>NC_034594.1:15169920-15176727 GCF_900095145.1 Mus pahari | reverse complement strand
CTCTCTCTCTCTCTCTCTCACACACACACACACACACACACACACACGGGGGGAGGGGGGACTAAAAAATGTATTTGCCTAATTAATTACCTTCTGGAAGACCAAGGGAAAAGCTAACCCAGACTGTAGAGGTTGATGTTCCAGGGACAGAGTGAGCCCAGTACCTGAGAACCCCTCCTGGTGGCCGGGATGTGGCAGGCAGGGCTGAGGAGGTCCTATGGGAGAAGGCTTCCTTGCAGATTGGAGCACAGTTCTGCAGGGAAGCAGGCAGGGAGGGTCATGAGGCCGTGGCCCTGATGCAGGTCTCTGTGGGTGCCTAGATGAGCTTAGGGGACAGCCTGAGGAAGAGGTTCTGAAGAGGCAAAAGGGCCTTTCACAGTGACTCAGTTGCCGTTCCCAAGAGGGGTATAGGTGTTGATGGCTGGCAGAAAGGGTAGAATTGGGGGGCTCTGTACCTCCTTGAGGTTCTGGTAGTGGGGGCTGGTGTTCTGGAGAGTGCGGGAGAATAGCTGAGCCACTGTGTGGTACAGGAACCTGTACTGCTCCTGTTGGGGTGAGTGGTCATTGAGAAGGGGAGATGGGGAAGATAGGGAAGCCTCGCTCATCCTTAGGAACGGGAAGACGGGGCAAGCACATACCTCTGTCTGCACTGCCGCAGGCCGCTGTTTCCGCATCTCCAGGACCACTTGGAAGACGCTGAAGTTGGGAGGGATTGTCTGGGATAGAGAGGGGAAGTGTGACCAGGCCCTGGTAGGCAGGCATGGGACATACTGCACACAGAGACGAGGACGTCATACCTGGGTCAGCAGCAACTGCCTCACGTAATCAACAGCGCACAGGACACCTGTCCGTCCGCAGCCCGCACTGACAATCAAGAATCAGGATAGACACCATCATAGCCTACCCACAATCCTCCTTTTCCCCATTCTGTTCCTCCTCCTTTTCCCACAGGTCTTGTGCTGTGTGGCCCAGGCTAGCTCCGACTTCAGCTTCCTAAGTGCTGGGATGTCAGGACTGCCTAAGCAACCGTACAGACACCACAACCCCTTCTGAGCTGAACCGAAGAGATCGGTACCTCTTAAACTGCAGGGTCCCTAGAGTATAACTTTAAATAAAACCTTTTGGTTTTTGTGTATGTTAGTGTTCACCCATTGTGTGGTGTGTGTGTGTGTGTGTGTGTGTGTGTGTGTGTGTGTGTGTGTTGACAGAGAGTGTGGAGATCGAAGGTCAATATTAAATTTAAGACAGGATCTCTTACAAATTTGCTTGCCTGACTAGCAACCCCTCAATGGGTTCGCTTGTCTCTCCCCATCACCCAGCACTGGGGTTACAGGGAGCAAGCCACCTGCCCTGGGTTTGACTGGGTAATGAAGAGCAGAACTCAAGAATGCGTACAGTAAGGACTTTGCCCGCTGAGGCACAGGGAAACCTTTCTTATTCACTTAGAATTGTGAACAACCAGCTCTGTGCTTACTCTCCAGCAGGCAGTCTATCCCAGCTAACGATTCCAGCTCATTGTATCATGAACATATGGCCAGAAGTTTCCCAAGAGATACCACTGGGAAGGGAAGGCTGGGGGTGGAGAGACGGCTCGGCGGTTAACTGACTGCTCTTCCGAAGGTCCTGAGTTCAAATCCCACAACCACATGATGGCTCCCAACCACCCATAATGAGATCTGATGCCCTCTTCTGGGGTGTCCGAAGACAGCTACAGTGTACTTACATATGCTTGGGGACAGAGCAAGTGGGGGGGGGAGGCTAGAGCGAGCCCGGAAAAGAGAGAAGAGAAAGTGTCTGAAGACAGCTACAGTGTACTTACATATAATAAATAAATAAAAAGAGAGAGAGAGAGAGAGAGAGAAAGAAAGAAAGAAAGAAAGAAAGAAAGAAAGAAAGAAAGAAAGAAAGAAAGCTGGCTTCCAGCCACATCTGTTCTCCCTTCCCTTTCTGTCTCATCCTTTCCCTTCTGCCTCACCAGATCCTCATAAAGCTAATTTCCTAAACCTGCAGTGGACACAGAGGGGTCCAGGTCCAAGTCCTTGGAGGCAGCGGGCCTCCTCCACCATGGTGAGAATGTGATCGGAACTGCTGGGAACCCCGTGGTCTGGCCAGGACATATACTGTAGCTGGTGCACAGAGCGGGATTCCTGAGACAGGAACAGAGAGTGGAAAAAAAGAAAAAGAAGAAAAAAAAAACCTTGTTTATTGATCATCTACTACAGTTCTAAGCATATCCATTTAAATCCACCAGATAAGGAAGAAATCTAAGAGGATTTGCATAGCATGCACAGGGCTGTGGGCTCCACCCTCAGCACCATAGGGACAAGCAAGTCCACTGTGTACTAACTGAGGGTGACAGGAACGGACTGGAATCATGTGTGTCCATTTACAGGAGAAGAGACAGCTCGTCCCATGCAAGAGTCCCTTCACCTTTTAATGTTTCGGTACCTTCTGGAATGTAACCTGGAGGGTCCTGAGAGTGATGTCTGCATTCAGTGCTGTCTCCTTTGTCTGAGCACCATGTGAGAAGGGGACAGAGAAAACAGAAGAGAAATAGAGATCTTAACAAAACACTTCACATTTCTAGAAAGCAAAGGTTTGGGGTTTGGTTTTGCTTTGGAGACAAGCCTTGCTGTAGAACGCAGATGGCCTCTTGCATTCCTGAGATTCCTGGCTTAGCCAGTGGTTGAGACTGGAGACCTGGGCACATCCTACAGGTCAGACTCTGCTGGACCAGCCTACTTAGTGGGTCTGATTCCCAGTCCTCGGGAGATTTATATTTTATTTAAATTTTATATTTATGTTTTTATATTTATGTTTTATTATATTTTTGCTTCCTTTTTCATTCTTATTACATGTGTTGTTGTTGTTTTTTAACCTCAAAAGAATTTTTTTAAATGGTTTCACAGCCAATGAGGATATGTCCTTTAGGTATTATGCTACTGTAAATGTTGCCATATATTTTAAATTCAAATAAATTTCTATACTGATGATATTTTTAAATTTTCTTTTGGCTCAAACTTCTCCCAGAGCATTCAAGGAAACTTTTGTCAGAACAGGGAAAGAGGAATGAGTATACAAAACAATTAATCCTTTTACTGTGAGCATAGGAGAGCCCTATTGTTCTGTAACAATGGTCTCCTTGCATTTGTTAATGGCTAAGTACCTGTATGTGGAGGGACTTCCTCCAGTAAAGGACACTGTAAAACAGGAATTGCAGAAACCTGAACAGGTACATTTTGGTCACAGCAGTAACTGTAATCATAGTCAACACTGCTAGGGCCAGGGAAGAGCACTTACCCTACATGCATTCTGAGTTTTTCACAGTGTGAGCTATGAGAAAATGGTTCATCTTTCCAAGCCTAGCCCAAGGTTCCTCACTCCGTATGTCTTCCTTGAGATCTCTCACACTACCCAAGGCCTACAGAAGCCACCTTTGTTCCCACCTCTGCTCCAGCTTACCAGGGTGATGCAGAAAGGCCCAGCCTGTAGAGGCTCCTGTTCCCGGGCCCAGTAGCGTTCACACTTCCTCTGCAAAGCAAGGTGAGGAAGGCAAGGAGTGAATGGGGAAGTCACCTTCAGAGCCACTTGGGGAAGGGCCAGGAGCTGCAGCTGTAGTGAGGCCAGCCGCAGAGTAGAACATAAACACAGCACAGAAGCTTGCCGCCGATCATGCTGGGGGAAGACAGTTCAGGATGTCCCCCTACGGCCTGGCCTGGCGCTGTAACTAATCGCATGGACCACTACGTATCATAGACACGTGGTGCCCTGTCACTAAGCTGTAGGAACTAAGAAACCCAGTGATTCCACCATGCCGCAGAAGCACAGATCACGGCTTAGAGAGCGTGACAAAGAATTTGCAGGGAAGAGAGAGCTATGCAAACAGAAGCCACGGAAAGAGAAAGCGCCGTATGATAAAATACATAGAAGAGTCTCCACTGCCTTCCTAGAGAAGTAAAACACTTTTTAACCAGAGTCAACACAATCTAACAGAATCGTGGACTAACAGTGGACTATGTAACCCTGAAAACCTAGCATCCTCTGTCCTTGACAAAGATGTAGCAAAATGTGGCTGGTTACCATGGGGATAATCAGAGAATAGAAAAGATCCATAAGCAAAGGGGGAGGAAAGGAGAAGAGGAAGTGATGGGTGGAGGAGGGGGGCAACATGCAGGCTGGAAAAGGAAGAAACAAAGCTTTGATCTATATATGACATGACTCATTTTTATGGGGAAGCTACTAAAGAATGCATACCACACATGCCACCAGGCCAATAAACTCAGTAAGGTCGCTAGAACAGAGGACTATCAATTTTGTATCATTATTCAGTATAAGTTATTTGGTGTGTCATAAATGAAAACAAGCCTACAACATCAAGAAGTATAAAAAAAAATTAAATAAAATTTCAAAGTTGTAAATTTTAGTCCTGGCTGTCCCGGAACTTGCTGTGTAGACCAGGCTAGTATAAAACTCACAGAGATCCACCTGCCTCTGCCCATCAAAGGCATGCACTACCATGCTGGGCAGTTCTTCCTTTCCTTTTTTTCTTCCTCCTCCTCTCTTTCTTTCTTCCTTCCTTCCTTCCTTCCTTCCTTCCTTTCTTTCTTTCCTTTCTTTCTNTCTTTTTTTTTCTGTTTTTTTTGAGATGGGTTTCTCAGTGTAGCCTTGGCTGTCCTGGATCTTGACCTATAGACCAGGCTGGCCTCGAACTCTCTTGCCTTTCTAGTGCTGGGATCAAAGGCATGCACCACCACTGCCCAGCTAAGTACTTTTATCCAGAACTCTTTCCACTCAGTACTAAAGACAATAACCCAATTTTAAAATGGAACCTGAATATGTGTCTGTCCAGAGAAAACACACAAACAGACAAATAAACACGTGAAAAACAAAACAAAAATGAGTGGTTTTGTTTTTTCTTTTTTTAAGAATTTTTTGCCAGGTGGAGGTAGGCAGAGCTCTGAGTTTGAGGCTAGCCTGGTCTACAGAGTAAGTTCCAGGGCAGCCAGGACTACACAGAAACACCCTATCTACAAACAAACAAACAAGGACTTATTTTTATCATTTTTAATTGGACGTTACATGCCTGTGAATGCACAGGCCAGGGTTGTCAGGTGCCCTGGAACTGGAGTTCCAAGTCCTTGTAAGCCACTTGATGTTGGTGCTAGGAACCAAATGTGGGTCCTTTGCAACAGCAGAATACGCTTTTAACCACTGAGCCATCTCTCCATCCCCATGAGTGGGAAGCAAATAACTGTTGACCTGGAGAGATGGCTCATGGGTAAGAACAGATGCTGAACACGAATGAGATGACTGGTATACCCCTGTAACCCCAACATCGCAGGGGCAAAGAACGGAGGATCTCTAGGGCATGGTTGGGAGCCTAGCTCCAGGCTAAGAGAAGCACCGAGTCAAGGGGAAAAAAGCAGAGAGTGGATAGCACAGGACAGCTGATATCCTCCTTTGACCTCTAAGTATGTGCACAGCACACATCACACCACACACACACACATGAATGCACACAAAATAGCAAGTGTGGCTGAACATACGGAGACACTAAAACCCCTAGCCAATAGAAGACTAAGCGGTCTAGCCACTGTGGAAAACAATTTAAACAATTCTGCTGCAGATTTATATTCAAATAATTGACAAAATTGACAGTTCTAGGGAGATAGCTCGGCAATTAAGAGTGTCGCACAACCACGAATACTGGAGCACAGATCCCAGCACCCATATAACAAGCCAGGCACCTTTGTATGCCGGCAGCCCCAGCTCAGTGGTGGGCAGAGACAGGGAGATCTCTGGGGCTTGCCAGCTTCTAGCCAAGCTGAGAAAATTCAAGGGCCGAGTTCAGGGAGGACCCCCAAAGGAACCAAAGAGCCAGCAGAGTGTCACAAGTCTTTAAACCTAGCAATATAGCAGAAGCAGGGTGGGTGGGCAGGAACAGGCAGATCTCTGTGAGTTCCAGGCCAGCCAAGATGACATAATGAGATGCATGAGACAGAAACACATCCATAACCACACACGGACATGCACTGACTCACACAAATGAAAACAAAAGACAGAAGCGAACATAACTGTTTATCAGTGTGTGCCAACAGTGGTCTACAAGGGAGAGCAGCCCGACTGTCTATCAACAGATGAATGGGTACAGGAGACATGACACAAAGCTATGGTATATTCAGTCTTTCAATGAGTGACATTCTGGTGCACATGACAACGTGGACAGACCTTAAAACCATCACGGGAAAGGAACCAGAAACAGAAGGACACATATTTTATAATCCCATTTACACGGTGCAGCTAGGACAGGCAACAATGGGGACAGAAGACAGGTGGCCAGGACCAGGGGAAGAGGAGGAGTTTATGATGCTGTGTGTGTGTGTGTGTGTGTGTGTGTGTGTGTGTGTGTGTGTGTGTGTGTTTGAATGAAAGTTAAATGTGTTTGGGGCCCAAGGAGGCCAGAAGAGGGCATCAGTCCCTTTGGGGCTGGAGTTACAGGCAAGGAGGCCAGAAGAGGGCATCAGTCCCTTCGGGGCTGGAGTTACAGGCAATTGTAAGCTACTTGATGTAGCTACGGCCTAGGAGTTCAGGTTCTCTTCAGAGTAACAAGTGCTCTTAACCTCCAGACATCTTTCAGTCCCTTACATGGCGATTTTTATGTTTACATATATTTTACCACAAGGTTTACAAGACCCTCATATTTCTAACAATGGCTATAATAAGAGAGAGAGAGAGAGAGAGAGAGAGAGAGAGAGAGAGAGAGAGAGAGAGAGAGAGAGATATGACAGAACTAAGCCACTAAGAACA
>NC_034594.1:15150931-15169885 GCF_900095145.1 Mus pahari | reverse complement strand
GAAGAAGAAGAAGAAGAAGAAGAAGAAGAAGAAGAAGAAGAAGAAGAAGAAGAAGAAGAAGAAGAAGAAGAAGAAGAAGAAGAAGAAGAAGAAGAAAAGTTGGGAACAGGCAGGATGGCTCATAGGTAAAGACACTTGTTGCCAAGTCAATCTCAGGGACCCACATGGTTGAAAGAGACATCCACTTCCCAAATTTGTCTCTGACCTCTGCCCCATTCCATGGCACGCGTGTACACATATGTGCACTCCCCTATACACAGCAAGTAAAAAGTTTTCAAAATGAGAAGGAATCAGAACTGTTGGCGAGGATGTAAAGAAACTGGAGTTGCACACTGTGGATGTAAATGTAACCTGATACAGCTATTCTGGAAAATGAACTGTCACTTCCTTAAACTAGAGTTAAAATTAGAGTTCCTCTATGACCCAGCAATTCCACCTAATGCAAACTCAAAGTTCATGTCCACACAAAGGCTTGCATATGAACGTTCACAGCGGTGTGATTCAGAGAAGCAACTGCTCAGAGGAGGAGTGAGATGTAGGTATGTTCAAGGTGCTGCTACTCAGCAATCAAAAGAAGTACACTAGGGGCACGCTTCTGGATGCAAGAACTGAGAACACAAAGAGGAAGAAGCCAGTCGTGGGAGGCACGTGCCGCACAATTCCATTTCATGTTAAACACACCGATTAGGCAAATCTGCTGGCATCAAAAGGAGACTCGGGGATGCCTGTGACTCTAAACATGGGCTGGGACAGCTAATGGGGTGGTGAACGGGTTGATGGACTCCCTGAGTTGCCCAGGCTGGCCTCAAAGTTTTGATCCTCTCACTTTGGCCTCCTAAGAACCTGAAGTACACACAGGAGGGAGCTGGCAAGCCTGGCTAAATGGGAGAATTGTATCCCAGTAAGAAGATAGTCAAAGGTAAAAATAATAGCTTGTGGAGGGTCGTCATACTACTGTGACATGCATTTCCCATTTAGAATTATCCCGTGTGTTGAGGTAGACAAGAACTATGAAGGAAAATGGTAAGACACAGGAAAGAGTTAGACGTGGGCATGTGGAGGTGTGACACCACGTGAAGGTCCAGGTAACAGAATGGGTAATGATAAAACCCATGGCAGAGGACATCCCCAAAGCAGAGCCTTCTCTGGCTCATCCGAGAATAGCCAAGCCCAGCATCCATAGAGGGGAGTATAAGAAGCAGGAAAGGGTATAGAGAGACCAGGGTGGAGACTCTTCAGCATCGGTCCTTGGCCATGTTGTGGGCTGGTGGAAATCCTGGGCTGCCAGTACTGCGGGGACAACCTCATGGTCAAAAGGGAAAAGATCAAGGCAAAATTAGGACCAGTTGCTTTTGCAGAGCTGCAGTGGAATCAACCAGGGACTGGACTCTGGTTCTAGGGACAAGAAGGAGACTCCAAGCCTCCCCTCCTCCCTGTACAAGCCTTCTTTGCGTTCTAGGAGGCTGAGGATACATACCCGTCCGTTTTCTGTCTCTTGACAGGCCATCAGAATCACCTAGACAAAAGGGACAGAGACCACTGAGGAAGGAGAAATCAGAAGGACAGGGACTCAGAACCATGCCCCTCTCTCTGTCCCGAAAAGCTGACCTTGACCCCAAACTCCCAAACCAGGCGCCAGAAGTCCAACAGAGTGTGAGGCAGGGGTCCTTGCGTCGCAATGTAGGCCTGGCTTCCATCTGTGCCCTGGGAAAGGCCCATTCATTAACGAGATTCTGAAGCCCGTCCCAACCCACCCCAAAGCCACCCCTCCCCTGATCACTAGCCTGACCCGGATGAAGTTGGCATTGATGTAATCTCCATGTCCCTCCTCTTGGAGCAGGGAAAGGATGACTCTTGTCTCATCATCTGGGAGAGGGTGGGACATGTGGAGGGGTGGGTGTCAAGTCTGTGACGCCCTCCCAGGCAAAAGCAAGCAGGTTGACAGCACACCAGTGGTGCTCTGCCCCCTTGTGGCTTCAGGGAGTAATGCAGCCACCTCAAGCACAAGCAATAGCATGCTTTGGGGGGTGGCGGGGGCGGGGTTTGAGGGGAGGGGGTGGGGGGAGAGGGGCTGGCTGTGGGTGGGTGCGGCCAAATGGGCACTGCCACCCAGCATTTGTGCAAGTGGCACTGACTCCCTCGAGATACCCACTGACTTACATGCTACCACGTCTTTGTAGCGGTTCTTGCTCGTGTTCCCAAGCTGACTGCCGGCTTTAGTGGAACACACACCTTCAGACTTCCAGGCCACTGAGCGGGCCTTAATGTCCTGGTGGAAGGCACCATGAGCAGAAAGAACAGAGTGAGACCCATCCGTAGTAGCATCTGTGTGATAATATCTAGAACAGCAGGTGAAAATCAGGCTCAGTGCTAGGGGATTTAGACATCCCAAGTGGGAGCTATCCACTCTCCCCATTGTGCAGATGAACGTTGATGTAGGTAGTGGTTGAGTAAGTTGCCAAAGGTCCCACAAGGAGGTACCCCAATAAAGGTTGAATCCAGACCTCTCAGATCTGCACAATCATGTTATAATGTACTATAAATCATGACAATAAAATACGCATTATTTAGACCCCAAAGGCTGTTCGGTGCATATAATAAGCACTTTCTACACAGGCCTGGAGATTTCCTACTCAGTCCCTGGATCCCACACCATAAGGAGTGAGAATGGACACCAGAAAATTGTCCTGACTGTACATAGGTGCTGTGGCATGAACAAGACCCTCACCCCTAAAACAAATTAAACTGGGGCCAGGGAGATGCCACAGTGGGTAGAGGTATTTGCCACCAAGCCAGACAACCTGACTTTCACCCCAAGGTAAGATAAAAGGGTAAAAGTAGCTCTCATGGTTGTCCACAGTTCCCCCAAAACATGTGTGGACACATATAATTTAAACAAGTTCAAAGTCATCCTTGGCTACATATTGAATTCAAGACCTGCCCGAACCTGTCTCAAGACCCTGTCTCAAAAAAATAATAGGGCTTAGAAAAGATGGCTAAGTGGTTAGGAGCACTTTCTGCTCTCGTAGAGGACCAAGTTTGGTTCCTGGCACTAGCACTTGCCAGATCACAAGTGCTGGTCCCTCCAGCTTCAGGGATCCAATAGCCTCTTCTAGCCTCCACACACGCATACATACATATACACATACATGCGCCAAGTGAAAATTAAAAATACTTTAAACAAGATACAGTGTGACAATATGCTATAGATATACCATGTAAGAAGATGCTCCAGGTGCTTTATAGCTGGCACATTATTATAACGAGTGAATAGTACCACTCTTATCAGGTGTTCATAATTGCAATGATTGGCATTGTGCTTGGGCCACCATTTCAAAGTGGTTTGCTTAAGTTGGTCAGGTTATTCCAGCCCCCAGAGACACCTTCTTCCTACAGTGGGTGTTTCAATCACAGAGGTAGAAAATCAAAGCCCGGAGTGAGTGAGTGAGTGCAAGATTCTGCATGGAGCCCTCAAAACTGTTTTCTTCAACCTGAAAGATACACCATGTGCATGTTTATGCACATATCTTCTTGCTTACAAAATTTATACTTTATGCTAATAGCTCTTCTGTTACAGCATTTACATATGCAAATTATCTAGATTCACATTTAACCTATCCATATGCTTATGTGTATATTTACGTATTAACTTAATAAATTTGGTTTGGGTTTGTTTGTTTGTTTGTTTGCTTTTTTGGGTTTTTTGGTTTGGTTTGGTTTTTGGTTTTCGAGACAGGGTTTCTCTGTGTAGCCCTGGATGTCCTGGAACTCACTTTGCAGACCAGGCTGGACTTGAACTCAGAGATTTACCTGGCTCTGCCTCCCAAGTGCTGAAATCAAAGGTGTGTGCCTCCCTCACCCTGCTATAAATTTGGTTCTTACTAATGTTTGTTGTATCTGTTGTAGTATTGTGGTTGGTTTGTTGGTTTTGTGTTTATTTGTTTTGCTTATTTAGTTAGTTGGGGTTTTTTGTTTGTTTGTTTGATTGTTTTTGAGACAAGGTCTTCCTACATAGCCCTAGCTGTCCTGGAGTTCACTGTGTGGACCAGGCTGACCTCAGACTTATAGCGATCCTCCTGCCCCTGCCTCCAAGTGCAGGATTAAAGGCATGCACCATCACAGAGTTTTTTGTGTTTTTTTGTTTTTGTTTTTGTTTTTTTCGAGACAGGGTTTCTCTGTGTAGTCCTGGCTGTCCTGGAACTCACTCTGTAGACCAGGCTAGCCTCGAACTCAGAAATCCGCCTGCCTCTGCCTCCCAAGTGCTGGGACTAAAACCGTGCGACACCACTACCCAGCACCACAGAGTTTTACTGTTATTGGTTTACATATTGGTCTGTGTAAACTATCTTTTTCATTCTTTCAAACAATCTCCAGAGTATTCCAGAGTGGTCACAAAATTATATAACTCAGGCTGGCCTTTAACTCATGGTTATCCTCCGGTTTTAGGCTACCAACTGCTGGAATCACAGGCATGTGCCACCATGCCAGGTTGTAAGTGATCATTTAATGCCACACTTATTTTTATATCTTTATCATTTATATTTCTAAGTTTGAGATAGTGTATTACATATTTGGATCACGTCACTCTATTTAAAATACTTCATTACGTGTTGTGTACCATGGTTGCTGAGTGGCAGTCCCTCTCACGGGCTTGATTGGCCCGATGAACGTTTACAACTTTTGTAAACCATGTTAAAGGCAGATGCATATAGTGAATATATCCAGTGAATACCCAATGCGTGCTAGGTGCATCTACCCAAACCACCTAGTTTTCAGACCGGCTTGTCTTTTTTCACAATTCAAAACAGGTGAAAAAGAGGCTAGAGCTCCCAGGGCCACAGTTCTGAAAAGCCCTAGGATAGATAGACTGGAAACTCGAAACCCAAAGGTTAGGCGACAAGTTTCCTTGTTCCTCTTTCTGCTGCCCCAAACCACTTCCTCCCTGGGATTACAAGGTGACCCAGGAGTGGCCCGGGTTGGGGACTCGAGTCCAGCGCAGGTGTACTGCCTCCCTTCCCGGCGGAAGCCACGGCCCCGCTAAGGAGAAGGTTGCACCCGGAGCTCGACACCAACTCGAGTGTGTCTGGCTCCTCCTAGACAGTAGCCGACTTCACCCTCTGGGCACCTGCGAGCAAAGTGCGAAAGGCTGGGAGAGTCAGGGTGAGAGAAGTGCGGGAAGAGGAAAGCCGAGAGCAGGAGGAAGGAGACGCCCCGGGAGTTGAGAAGAAAAGGCAGAGCTTTCATATTGCACAGGTGGACAGCCGTGGGGAGCGCCCGGCTGCGAAGCTTGATGGCTGGGGTGTCACTCACGCTGAACTCACGAGCGAGGATTGCCCCCTCCCGGTGGTCCCGGGCCTCCAGCTGCTCCAAGAAGTTCCTCACCAAGTCCGAGTGGCGACTCATGCTGTGACCCGCTCGAGAGGTCTCCACAAGGAGCGCTCCGACTCAGAGAGTCTAGACACTGCGAGGCGGGGCCTCCATCCCAGCAACCAATGAAGACCGGTAATGGCGGGCAGGCCGCGCCCCTCGACCAATGGCATTTAGGAGTTCACTCCGTTCGCCCCGCCCACAGGTGCTAGCTGCCACCGCAGCCGAACTGGCCGTCCAAGTAGCTGCGGGTCCCGCAATTCCCCGCTGGCGCCTCGGCTGCTTCGGCTACCGTGAAGCTGGTGGAGTCCGCACGGAACGCTCAGCCCCTCTTGCCTTTCCAGGGGAATGGCCGCGCTCTCAATCTCGCAGGCCGGGTTCCCAGGGTTGCTCCGGAGTCCTGATGAGTGGCGACGCCACCCAGCCTGCGAGCGCCGAGGTTCACGGTCGCGCGACAGCGGAATATGAGGGAGGTCCGGGGAATGGCTGACTTCGAATAAAAATACTCCCTGCACTGTGCTTTGGGAAAAGGCCTATTTCTGGGGGGTAGGGGTGTGATTTCACTTCTGGAACCTGCTGGAAAAAGCGGGGGGCACCAGGATTCAGTCCTAACTTGTGGATCTTAACCCACACCCCTCAGGGAGGAAGAGAATAGAGAGGCATTGGAAGGAAAAGTGGTCTCAACACTCCCTCCGTCCCCCTTCAGGAGTTTGAAGAAGATCCTATGCCAAAGCTCCTGGGGTCCTGGAGACTAAAGACTGGAGAAGAGGCCGTGCTAAGGTTGTAGCTGAATTGGTAGAGTGCCTGTCCCAGCATTCAGAAGGTAGAGGCAAGAGAATCAGAAACTCAAGGTTACCCTAGCTTACACTGTGAATTCGAAGTTAGCTTGTGATGAAATCCTGTCTCAAAGTAAAAAAGGAAGGAAGGAAGGAAGGAAGGAAGGAAGGAAGGAAGGAAGGAAGGAAGGAAGGAAGGAAGGAAGGAAGAAAGAAAGGAAGGAAAAAAAGGAAAATGTTTTAATGATGGTGGAATGGTTCAGGAGGTAAATGCCTCGCCACTAAACATGACAACCTGAATTTGATACCTAGGACCCACATGGTGGAAGGAGAAAATCGACACCAGAGTGTTGTCCTTGGACAACTACACAGGCTCTATAGTGAGGGTGTATCCCCTACACACAAAATAAAATAAAACAGGGGAACCAAAGAATTTCAAGCATTGCCAACTCTGTTGAGGGAGGGCTCTGAGGAGATCCGATTGGGGTCGTGTGCCAAGATAGGGCTAAGGAGGATTGAAAGTGCTTTAAGTCATTGGAAGATCAGTGGGATCATTGGTAAAAGGCTGTCAACTTGGTCATCACAGTGTTTAAATGAAGGAATGGATAGCATCTTTAAAAGCCAGACAAGAACTGGTTCAGGTTTTATTGCTAGATCTCCATCCTACGTTACTGCCGGTGGCAACGCAAAACAGCCAGATAGTATGAGGGTGGTGGCTATATCCCAAAACCTTTTCACTGAAAGGGGGAAGATGGCAGTAAGATGGCTCAGCAGGTAAAGGCCTTGCTGCCACGCCTATCAATAAGTGCATCCCCTGACACACATGGTGGAAGGAAAAAAAAACTTGCATAAATAGTCCTCTGGCCTCCTTATGAATAGCCTTGTGCATAAGCACTCAAGTAAATGTAATTTTAAAAAAATGTTAGGAGGGCTGGAGCGATGGCTCAGCAGTTTAAAAGCACTGACTGCTCTTCCAGAGGACTGGGGTTTGAGTCCCAGACCCACACGATGGCTCGCAAACACCAGAAACTGGAGTTCCAGGGGACCCAAATGCCCTCTTCTCGCCTCCACAAGCACCAAGCTTGCACATGGCACAGATATACTGGCAGATACATAAAAATAAATTCTTTCTTTCTCTGAGACAGGGTTTCTTTGTGTAGCCTTGGCTGACCTAGAACTAGTTCTGTAGATCAGACTGGCTTTGAAGTCACAGATCCACCTGCCTCTACCTTGGGAGTGCTGGGATTAAAGGCATGTGCCACCACCAACCAGCCAAATAAATTTTTTAAAAGTTTTAGAAACCACATTGACACCAATCCTTGGATTTTGTCACACTTTTTAAAATATGTAGTTTGCAGACACTAGTTTGCTGGACCTTGCCTAAATATTGGGAGGTGAGAATAATCAAACTGGTTCAAGTACTGAGGATGAGTTGTGTTCAGCCCTAAAAGGGACATCTGTGTCCACTCTCCGAAGCTCAGGGAACATTGCAGAGGGCTGGGAGTGCCATGAAACACTGTCTCCTGGATGTGACCTAGCAGTTGCGGGCGTGGGCTCCTAACCCTGGGCCCACCCAAGTTCCATCGTCAGTAAGTTGGGCACGGGAGCCTCATGCCTCCCTGAGGAGCTACAGACAGTTGATAGCTACGGAAGGGAGTCACACTCTTCAGTGCTACACCCACGCTAGCTTTCCCTCACGCACCAAAGACCGGAAAGTGGGAGAGGAGCTCGTGAAGAGGGGGATCTGCAGGAAGAGGGGTGAGAATAGAGAACGAGAGGAATATAATCAAAATACATTGTATGTATATATGAAGAAATAAGTTGTTTTGAGCTTTCAAAAGTGGGGGAAATCTAACCTACTTATTTTAAGTTCTTGGGGAGTCACTGTTCACACCTGAGTGTTCTAAGGGGGTCAGCAGGAATGACAGGATGGACAGTAATTGTGGAGTTCACTGGAGGTCAGTGAATGTTACTAACAGCAGTTGGGAAGTCAGTGTCCTCTGGAGCAGAGTCAAGGGCAATGGGGACTGCTGTGAGTGGCTGTGGGGACTTGGAGTATTGGTTCCCAAAGAAGCGAAAGATGGCCATGAATAAATGCCAGAGGGATTGTGAACGGGTGGTGGATGGACTGGGAGGGGTTGATGGCAACCCAGGGAGGCGGTACACAGAAGGTCTGTGACCTGTGTGACAGTGGTGGAGTCCACAGAAGCTGAATCTCTGAGATGATCAATGGCAGTCATCCTAAGCCAGGAGCCTCTGGAGCAGATGGATGGTGTCACCAGGAGATCGTGGCAGGCCCCTATGGAACAGCGGTAGATGTCACTGGTGGGCAGTGGTCACTGGAGACCACTCCAGTACCCAGGAGCAGCAGCAGCTCTGAGAGGTCAAGGGGTCAGCTATGGTAATAAGCAAGGAACAGGAGAGCTGACCAGTGCCTGAGAAATCTCTACTTCGGTAGCTGGAGACCCAGTGACGTCTATTTCTCCAAAAGATGGAATCTTACTAAGGGTGTCTTTCTCGTAGGCTCAAGTTTGGCTCATAAGTAAATCTGACCATGTGAAGGCTGAGTGGGAGGGTGGGGTGGGTCTCCACTAGGGTCATTTACTTGGTGGACATGGTCTGTCTTCTGTTGGCTGGGATTAACCTTAGTTAGCAAGGAAGGGGGTAGCTGTATTTCTCTGGGACCACTGATCTGTCTAAATGTCTATCTTCTTATCTGCCCCCAAATCTGTCCAACTGTCTGGCAGTCCAGATGGGAGTCTGGTTGTTTTTTTTTTTTTCATGATTCTGCTTATCTGTGATGGCTAATCTTGGTTGTCAACTTGACACACCTGAAGAAGAGGGAACCTTACATGAAGAATTGCCTCTATTCCATCAGATTGGCCTGTGGGCATGAATGTATGTATATATGTATATTTTAAATTGCTAACTGATGCTGGCACTTGTGGATAGTGCTACCCTGGGCAGGTGGTCTTGACCGGTACAAGCAAGCTGTCTGGAAAAAAATATCATTTGAAGAAAGCTGGCTGTAGAAGGAGGAAGCAAGCCAGTACTGCAGCATCCCTCAGAGGGCTCTGCTTCAGTTCCTGCCTCCAGGTTCTGACTTGAATTCCTTAGGTGGCTTCTCTCAGTGACCGACTGTGACCTGAAAGCCAAATAAACTCCTTCTTCTCTTTGTTATGGTTTCTATTGCTGTGATCATCATGATGCAAAGCAACTTGGGGAAGAAAGGATTTATTTCCCTTGTACTTCCAAAACCATAGTCTACCATCAAAGGAAGTCACACCAGGAACTCAAGGCAGGAACCTGGTAGGCAGGAACTGGGCCAGAGACCAGGAGCGCTTGCTGCTCACTGGCGTGCTCAGCCTGTTTTCATACAGCACTCAGGACCATCAGCCCAGGGTAGTCTTACCCACAGTGAGCTCGGGTCCTCCCACATCAATCATCAGTCAACAAAACAAAACAAAACAAAAAAACAAAAAAAACCAACCAAACAAACAAACAAAACACAACACTACACCACAGGAAAATCTGGTAGGAGCATTTTATCAATTGAGGTTTCTGCTTCCCAAATGACTCTGGTTTGGGTCATGCTGATATAAAACTAGCCAGCACATTCCCCAAGCTGCTTCTGGTCATGATGTTTGTAACCAGTACTGAAAATGAATGAGATCGTAAATTGGTAGGAACCAGTTGGCCGGACCTGACAATGCTGGGGAAGACCATGGAAGATTTGAGATCTCTGGACCAGAAAAGCCCTTGAGTGTTAATGAACTGTTCTTTAGGACCTTGGAAAATAAGATGACAGAGACTGGCTTACGGTGTTTGTGAGGGAAGTTTGAGTGCCTTTCTCAATTCCACTTGTGTGGTAAATTAGAATTAAGAATCTGGAAGTGAGAGAGACCTTCTTTGTTCTACTGGAATAACGGATGCTGAAATAGCGGCTGCAGTTCTTTTTTTTTTTTTTTTTTTAAGATTTATTTATTTATTATATGTAAGTACACTGTAGCTGTCTTCAGACACTCCAGAAGAGGAAGTTAGATCTCGTTGTGGATGGTTGTGAGCCACCATGTGGTTGCTGGGATTTGAACTCAGGACCTTTGGAAGAACAGTCAGGTGATCTTACCCGCTGAGCCATCTCACCAGCCCGCGGCTGCAGTTCTTAAGAGGTCAGTATCACCGAGATGAAACCTGGAAACTCTTTCCTCTGGGTCAGCATATGGAAGCTGTGGCCTGGGCTGGAGGCAAGGCTGCATCTCGAGCTGGTAGCTGGATTTGATAATGTGTAAAAGCCTCCTACATGGAATTGGGTTTGTAGGCCTGAGGCGGTCAGGAAGAGCAGCTAAGACACGGCACTGTGTGGCTGGGTGGCAGTCTCTCTGCAGAGAGGCCACTGGCAAAGGTGAGATCTTGGTTTCTGTGGACACACCAGGATTGAAGGGGTCATGGAGAGAAGCCGACACATGGCACCATGGGAAGGGGTCAGAGTCCATGAGGAGGCCAAGAGAGGCCACTGGTATAGGTACGGCCTTCTTATTTGCTGTGGAGACCCCAGCATGTTGGAGGCTCCGGAGCATTGGTCAAGGACTGCCAGAGAGAAGCCAGTCTGTGCTTATCAGACAAGCTGTGTATGCTGCAGACACCAGAGGCAGAGGCGTGGCGCTGTGAAGAGACACCAGGACAGAAGCGGTCTCTAAGAGAAAGCGTTTACTTCGGGGATGGATTACGGTTTCATGGAGTGAGTCTATAACCATTACGGCATGGGGTTCGGCAGCAGGCAGACAGGCACAGTGCTGGAGCAGTGGCTGAGAGTTTACATATCCTCAAGCAGCAAACAGAGAAGGCAAGAGTGGGCTTGGGTGTGTCACCCAGTGACACACCTCTTCCAACAAGGTCACACCATCTAACACCTCCTAAGCAGTTCACCAACTGGGAGTCAAACGTTTAAATATATGAGCCAATGGGAGCCATTCTCTTTCAAACTGCCACAGGCAGAAGACTGTGAATGAATACCGGGTGTCAAACTTTGAGCTGCAAAATTTGAGCAACACTACTGGCCTTGAGTTTTGCTTGGACATGACTCTAACAGTTCCCTGGTTTGTTTGTTTGTTTGTTTTTTCCTTGTGGAATAAGAAAGTATGTAACATGTACTTCCCATTATAACCCACTGTCATTTCTCCCAATATGCCCTTTCTGCCTCAAGTTGCTTGGCATGGTCACAGTGCTTGTTACAGCCGCTGAAGGCAAACTGAGGCAGAAATCTGCTTGTCTAGGTAAAACCAGTCTGGTTGGTTGCTGGCCAATGGGGGCAGGGATGTTCTGTATCTTGATCTGAGGGACTACACAAATAATGCTCAGAGCCCTTGTTCCTCGGGTCACTCAAGAGCTGAGGACTGAGGCCAGCCTGGCCTGTTGTTGCAAAGCAGGGTGGGGTGGGGGAGGCTCCAGTGGAAAACCTGGGGGGTAGTGCTTTACGGAGACTCTTTGAGACTACTGATAGCTCCTAATACACAATTATTCTTTAGCTTCCATTTTCACTAGACAAAGGGAAAAAAAAGAAAAAAAAATCCAACAATGGGAGTAGAGATAGAAGATGTCATACATCCTCAGCCCCCAAACACTCCACTGCTTCACTGTTGAGGACAACCAGGCCTGGCAAGCTTCCCTGGGGCCAGCTACAAGCTGGACAGTAGGCAAACAGAAAGCACATCCCTCTCCTTCTGCAAACAGAAGTTTAAGTCCAGCAGTACCCAGGACTTCAGGACCTCTTGCAGAGGTCCTTTGGGGCTCCCCAGCCTCCTCAGAGGTTTCAGTGTTCCGGATCAGTGACTCAGAATCAGATCAGCATCTCGAGACAACAAGTGCGCAGTCTAAGGAGAAAGTCACCCTCAGCTGTGCAGTGATGGCTGTTAATCCAGCAGGCAAACCTCCCGTCACTCCTGTGGGCCGTTACTTAGCCTCTAGACCAGCATTTCTCAACCCATTGGTAGCACAGAACCCCTTTGGCAACCTTGTATCCTCCAAAGTATTTACATTACAATTCATAAAAGTAACAACATTAGTTATGAAGTAGCAACGGAAACAATTTGTGGTTGGGGGTTGGGTCACAACCTGAGGATCAGTATTGAAGGTCGCAGCATCAGGAAGGCTGAGAATTGCTCTGTTAGACAAGCATGTGAGGTGTTAAGTGATTAGGTTGAGGGTGTAAGAACCACTCTAAAAATAGGTGACACCATTCTCTAGGCTTAAATTCTGACTGAACAAAAAAGGAGAGGCAGCTAGCTGGGTACCAGTGTTCATCACTCTCTGCTTCCCAAGTTACATCAAGGTCTTGGCACCATCACTTCCGTGCCCTGATGAACTGTGAACCAGAATTAACTTTCCCTTCTCCGTTAAGTGACTTCTTAGGGTCTGAAACTGTGACTGTGTTAAGGCAGACCATGTGGCCAGTAGACCTGTGGAACCTTGTTTTATTGGAGGAATGTAAAAGAGTTTAGAACTTTGGTCTAGAAAAGCAACTAAAAACTGCAAGCAGGGCTTATAGGGCCTCCTTGGTGGGAGTTGGGAAGACGAGAATGGTTGGAGAAACGTAGCAGCTCACTAGAGGCTCACCTCGAGGTTACAGAGGAGAACAAGGACCTATCAGAAACTGGATGAAAGCCTGTTCGTGTGCCCGTCTAAGAATATGACTTCGTTCTGCACATGCTCTGTGAACTGGACAAATTTATTTGGAGGAAGAAATTTCAAGATGGAACAGCAAGCAGTAAGTCTGGTAATGAGAATGCAACTAGAACTGTTAAAGCAGTTGGTCCCACTGAGAAGGAGCTATCAAAGCCCTTGGGCTACACAAATGGTATCCTACCTTCAGGCAAAATCGCATCCACCAAAAGCTCCAACCTGTGAAAATTCAAATGTGTTATAAAGGAGAGCCGGAACTGACACTGGGGAGGGGCTCCTTGTTCCTCAGAAGGAACAGCTTAGTAAAGTGTTTCCATATGGTGTACACACTGAAGTGGATACAGCTCTGGCCCAAGGACACCAGGCTACTTCTTAGCAGCAGAACCAGGCAGCACCATCTATGTGGATCTTGCTTTTCCTACCATAGAAGATACAAGGTTGAGAGGTTCGTGGAGTCCTATTCTATGGTTTCAGAGAGCAGATAAAGCCAGGCAAGGTGTGGCAGGGTGGGGGCCCCTGCAGGTTGGTCATGGAGGCTGTGAAGGTAAAACCGAACTTGTAATGGAGACTCCAGGACCGAGACATCAGCTGAGAGCGGCAGGCAAGGCATGGAGCTGTTGGACCCACGCCAGGGGAGTCAGGGTGTCCCAGAGAAACACAAGAGATCTTCTTGTTGCAAAAGCACGAGGCAGCTTTCATGGCAGAGCTCCGGGCCAATATGTGCCTCACACAGGAGACAGAGGAATCGACCCCAAGGCTCAAAAGCTAGGGTTTTTATAGGGAGTTATAGGGAGAGGGTTGGGGGAGTTTGGGGGGGACTTGGTGCAGCTTCACACAATTGGCTTGATTACAAGTCAGTAGAATAATACATGCAGGTTATAGCATCAGCAATTTCAGGGAGGGGGCCAGGGCCAGCCGTTTGGCTGGGTCAGCATGACCCAGGCCACCAGATGGCCACTGAGTCAATCAAAAAATAACCCAAAACAGTTCCTGTGTTTATGTCTATCCTTGGGGCCACCTATCCTCAGGAATGTCCAAGCAAGAGGCTCTCCTGGACATGCCTGGACTTGTTATTGTAAGATCTTCAGCTAGGCCCTCAGGGCCTGTCAGGACACACTGGACTTGCCTCAGGCCTTCAAGTTCCTAATATTGCCCTATTTGTCTCATGTTATAGTTTTGACTATAAGTTCTTTGCTTTTCTTGAATTCAATTCCTTCCAGAGCCAGTCTCAGGCTGTGTGTATATCACGGGGAGTGAAGACCTGGAGGAGTGGGTTTACCTAAGTCCAAATGATCACGTTGAGTCCTGAAACCCTGGGCCCATGTGGAACCGCAGGATTTGGTGTTTGCACTGCTTGATTTGGGTCTTCCTCTGCGCTGATCATTCCTTCCTATGCCAGGACTCCCCCCTTTCGCAACTGGGATGCTCCCTTTGTTGGAAAATTTGTAGCTTGTTTTGTAGCTCATGGTTAAGAAACTGGCTTGGACTTTTAAAAGATGTATGAATTGTTAAAGACCATGGAGACTCTCAAAGTTGGACAGGATGTGCCTCAGCATTGTAAAATGGTAAGGGATGGAAGTTACTGCTTAAAAGTGATCTGTTTAGGGGTCAAGCTGAGGCACAGTGGAGCTGTGGTGGTCGGGTTAACTGCCAGTTTGACAGGATGTGGACACACCTAGGAGACAAGCCTCTTGGCAAGTTTGTGAGGGATTGCACTGATTATGAGGGATTACACTGATTAGGGTTGGAGGCCGGAGGGTCCATCCTAACACTGGGCACCATCATTTCCTGGGCTTGGATCTTGGACTGCATAAAGCTAGCTAGACAACCACTTATCACTCAGGGCTGACTCTCCTTGCCTTGCCTTCCACTGTAATGGACCGAACTGAAGAACCCTAAGGGCTTTGTCCAGTCCCACACCCTCTTTACAGCTTTCCCTCCCTCCTCGGGCCATGGCTAGGTAAAGTTCCCTTCTCCACCCACAGGAACATTCTTTTTTTTTTTTTTTTAAATTTATTTTTATTTTTTGGTTTTTCGAGACAGGGTTTCTCTGTGTAGCCCTGGCTGTCCTGGAACTCACTTTGTAGACCAGGCTGGCTTTGAACTCAGAAATCCGCCTGCCTCTGCCTCCCAAGTGCTGGGATTAAAGGAGTGCACCACCACCACCTGGCCCCACACAGGAACATTCTTGAGTAAAAAATTCTCAGAATGTACTGATAGTCACCTGACCCTCTGGAAATTCCCAGGTAGAGTTCAAATGCATGTCATGCTTGGTAGCCAATAGATTTAAAGGTCAATATGCTTAGCAATAAGTTTGAACTGTAACCTTGCTGATGTAACCTGTGCCCCTAAAAAGTATAAAAACTGCTTGTAATAGCCATTTGGGTCACCTTCTAGTCACTCACCTTGAGGGACCGATTGAAGGTGGACCCAAACGCACTGGAAAGTAAACCCCTTCTGTTTGCTTCTTGGTGTCTCACTCAGGGGCATCTCACAGTAAGTACCACTGACTGAGGGGCAGGGTCTTACAGCACCATGGATGTAAGCCAAAATAAACCTGCATTAAATTGCATTTTCTCACAGCAACTGCGAAGTAACTCACACTCTGCGTTCTTCCCCGAGGACTTGCCTACAGGTCTGCTTCAGGGAGGCAGGAAAGCTTGAGAAGAGAAGGAGGAATATTAATACCCTGTTCCCAGCTTTAAAGATTTATTTATTTATTAGATGTAAGTACAACTGTAGCTGTCTTCAGACACCCCAGAAGAGGGAGTCAGATCCCATTACAGATGGTTGTGAGCCACCATGTGGTTGCTGGGACTTGAACTCAGGGCCTTCGGAAGAGCAGTTGGTGCTCTTAACCACTGAGCCATCCCTCCAGCCCCTGTTCCCAGCTTTAAAGTGACTTGTTTGCTTGTTTGTTTTTGAGACAAGATTTCTCTGTGTAGGTTAACAGAATACACTCTATAGACCAGGCTGGACTTGAACTCAATAATCTACCAGCCTCTACCTCCTGAGTGCTGGAATTAAAGGTGCATGTCACCACTGCCTGGCAAAAGTTTTTATTATATTTTTATTTTGTGCATGGGGGACATGTGAGGAGGCCAGAGATCAACTTGTGGGTTTGAACTCAAGTTGTTAGGCTTGGTAGTAAGTACCTTAACCCACTGAGCTGTATTGCTGGTGCCAAAAATGACATCCTTAAATACTACATACTAGGGGGTTGAAGAGATGGCTCAGCAGTTAAGGGCACTGACTGTTCTTCCTGATTTTAATTCCTAGCAACCACATGGTCGCTTACAACCATCTATAATGGAATTGATCAGATACCCTCTTCTGGTGTGTCTAACAACAGTGACAGTGTAATCATATACATCAAATAATTCTTAAAAAAAAAAAAAAAAAGAACCCATGCTGGCCTTTCCCTAAGAGCAGTGGGTCTCAACCTTCTTAACACTGCAACCCTTTAATACAGTTCCCCATGCTGTGGTGACCCCCAACTATAGAATTACTTTCATTGCTACTTCATAGGTGTAATTTTGCTACTGCTATGATTGTAATATAAATATCTGTGCTTTCCAATGGTCTTAGATGGCCCCTGTGAAAGGGTCATCCAAGGGGTCACTAGCCACAGGTTGAGAACCACTGCCCTAGACTGTCATCTTCTCTGAGACAGACCTGGGCATCTGCCTCACATTCCCTTAGAGGAAGGTTACTCCAACAAGTGCTCGCACATGTTGCTGGCAGCACCAGAGGCTCTTAATGATGGATCGGGTCAGCATGGCTGGCCAGGAGCTTCACTCTGATGTTAACCCAGCCTCAGCACACTTTTTTTCTGGGACTTTATTTAGCAGTGAACAATCAGGTTAGGCATGGTAACACAGGCTTTTAATCTCAGCACTTGGGAGGTAAAGGCAAATTCCAGGACAGTCAGAACTACATGAGATCCTGCCTAAAAAGAACCACCAGACATATTAATTCAAAGGAAATACAATATACACGCACAGGTTAAACAACACCACAGTGTCAGACTGTGTAAACTATACTATAGAGAAGCTTATTTCCTAAACAGATAACTTACAAAGACAAAATAAAGAGAAAATTAAATGATACTTAGAACAAATGTGCATAGCTGAAAAGCAAAAATTTTCATCAACTGACTGATAAATATGGTCTCATGTCTACAGCGGATTATTGGGCAATAAGAAATGAAGTCTTGACATAAGCTACAAGTTTTGGAAACATTATGGTAGGCTAAAGCAGCAAGTCACAAAAGATAATCTATCTCATGATTTTACTCATATGAAGTGAGACAGGCAGGCTTGTAGAGACCAAAAATAGATCAGTGTTTGCAAGGGGCTCAGGTCATGGTCACAGTTGGAAGGAGCTAGAGTCATGGCTGAGGGTGTACCCATCCTGGAAGAAAGATGTTTTAAACAGAGGCTCCCTGTGTGTCCCTCCCTTCCATCAGACTACTGAAATGGCAATCTCCAAGGACCTGGGTTTTCTTCAGGAGTCTCCTGTGAGGAGAAAAGTTGAAGCTTGGAGCCAGGGAGTGGAATGTGTCTCCCAGGGAGAGGTTTCACTCAGTTCTAACAACTTGTCAGACCAGCTGGCAGGATCCTGGAGCCCAATGACAAACAGATGGCCAGAGTCCACAGGGACAAATGGCAGCACACTCTGGCCAGGACTGCTCAGCTCTGCACACCTCTGGACCTCTATTTAAACCTAAACCTCATGCCAGGACCAAAGGTGGATTTGGGCAGAGGCTCACTGGGCCTCCGTGTTGCTTCCCCTATGTAGCCACACTGAGTCTCCCTCCCTTGCCTCTCGCTATGACTTGTGTGTTTAATTGGCCTCTAGGATAGCTGGTAGAACATAGGTTGTTGGGCCTGCCAGAGCCCAGGCTGGAATCCCAACAGTGAATGTGAGATTTCTCTCAAGAGGATAAAGATGAATTTAAATTAGATCGTGGGGATGGCTGCAGAGCTCTATGAATAGCACTAAACCTCCCACTGGCGCTCCAGCTCACCATGAGGTTAGATGCCATACCCATGCACATACATGTGCACACACCCTCACCCAACTAGGTCAGAGGGTCAAACAGAATCCAGCCACACATCCAGTCTCCACCCAGCTCTTGTTCCTCTACAGCTCTTCCTAATTTATGATACCCAAGGTCAATGCAGCAGACCACCAGTCTCATGACAGTTCCCACCTTTCTTTCCTCTTTCCCCCACCTTTATCCTTTCTCTTCCAAAGAACACTGGCTGCCCTGGGTTATAGTCATGTGACTCAACCTCCTGAGAGACGAGTCCATTGCTGAGTGTACGTCTTTGAGATTTTTTAGTTTACTCTTAACCCAAACTCCCACACCTCCCTGCCTGCTTCATTGTTTCAACCATTCCTTCTACACAAGCCCCCTCTGTGGCAGAACCATTCCCTAATGAATAAAGATTTTAGGGGACCAATCACTAGGCGAGGAGTAGGCGGGACTTCCGGATCGGAGAGAGGAAGAGCGAGGGGATGGAGTAAGAGTGGACCTTTTTGGATGGGAGACAGGCAAGTGAAGGTCAAAATGTACCTAACAAGAGGCCCCGGGGTTAGATGGCGGATCTGCCTTTTGTTTTTTGGGTTTTGTTTTGTTTTAACAGAGACCTAGTAGTAATAACCAGTCCCACTGTGGTGTTTTTTCTTTCCACTCACGCCCTCAGTAACCAATATACTAGCACAACACACAGTGTGGCCACTTCACTCCCCCAAACTAGTTGGTTTTTAAGGAATGCCTGTTTTGTAGTTAACTGACACTACTTTCATGGTGGGTTTATTGCTGGACAGTGATTCTCCCAACTTCCTGTGCAGGTCAGGAATAGAACCCGAACAAGTCTAAAAGAAAATGTCACCTCAATCTTACTGATCTTTCCTGAACACTGAAAACATTCCCACTAAAAGCAGAAAGGCAACCTGAATTTAGAAATAATAAAAATACTAGGTCTCGGACTGGTGAGATGGCTCAGTGGGTAAGAGCACCTGATTGCTCTTCTGAAGGTCCGGAGTTCAAATCCCAGCAACCACATGGTGGCTCATAACCATCTGTAACAAGATCTGACGTCCTCTTCTGGAGTGTCTGAAGACA
>NC_034594.1:15149530-15150896 GCF_900095145.1 Mus pahari | reverse complement strand
AAAAAAAAAAATCCTAATTCTTAAAACCTGTAAATATGAGTGCATTTGAAAGCGTCTCTGAAGATACAAGTTCAGAATTGTAAATGAGGAGATGGACCCAGACCAGTACAGTAACAAAGGTCCTCTAAGAGAAATATCCAAGAGACTAGGTCGACAGACTCAGCATTGAAGATGAAGGTCGACACTGAAGTGCTATGGGAGCAAGAGGCAAAAGTTGAAGAGCAATCACATCCCCATCCCCAACAGACTCAGCCTTTGGGAGTTAACAGCCTGACCTTGGACCATGACCTCTAGAACCGACTCTGTTAAAACTATCTGCCCCACAATAATCCCTTATGGTAGCCATAAGAAATGAACAGAACTGAGCTCAGGACCAGCTAGGTCTATAGAGTGAGTTCCAGGACAGCTAGACAGCCAGGGCTACACAAACCCTGTCAAAACAAAAAACATAGATCACACTTTACTTGCATTTTGAAATTTACACACATACAACCCACACGCAAAGCCATGGGAGGATCCCAGAGGGAGGCCTTGCAGAGAATTGGATTCATGAGCTGCAGTTGTGGGCCCACCTTGTCCCAGAGCATTGGCCTAACCTTCCACATCTTATGGGACTCAAGGGTCTTGCACATCATCCAGATGGCTTGTTATCTCTCACTATTGTTAAGTTTCCATGACACCATGCAGACATCTCCCTTATCCTGTCTGACATGCTTCCTCAGAGGCCTTCTCCTAATTGTATGGTAGATCCCATCTCCAATTCTTTCTGCAAGCTCTAGTGCATTTGTAGGGTCTTGACACCACTCTACACAAACCCAGGGCCCTTGGGGAAGTACAGGGTTTAGGATACAGAGAGGGCAGTAAGTTGAGAGAGGCTGTGGCACAGCCTCTTGAAGCCCTTCTCAGGGCAACACTAGCTCTCCCTGTGACTGATGGATAGGCCCATTGTAGATGTAGATAGGCCATACATCTACGAGAGTCAGAGATTATGGTAGGCAGGTTGTGGGTGCCACTCTGTCTCCTGGGAAAGAGGGAGGGTGCAGAGAGAATCCCTTGTGTTCTGTATGGAAATATCACTGGTCAATAAAAAACCTTATGGCCAATGAGCTGAGGCAAGAAATAGGAGATGGGGAGCCGGGCGTGGTGGCGCACGCCTTTAATCCCAGCACTTGGGAGGCAGAGGCAGGCGGATTTCTGAGTTTCAGGACAGCCAAGGCTACACAGAGAAACCCTGTCTTGAAAAAGCCAAAAAAAAAAAAAAAAAAAAAAAAAAACAAAAAAAAAAAAAAAAAAAAAAAAAAAAAAAAAGAAACAGGAGATGGGACATCCTTCAGAGAGAGAGAGGGAATTCTGGAAAGAGGCATGG
>NC_034594.1:15146697-15149519 GCF_900095145.1 Mus pahari | reverse complement strand
GGGACATCCTTCAGAGAGAGAGAGGGAATTCTGGAAAGAGGCATGGGAGACAGTCGCATGAAACTGAAGTAACCAGCCATAGGCCACTCACAAACCACACAAGGAACTGAGTAATGAGCTAGGCGGGGAATAGACACTAGCTATTGGCCTAGGCGTTTATTCATGAAACATTAAGTCGTGGAGTCGCTATCTCTTTGAACAAAGAGGCTGAGGGGAAAAGTTCGAAGCTGGAGGAGGGTGCACCTGCGTGGCAGAGTTGAACTGGTAAGTTAAGCTGGTAATTAAATGGTGTAGGCTTGCTGCTGGTGACAAAGACTGACCCTAAACCACAGGAAAAAAAGTGCTCACAGGGCCCAACTCTGAAGAAAATAACCATTTTCCAGTATAGATCTGCACCCCTAACCCAGCCTGAGGGTGACTATTCAGTCTACAGTCATTAGGTCCTCAACCCATAGACACACTCTGTGGGCTTCAGGTTTGGCCTGACAGACAGTAGGCCAACTGTGACCAGTTAGAGGCAGCTGGTAGCATGATGACAGAGGGTGGGTTTAGATCCCTCCAGTCTCCACCTAGGATTAGTGAATCTTCTGTGACAAGTCTCTGATCCAGGATTCCACGTCTGCATCCTGACTGGCAAGGAGCTAGCTCACTCGGCACTCAGGAAGACCCTCTTGCGGGCGGTGTTGGTGTAGGGGTGCCAGCGCCACTCTACATCTGCGGTGGCCTCCTGCTCCAGTGTGCCCAGGCGAATCATATACACTAGGGTGAGAGGAGAGATGTCACTCCACGCACAGTCAAGGTACACCCCCCCCCATCTCCCTCAGGCATAAACTAAAGCCCTAAACTCACACTTGAGCTCAAATCGAGGCCCAACCTCAGTCAGCTCCACATTGCGGTGGTCTGTCTTCTTGTAGACATGGTGCCTGGGGAAAAATGAAGCAGAGGTAGGTATGTGGGTCAGTAGGGGCTGTGGGTTGGCGGAAGGGCTACAAAGGTCACGGGCCCTACATTCAGCCCATGGACCCACCGGAAAGAAATGTAATCATCCTGGTTTGCAAAGGTGATGACCCGATGGCTGTCGTCTTTTGGCACAGGGAATAGGTAACGAAGGATGTCTGACACCTGGGGACACAGGGACAGAGTCACAGGACTGGCCTGAGCCTCAGCCCTCCCCACAGGGTTCCCATACTCACCCGCTTGCCCAACCGTGAGGAAAAGCCGTGAGTGATTAGGTGGGGCTTGGCTTCTGACATGGTGCCCAGGTCAGGGATGTCGTGCCGCATGACCACGTTACACAGCGTGAAATAGGCAGTAGGACCGAAGGGCAGATGGCTGACAATGAGCCCCACTGTAAGGGAGAGGCTGTCAGACACTCTGCCATGACACCAGCCCACGCTCCCTTGCCCTCCAGCAGGCCTTACCCGGTGTGCCTCGATGCTCATGGACCACCAGCAGGTCAGTGACCCCGTTGGCTTTGCAAGCTCTCACTAGCGCTCCAACCTCATGCCGACCTCGGTTCATGCGCTGGGCACCCGGGAACACCAGCTTCAGTTCCTGCCCATGGACCAACACCGAATTAGAACTGGGGCCACTAGGCCTAGGCATCCCCTACTCCCTGCCCCCACCCAGTACCTTTGCAAACATTTTCAGGCGAGAACTGGGGTCTCTGGAGGTAGTGATCATGACCTTAGGATCCTCAACCCCGGCCCATCGATATTCATCATCTACATGGCTGGTTACACCTGTCAGGAGAACAAGAGGCAAGAAAAATGCTGACTCTGCTCAAGAGAGCCTTCCTGGTGGAAATGCACCTCGAGTGGGCAGGAAAGCAGCTACCAGCCCACTGGTGACCAAACACAACTGAGCAATGGAGCAGTCTATGGTGGCAAAACTGAACAGCTAAACCAGAAGTGAGAGACTCCCTTTTCTCACAACAAATATCTACAATGTCCATGATTCTTCTGCTTATCAAATGACACATCTGGGTACCAGTGCTAAGGGCACTTCTGTCCCAGCAGACACTCCAGTGAGCAAAGACTAAAAGCTACTGTGTTTATTGTATAAACAGAACTGAAAGCATTTGTTCGGGGAGAGCCCTTGTGATGCCACCCAGGCAGACAGGAAGGAATCTGGGGACAGGTACAGAAACTGCTCACCTGGACACTTCCATCAGGTGGGAAATTGTCCAGTGTGGCTGAAGAGGACATGGAGCCCAGTGGGCACAGAAGTTGGTTCAGTGTGGAAGAGGGCTGCAGAGCACAGTTTACCTTCACCACCGGCATCATCGAACTCCAAGGACCCCTGTAAGGCTAGAGCCTCCCGGCGTAACTCGGTGGGAATCAGCTGGTTTTCTGCAAGGAGGAGACGGGCAGAGTGAGACACAAGCAGGCCCACCAATGTGTATAATACTGTGTGGTTCACTAGTGTGCAGACTTAAGTGTGAAAGCCCCTGATTTCTTTCTTAACACCCTCAATAGTCAGTACAGAAAGACAGAAGGAGCAGAGGTAAGAAGCCAGCTACTTTCCTTATGTTATTGGAGATATGGTCTTGAGAGGCCCGTGGCTTAGCTTCTGAGTGTGTCACTAACAGGGTACAGGGCATGCCCCCACACCTAGCTACCAACTTCTTTTCATCTAATGGTCAACTCATGGTCACTGGCGAGTTAATTTTCTAAATACTTCTTCATTATCAATGTTATTTTTATAATCAGACAAAAATCTAAAGGAAATCTGATAACGCACTGGGGGGTGGTTTGCTTGCAGGTGAAGACCTTGGTGTTGAGGAGCACCACAAAAATAATAAATGCTTAAAAAAAAAAAAA
>NC_034594.1:15141144-15145614 GCF_900095145.1 Mus pahari | reverse complement strand
CCCTGGCTGTCCTGGAACTCACTCTGTAGACCAGGCTGGCCTCTAACTCAGAAATCCGCCTGCCTCTGCCCCCCAAGTGCTGGGATTAAAGGCGTGCGCCACCACCGCCCAGCATTAACAGATTTTTCTAACTTTGCTTTTAAGAACACTACAAGAACAAATACCAAGGATTCTTGCAGACCCATTCCCTAAAATGGGAATCAATTAGATGAGGCAGAGGTTTTTTTGTTTGTTTGCTTTTTTCGAGACAGGGTTTCTCTGTATAGCCCCGGATGTCCTGGAACTCACTTTGTAGACTAGGCTGGCTCGAATTCAGAAATCCACCTGCCTCTGCCTCCCAAGTACTGGAATTATAGGCGTGTGCCACCACCGCCCGGCTGTTTGTTTCTTTCTTGATTTGGCTTTTGTTTTTTTGAGACAGGGATTCTCTGTTTTAGTTCTGGCTGTACTGGAACTCATTTTGTAGACCAGGCTGGCTTCGAACTCAGAAATCGGCCTGTTTCTCTGCCTCTCGAGGGCTGGGATTGAAACCGTGCGCCGCCACCACCCGACTGAGGCAGTGTTTTAAAACTAAGTAAAAACTAGATATTCTGTAAGCAAAACTAGCAGTCCACATGTAGACCTGGACAACTGTTGCATAAACGGCCATACTATCACATGGTGGGATCATTCAGAAACCAGTGAGGTCCTACCCAAGGGGCAGAGAAAGCAAAGGTGATCAGCCACCCTGATAGGAATACATTAAGTTCAAATGTGTTTACACCGCCGTGGAGTACGCTCGAGCAAGGACTTGTAACCCACCAGCACAGGGAGGCCTTACCTTCTAGAGCACGCTTGACTCGCTCCTTCTTCTCCTGAACCGATCGCTGCGCCTCCTCCCGGGCCTTGCGGTACAGGTACTCGCGGCGCAGGCGAGCCTCCCGACGGAGCTAGAGAACACACGGGGTCACCATCCACTTCGGGGCACCGAGTACCACAACTCAGCCCTCCCGTCGTCCCCGTCTTTCCCGCTAAGCCAGAACACGAAATCAAAACATCCTACCATGATGAGCGCCGCTCCTTCACGAGTCCGAGCTCTTCTGGCGCTGCCCGCACCACGCCGGGACCACTTCTGCCCTCAACCAAAAAGGCTCTAGAGGCTTCACTCGGTTTCACTGCCGGGCAGAGTGCCCCACCTTAAGATGGCGATGGCGGAGGGCCTCGTAAGGTGATTGGTCAGACGGGCAACCAATGAATTCCCCGGATTTGGGATGTCACGTGGTCTAAGAGCGTCCTGATAAGTCCGTCGGCGGCTTCACCAGTGCTTGAGCCGGTCAGGCAGCGGGCTAGGGGAGAGTAGGAGCAGGCGCTGTGCGCACGGCTTCCTAGATTCACGTTAAGGTCCGACTTTTCGTAGCCATCGGACTCGAGAAGTATTTAGCTCCAGGCGCTAATCCGCTTCCTGGACGGTGACACGGTCACCGGGAGGTTGAAGCCTTTGACTTCCGGGCCACGATTAGTACTGCCCCCCCAAGGGCGGATCTCGAGCGCTGATTGGTCGACATGCACATGGCCTCGCAGTGATTCGGCGGCTCCGCCCATCCGCGCGCATCCCCGGACCGGCTGGGCCATGGCGGTCCAGGCCCTGCGAGAGGAGTTGGACTCCAAGTGCCTACAGCTGCTCGGTGACCTGGAGGAACTGGAGGCGAAGCGGGCGGCGCTGAACGCCCGGGTGGAGGAGGTGGGCCACGGGGAATGGAGGGAGGGATAGAGAGCGGGCACAGGGAGGGAAACAGTCTCAAGTCTCTCCTGTCTCCCCAGGGTTGGCTCTCACTTGCCAAGGCTCGCTACGCCATGGGAGCCAAGTCGGTAGGACCCCTGCAGTATGCCTCGCGTATGGAGCCTCAGGTCTGCGTGTGTGCCAGGTGAGGACCCTCCTTTGGAGAGTGGGTGGGCAGGACCTTGGCCCGCGCGGCCAGAGATCCATCTTCCCTTTTTTTTTTTTTTTTTTCCAGCGAGGCCCAGGATGGACCCCAGACTTTCAGGGTGATCAAAGCTGACGCCCAGACCCCCGAGGATGTGGGGCCTAGCGAAGCATGTAAGTCTCCCTTCCAGCTTGTCAGCCCTTACTCAGTGGTAAAGACGGAACTCATTTAACATTTAAGGAAGTTACTTCATTCGGAATCTGATTAGTGGAGAGCGTCTGAGCTGGAGAGTTGAATGAATAGGGGGTGGGGGCGCGGTTCTTCCTTATACTTTGATAGCTAGGGTTCAAGTAACAGGATAGGAGAGCGACCCGAGGAGGTCTAAGGGAATGGGGTTTATTCCAAGCCTTGACATTATGTGATTGGTTAAGAGGGTTAAAGGAATGTTGGCGTTTAAGCTGATTGGTTCACAGCATCTGGTCAAACCACAAGGAGGGGCCACACATCTAAACCGAGCATCTTGACCTGGGAACGAATCATGTTTTCTTAGCCCACCCCATTATTATCCACTGGCTACCACTATTATGTCTTACCTTGCAACTGCCAAGAATATTTTGGGTTTTTGTTTGGTTGGTTGTTTTTTGTTTCGTTTTGTTTTGTTTTTTCAGAACTCAAGGGTGGGAGCCAGGTCACTCTGAGGGCAAGTTAGCTTAAAATGGAGCCTGAAAACAAAATGGAGTTTGCTCTGGTACTTTAATCCCTAAACAATAAGTTAAAGGTGGACTCTTTTATAGTGGGATCAGTTTTGCAGTCAAAGGAGCTCAGCAGAACAGAAAATGTATATCCCTATATCTAGCTGTTCCTTGGAAATAAACCTCCAGTCCCAGTTAATCATTCCTGAAACAGCTTGGGGACATTTCATCACTTTCAGGTAAAATGGCAAAGTCAGTCTGTAATCTTGTTCTATCTAGGTAAACAGAATTGTCTGTCCTGGAAGTCAGAATAGACAGAGTCAACTGGAGTACAGAGGGGACGGTGTCACTATTTCCAGACACAGGAGAAGGTTGGGGAAATAGCTAACCTTCAGTGTTTCCCAGAATCATGAACTTGGATTAAGCTCGTTGTGGTCATGAGGACTGTATGGCCTTTCTTTCAGCTCTGCGCAGGCGCAAGGGCCCTACCAAGACCAAAGAGTTAGGGTCTGCTGTAGTTCCTCAAGATCCCTTGAACTGGTTTGGCATTTTGGTTCCTCACAGTCTGCGGCAGGCCCAAGCCAGCTTCCGGGATGGTGAGTTTTAGGGCTATTGTACTGGCTAGGGAGGTCTAATACCCCTGCAGTCTGGGGGGCTGGGGGTGGGGAACTCATGGATCTTATCATGATGACATTCCTCTTCTCTTACCAGGCCTACAGCTGGCTGCAGATATAGCCAGTCTCCAGACTCGTGTCAACTGGGGTCAAAGTCAGCTCCGAGGCCTCCAGAAAAAACTGAAGGAGTTGGACCCTGGGCCTGCCTGACCTGCATCCACGTTGGGAGGCACTGAGTATAGCCGTCTTGGATGCTGCCACCTTACCTCAGGCCTTCTTCTTTTATAAGCAGCCCCTGTCTCAGCTGATGCCCCTCCTAGAAATGTCCTTAGTCTGCACGGTTTCCAGCTTTTCGAGGCATGAAGTTGAGTTATGAAGTTTGATGAAGCAAAGCTGAGCAGTGTTGAGAGCACCTTGTTCTAGGCCCATGGTCTCAAGGCCTTCCTTCCCGGGGCAAGACAGTGACCTAGTGAACAACCTGCATCAGCCAGCCGGGATAGTGAAGCCCTGCAGAAATGGTGACAGAAGAAAGGGAGTCTGGAAACGTAAGGTAGATCAGGACAATTCCAGTCAATAAAAGTAACTCAGGCTGGGCATAGCAGTACATGCCTGTAGTTCCAGCAACTCTAGAGGCTGAGGCAGAAGGATCACTTAAGCCCTGGAAAATATATAGAAAAGACAGTACGCGCACACACACATACCAGAATAGCTAGTAGGAAGTATTGCTTCTGTTATAAAAGGTAAAAGTAACTGTCATTCTTCCAGGGAATCAAGGTGACCTTCCTGATTGCATTTAGCTTATTGAAGTGAGTGAGACCCAGCTTCTTTGCTGAAGGTGTATTCTCTCATCTGGGAACTGTGTCTTGCTTCATTTTTTTCCCTGAGCTATCCAGTTGTGTTGGGAAGGGGAATGTAATTGTTTGTGGGGTGTAAATATTTCTTCCTAATTTGTTAATTTTGCTTATATTGTTTTTTCTACTTATGAATTGTAAAAACACAAATTTGTACAGAAAAATTGAATAAAGTAAAAGCTACAGTAAGTATCACAGAGCTCTCATTTTATTTTCAGTGTATGGGGGCTCTCCCAGTGTACGTCTGTACCATGTGGTGTCTTCTGCCCTTTGGCTAGAAGAGGCCCTATATCTCATGTGGGTGCTAGGAAACCCTGGGTCCTCCGAAGAGTAGTCAGGGTGTACTGGCTGGTTTTGTGTGTCAATTTAATACAAGCTGGAGTTATCACAGAGAAAGGAGATTCAGTTG
>NC_034594.1:15132986-15141042 GCF_900095145.1 Mus pahari | reverse complement strand
AAGCCAGGAGAAGCAAGCCAGTAAAGAACACCCCTCCATGGCCTCTGCATCAGCTCCTGCTTCCTGACCTGCTTGAGTTCCAGTCCTGACTTCCTTTAGTGATGAATAGCGGTTTGGAGGTGTAAGCTAAATAAACCTTTTCCACCCCAACTTGCTTCTTGGTCATGCTGTTTTGTCCAGGATTAGAAACCCTGACTAAGACACAGGGGCTGCTCTTTTGTGGTTTGCTTATTTGGTTTTTCGAGACAGGGTTTCTCTATGTAGCTTTGGCTGTCCTGGAACTTGCGCTGTAGACCAAACTGGCCTCGAACTCACAGAGGTCCAGTAGTCCCTGTCTCACTAGTGCTGGAATTAAAGGTGTGTGCCCCCCCTTCATCCTGTACACCCTACCCCAGCAGGGGGGTGCTCTTGATCCCTGAGCCATCACTCCAGACCCTCTTAAATGAGCTTTTAAAGGAAAGTGGAACTTAGGTGATTTTTGGATTTGGGATTGTATTAATACAGTAATAGAGGAATCGTAATGAACTTCTGTCAGATGTTAAGCGAGTCTGGCACCCAGCTTTTCTACCACCGTCCAATCTGTACTTATTTTCTGGCTGTGTATCTCCGAAAATTATTTCATAAGGCTACCAATTTTTAATGACAAACAGCAAGAAGAATAACAGCAGATTACAAACCTGTGAGCGCTAGTACATTCTTCTCCCCCTTTAGCTCTCCGATGCCTGTGTATGTGGGGCTATTATGACTAGAAAGAAAAGGACCCTCTTCCTTCGTTTTGTTTTTAATTTGAGATGGGCACAGTTGTAAACCCGGAGGGCTATGGCCTTGCAAGAACCCACTAGTCTTTGCCTTCCCAGTTTTGGAAGCATGAAAGGCATCCACCGAGCTTCTTAACATTCTTCTGTCAGTAAAGTGACATCTCTACATAGAAGAGAGGACCGAGAACACAATCGTTTTGACCATAAATTCTTCCTGAGGACCTCCTCTCTTGGAACGCTAATCACAACCAGAGTCACGAGATTAAATCTAGATCCAGACACAAAGGCATTTACTGCGCGGCTGGGCTTCGGGTGTGGTGGGCTCCGGGAAGCGCGACGCTGTGGCTGCTGGGATAGGGTGAAGACCGTGCCCTCGGCTGTTGGCTGCTGACTTTAGCTACACTTCCACGCACGGAAAAAGTTCTATCCTTCGGGTCACTGGCTCCAGCAGCGAACGGATGCGGGCATCCTTCACTATTTCCTAGGAAGTGAAGATGTTGAAGATTTTGGGGGGTGGAGTTTACACAAGCGGCCCTAATGACGTAGGTAACATAAGAGCAAAGGAGAGACACCTGCCGACAGCTCCCATATGGTCTAGCGGTTAGGATTCCTGGTTTTCACCCAGGCGGCCCGGGTTCGACTCCCGGTATGGGAACAGCTTCTTTTTACAGTTTGTAAATAATTCGTTGCTATTCGTGTCTTGTTTCGGCTCTAACACCTCGGATCGAAACAGTGGCGTAGTCTCAGGAAACTGGGGCCATAGGGTCCATCGATCTGCGGATAGACTTTAGCTTTCTTCATAACCATATTAACTAGATTTTTTGTCCAGCAGTAACTTATTTCATCCATTTATATCAACTATCACCTACATTATAGATGCAAAACTATAGATATTGAAATTAAAAGTAATATTTAAAATTTCAAGATAACATTGTGGGTGGTCGATACGGAGGTTTCTACTGCTAGCCCCTTCCCACATTCTCGACCTGGAGTAAAAGATTTCTTGTTCCTGGAGTGGAACAAGCAAACAGAAATGGAGACTGAGAAAAAAGCAAGGAGAAGGGAACAGAGGTGGCATTCGCTAGCAGGAAGTGCTCGCCGCACGGGGCTGTGAGCCGTAACTGCAAGCTAGTGGGCGTGTTTGCTTGTTTGGTTGTTTTTGAGTTTTGTCTGTGCCCGACTCCTCTCTCCAGTATGGAACTGTCTCCAAACGTTTTTTGTTTGTTTTTGGTTTTGATTTTTGTTCTGTTTTGTGTTTTGAGACGGGTCCCTGTATATACCCTAGGCCGGCCTTTGAAACTTAACTATCCTTCTGTCTTGCTTCTGATTACAGGTGTCCATCACTGCTCTGGGCTCTACTTCTATGCGTGCACGGAGGACCTAACGCCCGAACACTAAACCAGAGTGACTTTCCCAGTCTTCTATGCATTTTCCTTTGTTAATCCGAGGTTTAATGCAGGGCTGAGGTGGTCTGCTCCCGATTACTGAAGGTGGAGCTAGCTGGCTCTTCCCCTCTGCACTTGCAAGTTTGAGTACTGCCTCTTACCACAGTCGGTGGCAGGAGACACTGGAACTCCCCGGGTTGTTACTGTACCCTCCTCCCTCCTCCTCTTGGAGGCTTGTTCAAACTGTGAGCTTGTCCCGAGGGCAGCACAACCTGTCTCTCACCTAGCTGCCCCCCTTGTCTTTTCTTTTTTTGGAAGCAACTTCTGCTCCCTCCTACCTCCCCCCCCCCCCTAAACTGTGTGGTTCCCTGGCTTTGAACTGATCTCTCTGTGTGGCTTGATTTTCCTCGGCAGTTTTCTCGTATCCTTTAACCCTCTTTCTTTAACCTCACTTTCTCTGAAGGGCTCCAACTTGACAAGGCAGACTCCCGTCTTGGATCCAGGCCTCCATTTTATACACTAGGCTCTGTCCTCAAGGTAAACTCCAATTACTGGAGAAACTCCAAACTGTTCCGGAAGAAGCCACCCTAAACTCTTAACAGGTCACTAACAGGAAAACACCCAAAGTTCCAGAGCCTATAGATAGATTGCTTAAGCCAACGGAAATACGTGTTAGCCAATCACTAGCCTGCCAAGCGGATAAGCTCCTCACCTCGCTTTAACTGCAATAAAAAAGCTGAACCTAAAGCGCTCCGGGCCTTCTATGCTACCCTGCTGCGTCGGAGCAGCCTTAGGGTCCGAGCTCGGGCTTGGATAAAGACTCTTTGCTTTTGCATACGAGTTCGACTCCTGGTGGTCTTTGGGGACCCTAGGATCTGGGCATAACATTTGGGGGCTCATCCGGGATCCCTCGAGGCCCCCAGGACCCCCGAACCGTTGAGTCAGAACCCGGCGGGTAAGTGTCTGAATGTTTGTGCTCTGCCTCGGTGTCTCAGCGCTCCGCTCTTAAAACAGAGTAGCCTGCAGGCGGTCCAGGCGCACGCGCGGGACGCCGGGCGCCACGGGACTTGGGAGAAGTCCCGGACCCGCGTGTAGGGGATTGGATCCCCTCGTAGACTTGAAGAGACAAAGCGAGTCGCTCCCGAGGCGGTGCTCTCACTTCCGTTCTTGCCTAAGATCGCCGCCCGGGGGACTGAGTGAGTGCCTTTTTGTCTTTCGCCCTTCTGTTTGCTCTCCGTCTGGACTTCTTTGTGACTGACGCCATGGGACAGACCCAGACCACTCCTTTATCTTTGTTCTTAGACCATTTCAAGGACTATAAAAAGAGGGCTAGAAGTCGAGGCTTAGTTGTTAAGAAGAAGAGACTAACCGCTTTCTGCAGGAAGGAATGGCCAACCTTCAACGTTGGCTGGCCGCCAGGGGGGACTTGGAACTTACCGGCGATTTTTAGAACCAAGGATATCATTTTTAGGCCACCCGGACACCCAGAGCAAGTACCCTACATCATCACCTGGCTGGATCTGGTCCAGGACCCGCCAAAATGGCTCAAGCCTTGGCTGCCGCCCCCGCAACCAAGCGCCATCTTACTCGCCCCAGAAAACCGCGAGGAACCAAAAACTGAATCTAACCCTAGGGTCCCTCTTTATCCGGTCTTGCAGGGGAACACTGAGGAAGACTTCCTCGTCTCATACCCGCCTTACCGACCCCCGTCAGGGGGTAGCCCAGGCCCTCAACCTGAGGCCCCAGGAGAGGCTCATGGGTCCCCCTTGGTGACCCCACCTCACACCCAAGGGAAAGCCCAACCAGAGCTGCCTCAACCACCCGTGGCTAAGTCCACGGTTCTCCCCTTGAGGGCAATAGGCCCCCAGGACGATGAGGGGAACCAACTGATGGAATATTGTCCCTTAGCCATTACACAGCTTTATAATTGGAAATGCAAGTACCCTCAGTTCTCAGAGAAACCAGCTGCGTTAATTAACTTAATCGATTCTGTCATTTTAACCCACCAGCCCACCTGGGATGACTGTCAATTGCTCTTGCAGATCCTCTTTACTACAGAGGAGCGAGAGAGGATTTTAATTGAGGCCATGAAATTGGTTCCAGGAGCAAATGGGAGTCCTGCTACTAAACAAGCTCTTATTGATTCAGGCTTTTACGGGACCAGACCAGACTGGAATTTTAACTCAGAAGAAGGTAAGGAGAGTCTCCGGGTCTACCGCCAGACTCTGATGAGAGGTCTCAGGGCAGCTGCTCAGGGACCCACTCATTTGGCCAAGGTGCGTAGGGTGCATCAAGAAATGGCAGAATCACCCACATTCTTTTTAGAAAGGATTATGGAGGCCTATCGCACCTACACGTCCCTAGACCCAGCAGCACCTGAGAATAAGTCCGCGGTCATTATGACCTTTGTAGATCAGGCCGTCCCTGACATCAAGCACAAATTACAGAGAATAGACAGGCTAGGGGAGAAGAGTTTGCAGGAGTTGCTGGTGGTAGCTGAGGAAGTGGTTGACAACAGAGAAATACTTAAGAAGAAACACTTGGAAGCTTATGAGGAGCTAGGAAATCAAAGGTTGGCCACGACCCTTGTGTCCCTGTCAGCAGATTCCCCAGAAGAGAAAGACCGACAACTGCGCCAATGCGCTGATGGAAAAGGTAAGCGGCCCCAGCAAAAGGGGAAGCCAAAGCTCCAAAAGAACCAATGTGCATACTGTAAGAAGATGGGACATTGGGTCAAGAACTGCCCCAAGAAACCTCCAAAGAGGGACAAAGGAGGACAGGGTTTGGACCCCCTCTCTGAACCCAAGGTAACCCATAAAGTGGAGGGGAAATTGGTTAGTTTCTTAGGAGACACAGGGGCACAATATTCAGTTCAAACCCATGGAAAGCTGTCCTCAAAGAAATCGTGGGAACCAGGGGCCACTGGTATGGATCAGGATGCGTGGACTACCCGAAGAAGAGTGAATCTCAGAACGGGCCAGGTATCCCACTCCATGACCATACCAAATTGTCCCAACTCCCCCTTGGGGAGAAATTTGCCAACCAAGATAGGAGCTCAGATCTCTTTTGATCGAAAAGGGAACTCTGTCACAGATTCCAGAGGATGCCCTAGTCACATACTCCCCCTGCCTCTAGAAGATGAATTGGATGAAAGACCAAGCTCTTTCCCAGATGAGATCTCAACTTGGTTAGCCAGGTTCCCCTCAGCTTGGGCAGAAACCAAAGGAATGGGGTTGGTGAGCCATAGGGCCCCCATTCGGGTTGAACTGAAACCAAAGGCAACGCCTGTCCGAATAAGACAGTACCCAATCTCCCAAGAAGCTAAATCCGGTGTCACACCCCACATCAGAAGGTTCAGGGACTTGGGCATACTAGTACCTTGCCAGTCCCCATGGAACACGCCCCTACACCCCATCAAGAAGCACAACTCCAATGACTATAGACTAGTCCAGAACCTCAAAGAGGTAAACAAGAGAGTTATGGACATAGATTTCACAGTACCAAACCAATATACCATCCTGAGTTCGTTAAAACCTTCCCAGACTTGGTATACAGTATTGGACCTCAAAGATGCTGTCTTAAGCCTGCCTTTAGCCCCCCAGAGCCAACCTCTGTTTGCCTTTGAATGGCACGACCCGGAAGAAGAATTCAATGGACAACTAACATGGACCAGACTGCCACAAGGCTTCAAGAATTCAACAGCCATCTTTTACAAGGCTCTACATGAAGATCTGGGTGAGTACAGACGGGAACACCCCAATACCACCCTCTTGCAATATGTAGATGACCTCTTGGTGGCAGCAGAGACCATGGAAGAATGTCAACAGAGTACTGAGGACCTGCTAATGGCACTGGGGCAATTAGGCTACAGGGCATCAGCTAAGAAGGCTCAAATCTGCCAGCAAGAGGTAACATACTTGGGAAACGTCCTAAAAGGGGGCCAACAATGGCTATCAGAGGCCCGAAAAGATACCATTTTGAAGATCCCCACACCCACCACAACACAGAAGGTCAGACAGTTCTTGGGGTCGGCAGGATTCTGCCGCCTTTGGGTCCCTAATTTTGCAGAATTGGCAAAACCCCTCTATGAGGCCACCAAAAAAGGGGAGCCCTTCCAATGGACTAAGGCCCAGGAAAGCTCTTTCAATGGACTCAAACAGGCCTTATTAGCGGCCCCGCCACTGGCGCTACCTGACATCACCAAGCCCTTTCATCTCTATATTGATGAAAGCAAAGGCATAGCTAAAGGAGTCCTCACCCAAATGTTAGGATCCTGGATTCGCCCAGTAGCATACCTATCAAAGAAATTAGACCCTGTGGCTTCTGGATGGCCTCCGTGTTTGAGAATTATCAACGCCACAGCCTTGCTAGTCAAGGACGCCGACAAACTGACTCTGGGGCAAGAACTTTGTATTACCACTCCCCATGCCATCGAAGCAGTTCTCAAACAACCCCCAGATCGATGGGTGAGCAATGCACACATGACTCGCTACCAAAGCCTGCTACTAAACCCTGAGCGTATCCACTTCCTACCAAGCGCTGCCCTAAACCCAGACTCTCTGCTACCAGACCCGGATTTGGAGACCCCAGTACATGATTGTGTGGGCATACTAAGCCAGGTGCACAGAGTCGGGAAAGACCTAACAGCCGAATGCAGAAGCCACTTGGTTCATGGACAGTAACAGCTTTGTGCTTATGTGCAGGGACGGCAGTGTTACCAGACTCAGAAATTATATGGGCGTCTACCCTGCCACCCAGCACTCTGCACCATAGGGCAAACTCATAGCCCTAACAGAAGCCTTAAAATTGGAAAAAGGCAAAAGACCCAACATTTATACAAATAGCAGAAATGTCTTTGCTACAGCCCATGTCCATGGGGCCATTTATCAGGAGAGAGGACTCATGACAGCTGAAAGAAAGACAATTAAAAACAAACTGGAGACCCTAAACCTGTTGGAGGCCCTTTAGCTTCCAAAGAAACTGGCTATTATACACTGCCCACAGCACCAAAAGGCAACGATACCTAAAGCAAAAGGGCAGTCAGTCAATGGGGCAGATTCAGCAGCCGAGGCAGCAGCTCTCAATCCTGTGGCAGCTTTGACTTTGCAACGGCCTGGCCCAGGAGCTCCAATCCTACTGGACGAGCCTGACTACTCCAAAGAGGATGTTATCTCTATTCACAAACTGCCTATGTCCCGAAAGCCTGATGGCTGGTGGCTCACCGGAGACTGCAAAATAATCCTGCCCAGCAATTTGGCAGCCAGTCTGCTCCAGCATCTACACTGGACAACCCACTTGGGGACCAAGAAAACTGAGGATCTGGTAGGAAAGGCAGACCTAATGATCCTCAACCTCAGGTCCCAGGTCAGACAGATAGCCTCCAAATGCTTGAGCTGTAAGCTCACTAATGCAGAGAATCAACCGAAGGATAAAGGATGTCAAACGGGGCGCTCACTGGGAAATGGACTTTACTGAGAGGTAAGACCAGGGAAATATGGTTACAGGTACCTACAGGTCATGCTTGTAGACACCTTTTCTGGATGGACTGAAGCCTACTCCACCAGGCATGAAACAGCACAAATAGTGATCAAGAAGATACCAGAGGAGGAGTTTCCCAGGTATGGAATGTCAGCCTTCTTCACTAAGGTAACATAGGGGATGGCTAAAGCCATTGGGGTGGATTGGAAACTACATTGTGCTTATAGGCTCCCAAGCTCAGGACAGGTAGAGAGGATGAATAGAACTTTAAAAAGAGACCCTTACTAAATTAAACTTGGAGACTGGCAGAAACTAGATGCCTCTCCTCCCTTTCACCCTCTATAGAGTTCAACACATACCCTATATGGTTGGGTTTAACCCCTTATGAAATCATGTTTAGAACACACACACACACACACACACACACACACACAC
>NC_034594.1:15125216-15128088 GCF_900095145.1 Mus pahari | reverse complement strand
TTTTTTTTTTTTTAATCTTTCCCTCATCTTCCCTGTCAGGTCAAGTCCAAAGCCCCAAAGGTCTTGACACTCCAGGCCCTTCGTGGACACACAAGGCTGCCTTGCTCTGTTTGTCCATCAAAATCAACAGGCCTCACCAGAGGCCTCTTAAGCAGATAAGCTTCCCACTCCGCTGAACTAGCCAATCTGCTCTGGGGGACTCCTGTCTTTGCTTGTCAAATGCTGAAATTAGGTGGGTTGCCGTCGCTGCCTAGCATCTGTGTGGGTATGAGGGGTCAGAACTCTGGTCCACATGCATAAATACTGTCACCTCTGATATCATCTCCCCCACTCCCCACACGGTGATTTAATATTTATTTTCATTTTATTGACGTGTATGTGTTTGTGCGCCACGTATGTGCAGGTGACCTCAGAGGCCAGATTCCCTGGAGCAGGAGTTCCAGGCAGTTGTAATCTGCTCCGGTCATGTGAGTACTGGGAAACGAATGCAGATCCTATGCTAGGGCAATACCTGCTTTTAGCCACTGAGCCATCCCTCCAGCCCTGCGTAGGAACCCTCACTGCAGTATTCACTGGGTGTAAGAAGCATTTGTGGAGCCTCGGCTAAGGGAGACTCTCAGATGATTAGTGGTGTGTTTTCTTGTGACTCCCCGTGAAGTTATTCATTGTAGGTTACCCTTATTTCCAACACGGACACATTTTTGTTTATATTAAGAGAATAGCCATTTATTCTCTTATTCATTCCCTGAAACCTTCATCTATTTGGTCATAGCTACCGGCTGCTCCCTCTAGCCGCCCAGGGTCTGCCCCAGCATATCTCACACCACCCCCAGCTTCATGTGCTCTATTTTTATTCTGTTAGAGGCATGTAGAAATTAATCCTTTTCTTTTTGACTTTCCAATTCAGTGGAACTTGGTTTTGATACACAAATGATTTTCTGAGTTCCACTGACATGCGTTGTAATAACCCCTTTTCATCTCCAATTTTGTGGATTTAGATCCCCCCTCTTTTGGTCACTTTGGCAAAGGTTAGTTACTTTGGCAAAGGACTGTTCATTTCATTGATTATTTGTGTCTTTTTTTAAAAAAAGATTTATTTATTTTATGTATGTGAGCACACTGTAGCTGTCTTCAGACACACCAGAAGAGGGCATCAGATTCCATACAGATGGTTGTGAGCCACCATGTTGTTGCTGGGAATTGAACTCAGGACCTCTGGAAGAGCAGTCAGTGCTCTTAACCACTGAGCCATCCCTCCATCCCCAATTATTTGTCATTGTTGCTTTTGTTTCTATTTCATTAATATCTGTCCTGAATTTTTTCCTCATCTACTGCTTGTAAGTGTAAATGAATATATACATGCATATGACCTTTGACAATCAAGCCAAGACTAGCTAAATAATTTAAACAGGTTATAACAATGTATTTGAAGCAACATTTTTGTTAAATGTCACATAAACAAACAAAAAAATAAACAATAAAAAAAAGAACTGGACCAGAGACATTCACTGACCTTCAAGGAATTACCACTGATATTGCTCAAATTATTCTATAAAACAGAAAAAGAAGAAATTCTCCCAGTCTTTATTTGGGAAGCCACCATACTCCGGTACCAAAACCAGATAAGGGTAAATGTTAAATATAATTACATACTGGTTTTCCTGGTGAATATGGATATAAACATCTCAAAACAAAACAAAAATCTTTGGAAACCTAATGCAAATCACATCAAATAGATTATTTATCATGATCCACTTGGCTTCATTTCAAACATGCTGGGATGATTCAATGTACTTAAATCAATAAGTATAATTCATACATGTACATTAGTCAAAGACAGAAAGCACACGACCATTTCTGTAGACATTTCAATAGAAAGGGCCTTTCTCAAAATTCAACATCCTTTCATAGTGACAGTCACAAAGAGCTCATGTCTGTGGCTCAGTTGGTTGATGAGGTCAGTTGCCAACTCCTGAACATACAATAAAACCCTTTAGCTATTTTTCGGCAAATAGGGGACACACACCTCTAATCCTAGTATTGGGAGGCAGAGGTGGGTGGATCTCTGTGCATTCCAGGGCAGCCTGATTTCCATTTATTGTTTTTGGGGGTGGTTGGGGGGGGGAGAGAAGGCATTCAATCACTTCTGAATATTTTAATGTTAATCTTAAATTAAAGAGAAAGGCTAACGTGTGTATGCCTGTGCCCAGGACTCAGGAGGCTGAAGAGCGGGGAGTGGGAATGGGGGGGTGTCTTTTGAAACGGGGGGGGCAAATCAAGACTAGCCTGTTAAAAAAAGAGACCCAAACCTTGTTTCAAAAACAGTCTGCCAGGCATGGTGGTGCATACCTTTAATCCCAGGACTCCACACTCAGGCTAGTGGATCTCTATGAAAGTCTAGCCTGATTTACATAGTAAGTTCCACAGACAGCCATGGAGAATCTGGGCATGAAGGCAGACTATCTCAACATAACAAAGGCATAATATATTATGTATAATATGGAAAACCTGTAGTTATGTCATGCTAAGCGGAAAAACTGAAAGCATTCCTACTGAGGCCAGGAACACAACGCTTCCCTCTTTCTCCACATTGCCCAGTGTAGGCTTTGTCTTCAGCAAAATGTCAAGATACACAATTAACACATAAAAATCAGTAGCATTCCTATCTACTGATGGCAAACATTGAAACAGTTATCAGGAAAATGATTCCATTAATAATAGCTACAGGGGGGTGGAGAGATGGCTCAGATGTTAAGAGAGCTCTTCCAGAGGTACCCACATGGTGGCTCACAACTATCTGGGATCTGATGCCCTCTTCTGTCATTCAGGTGTACTCATACACATTAAAAAAAACAAACAAACAAACAAAAAA
>NC_034594.1:15121105-15122245 GCF_900095145.1 Mus pahari | reverse complement strand
TTTTTTTTTCCAGCTCAGTTCACTAAAATTATAGTCCATGTCATGGGGTTGGTTTTGTGTTTACATCTTGTGCGTATTAGATAACGAAGTTATGTCATTGAAGGCCCCTGCAGAGAGCATCTGTTGCTGGCTTTCCTGAAGCAGATATCTGTGAGCACATTCCAGACCCAGAATAATCTTCTCATTTGTTAGTCATGTTTGGGATTGGTATATTAACAGAGAATGGCAGATAAAAGACTTTCGGTTTCAATCAGATGGCCTATTAAATTAACTTCGATGGTTTGGGCACCGGGATCCTCTGCAAGACTGATGTTTCATTATTAGAGCCCAGGAAACTGCCTTTGAAGTCCTAATGAGAGCATGTAAAAGCAGTTCCTTAGTCTGATTTGTGCTCTCTTTCAGTGTGCAGGCATCGCAAAGTAAAGATGTGACATGCCCAGAACATCATTAAATGATCTTTCTATTTACATAGCAAATAATCGCATATAAGAGAATGTTTGTTTGCCTCCCTAAAAGAATGGTATCAGGCGTAATTTTTATTTTAGCAGGGGTGTGGTATTGTAGCAGCTCTGGTCCTTTTCAGATTTTAATTTTTCTAGAACTGAAAGTCCGTATAGATAGATGGCAGAAGATAAAAGAATATGTTATGTTTATCACATAATAAGCACACATTCACACAAAAAGAAAACAATTTCAAAACTTGAAAAAAAAAACCTGCTAATTGTATCATAGTGTCTGTATCATGTTGATGCTGGTGTGCTGATGTGGACCAGCTTGAAGTTTACAACAGTGGAAATCAGAGCTCAATGGTCAAAGCCAGCCGGCGCTATGGACCCTGAGGGCTCCTCAGGCCAAGATGACTGCCATCCCACCAGCAAACAGGAGCGAGCCTTTTGCCAAGTGCGAACACAATTGATATCACAACAAAATTTGCAAACCCAAGAATTCATATGGATGGTATGGCAGCAAGAGTTCCTGTGAATTAAAATTAAAATAAAAAATGTAGGAAGTGGGAGAACGCAACAGCAATGGCTAATGCCTTTGCAAAAAGTTGGTGGCATGAATTTAAAGGTTAAAATAAAAACCATGTAAGGCTGACAACAGCAAATACACACAATACCTTTGAATAATAAAAAAAAA
>NC_034594.1:15118547-15120041 GCF_900095145.1 Mus pahari | reverse complement strand
AGGGATACACAGAGAAACCCTGTCTTGAAAAACCTAAATAAATAAATAAATAAATAAATAAATAATAACGATAAAGAATCTTGTCATGGAAGCTGTAGTGTGTCACAGTGTGTCCCATAGTGCACCTTTTTGTCCACACACTTTTATTTGCAGATGTTCCTTGCAAAGAGTCACTGGTCTGTTCTGAGGCCTCTGGCCACTGCTATACTATCTTATAGGGACGGACACCTCTGGGACATCCTGTTGATGCCCTGTGTCATGGAGATCCTGCAGCTTTGGATCTGCAGGATCAGCCACTTCAAACACTCCAGCAGTTCATTGAGTTGGGCTGGGCCTACTCAAAGCCCTGGGGATGTGGCTGAGTTGGTCACCCGGCTAGCTCTCCTGTGTTCACACCACCGGGGCCAGCTCTCCACCACGCCCAGCTAGCTCACCCAGTAGTACTACAACCGGCAAGGGGTAGTTAGGGTCAGCTCTCCTGGTCTCCTGGGGCCAGCTTACCAGCACCTTTGTCACCAGGGCCAGCTCTACTGTGCTGCCCAGGTCAGGCAGAGCACAAGTTTCTGATGAACCAAAGGGCTAAGAATGCTCAGGTCCCATCCGAGGATGTAACAGGTTTCCCTGCTTGCTCTCACCTGACTTCTTAAAGCTTCTATCAATGTATAAGAAAAGTGCCCGACTTACGACTTTCTTTGTTCTGCTACTGAAAAGTTTTACCATCCCTGGAATATGCTACTTCTTTCTCTTTTGGAAGTTGTTATTTGCCTGTAATTATTTGTCTGGGGTGGGACCCCCATAAGCTCTCCCCATTCTGAGTTAGCACGTCCTTTGATATTGTCATTGTTCAGGTCTTGTCTAGGCAGCCATATTGTTGATGTATCATGGATGGAGCTTCCCTGTCATTTTTAGGAGACAAAAATCTCAGAGCAGACTGTCTGGTCCTCTAGCTCTTACAATCTTCTCGGTCCCTCTTCCAAGGCGTCCCCTGAGACTTAGGTGCAAGGTTGGGTTGTAGATGTATCCACTGAGGCTGAGCTCCCCATAACCAGTTGGTCCCTATGCTATGGCCAGTTGTAGTTTTCTGTGATGGTCTCCATTTGCTACAAAGGCTTCTTTAAAGTGGGAATGAGAGCCACACGTATCTCTGGGTACACTCAAAGTGATAGCAGTGGGTTCTCTTCTAAGATCCATGACCCAGGAGCCTTGGGGAGTTAGCTAGTATCAGCCATAATTCCCTCTTATTAAGTGGGCTTTAAGCCTAATTAGATAGCTGTTGGTTACCACCAAGACATGATGTGATTATTGCAGCTTTAGGGCTGTCTTTGTCACACTAATCATTCCAAGGAGGAGCGCCCTAATTGGTTATTCGATACAAAGTAGTCAGCCTGAAATCATATGCACACAAGCCACACTAAATGGACTCAGTAGGTTTTATATCTACATATATGTATATAGATATATACATATACACATACACATACACACACATACATA
>NC_034594.1:15116309-15118536 GCF_900095145.1 Mus pahari | reverse complement strand
ACACAAGCCACACTAAATGGACTCAGTAGGTTTTATATCTACATATATGTATATAGATATATACATATACACATACACATACACACACATACATATATACATACATACATACATACATACATACATATACACACACATGTATAGTTGCAGAGACCCCAATAGTATAATTAGTTAATACATATTGACACATGTATAGCGTGTGTGTGTGTATGTGTGTGTGTTGGCCATCTGAAGGGGAATGAGGGGGAATGGAATGGGTGTTGTTGGAGGGAAATCAGGAAATGGGGAATTGATATAATTTTAATTAAAATATTTTTAAAAGACAATATTATCCCACCTCATAAAAACAAAAACAAACTTTACCAAACTGTTACCATGGTGGGAGACATGGAATTTGGGTAACAGACACCTGTGCTCCTCAGCCGCAGTCACTCATATTTGACTCCAGAATCAGCTCTCTTTTTCCCCTCTGAAGTGAGAGATGTGTCTTTGCCCTGGGCCTTCTGAAGAGTGTAGGAAGCATATCTCCATTTCACCCCATAAGAGTGCCGAGCACTGTTTTCTAAGAGACGTGACCTTTTCCTTAGTCTCACCAGCTGTCTGTCCTTCCATGGAGAGCCCCACCTTCCTGTACTAAGCGGATATGAATCGGGTCTTCAGGTCAAGAGAACACAAAAGGCACTTAAGTGCTCCTGAGCTCTGACCACCTCTGAAGTCCACAATGATCCAACAGATGGCAGACTCAGCCAAGTTGTGCAGACCCCAATAGTATAATTAGTTAATACATATTGATGCATGAAATGATATCCATTTATATACAAATGAAGAAAAAAATAAAACATTCTCACTTACTTTACCTTATTACTATTTTTGCTTTTTGCAAAGAGTCTCACTCTATTGCCAAGGCTAGCCCTGAACTTGAGGCAGTCTTCCTGTTCTAGCCTCTGGAATATTGAGGTTACAGAAATAAGTGACCATCCCCAACTCTCATTTAGTATTTAAGTGTAAAATAAGAATGGTAGGAATGTCTGAAAGCAACTTCTCAAAGTGGTAATCATGATTATTTCTCTATGTGGTAGAACTAGGAAATGTGCTTATTTTTGCTTATTTGTATTTTAAATTTTCTACAGTAACTTTCCTCTGTCTTATAATTTTAAATAAAATTAGTTAACTTGTGAATTTAGTCAGCCAATCCATTAGGATCCTTTATTTGTAAATACACTATTATAGCTAAAAACTAAATGTGTTACACCACCTAGACTTTGTTAGTTTCTGTTTAAATATAATTTTCTAAATTTACTAAAATAAAATGACTCTGGTGTTTAGCGGAAACCAGTCTATCCACTCTGTCCCATCTGGGACAACTTTCTCCAATCCTGCTTTCTGTGTGGAACGTAGCCTCTCCCATTTCTGCTGAGTTTATGTTCAACTGTTGGGAATCCGGCTCCTCTCATTCACACCCCGTTCTCCAGGACACCCCTTCCAACCAAGAAGCAGCTCGGGGCTCAGGATCTTACTCTGCTGTGAGTTCCTAGTTATCTGTGAGGTTGAGCAAATGTCAGCCCAGAGCACGCTCACAGACTTTCTGATTGTCCTCTGTGTGAGTGTACCACTCAAAACCATTCTACCCCATGTGTCCCCTGCTGTCCCCAGGGCAGAGTAAGTTAGACCTTTCTGCTGACTTCTGTAAACATTCTCTGTCCAGCCGAGCAGTGGTGGTACACAGTTTTAATTAATCCCCACAGTGGGGAGGCAGAGGCAGGCAGATCTCTGTGAGTTCGAGGCCAGCCTGATCTACAGAGTGGGTGAGTTCTAGGACAGCCAGGGCTACACAGAGAAACCCTGTCTCAAAAAAAACAAAAAACAAACAAAAGTTTTCTGTCCAGAATCCAGCACAACAAAAAGCCCCCAGTCCCCAAACCAGGTCGCCAAAAGATAGAAAGACTACTTCTGAATGTCATTCCAGAAAAATGAAAGCTTGACTTCTCTTATGCACAGTCACGAAAATATGTGTCCTACTGTTACCAAGGAAACTGGAGGTCCCCTTTTGGGTTTTTAGTCTGATCAATAAAGCATTTTATAATCACTTTATAATAGGCTCAGAAGGAAGCGCAAGGACAATGTTATTAAAGCTTGAAAGAAAAGAAATAGAGCAGGCAAGTTGAGTCCCAAGACCTGCTAGGGGAAGGGGAGGTGGAGACAGATTCATGCTTCTTTTTTTTTTTTT
>NC_034594.1:15115099-15116194 GCF_900095145.1 Mus pahari | reverse complement strand
GTAAATATCTGTGTTTTTCAATGGTCTTAGGCAACCCTGTGAAAAGGTTGTCTAACTCATAACGGGGTTGAGATCCACGGGTTGAGAAACCCTGCCTTAAATGGTGCCCCAGTGATGAAGGGGGACATCTGTTCTTCCTTTGAAAAGTGGCTTCTTTCATGTGTTAGTCTTAATGTTCTTGCTTTCCTGTACTGTTCCATGGCCACGGAGGAGGGGACAAGTACCAGCTCTAAATTGGCAACTCCATTTGTGTGATTTAAAGAATAAAGCTCAACTCGTTTACTCTCTGGAGACAGAAAGTTTGGCCTCTTCCCTTCCCACAGTATGCCTGATACTTTGACAGGAGCTGCAGATCACGTTGCTCCAATAGGTTTTGTGTGTGCAAGGCTTTCTTCTTTGCAAAGTGATCTGGCACAGGACTCTCCGGACAGCCCCCTGCTGTTAGATTTAGCTTTGGTTTTAGTTCCTTGAGATGGAGCCTTGCTATGTAGCACAGGCTGGCCTTGTGCTGGAAGAAGGGTATATCTGCCTCTGGTATGTGGGATGACAGATGTACACCACCTGACAGAATGAGCTAGGCTTTCTGCCTATGGTGGTTTGAATAACAATAAACTCTCAGGTCTGAATGCTTGGTCAGTAGAGAGTGTCATTAGGAGGTACGTCCTTGTTGAGTGGGTATGGCCTTGCTGGAAGTATGTCACTGTAGGCTGGGGGTGGGGGTGGGGCGGAGGTTTCAGAAACCCAAGCCAGGCCCAATGGATTTCTCTCTCTTCCTGCTGCCTGCTTGATCTGGATGCAGAACTCTCGGCTCTCCAAGGCATAGTGAACTGTGCTGATAATAAGCTCAACATTCTCCAATTAAATGCTTTCCTTGGAACTCACTCTGTAGACCAGGCTAGGCAGGTGTGGTGGCACATGCCTTTAATCCCAGTCAGTGGCAGGTGGATCTGTGTGAGTTCAAGGATAGCCAGAGCTGCATGGTGAGTTACAGGGCAGCAAGAGCTATATAGAGACTGTCTCAAAAAACAGAAGAAAACAAAGCAACAATCCAGGTTTTTTTGTTTTGTTTCTATTTTTTGTTTTTGTTTTTTTTTT
>NC_034594.1:15112032-15115088 GCF_900095145.1 Mus pahari | reverse complement strand
GTGAGTTACAGGGCAGCAAGAGCTATATAGAGACTGTCTCAAAAAACAGAAGAAAACAAAGCAACAATCCAGGTTTTTTTGTTTTGTTTCTATTTTTTGTTTTTGTTTTTTTTTTGTTTTTTTTGTTGTTTTTTGTTTTTTGTTTTAAACACAGGCAGGCAATGTCAGGTTTAAAGAAACTCTAGTTCCTTGAATCTGTTTTTCTGTCTACCAAAAGGAATCCTTTTCCTTGCCTCTGGCCGAAGGGCATATGGATCCACTGATATGTACTTGTGACTGTATACCAAACCCACACCTATCTCCAGCCTCCCTCAGTCCCTCCCCACAAGTACCTGTTACATATTTCATCGCTCCTGCACCAGCATGCTGGCCCCTCTCACCCTGGGTCTACCCCCATCTCAGACTCTCTGCTTCAGATCATGGGCTTCCCTCCCTGTAGCTGTTCTTCCTCCTCAAAGCCTGGAATTAACCTCTTCTAGTCTCTATATCTCTTACTATACCCAGAATTCTCTCTTTTCTGTTTCGCTAGCCCTGGCCATGTCCAGTCTGTTTCTCTTTCTGTCTGCTCCAGTCTCTTCCAGATACCTCTGGTCTCCCCCACCCCCAGCCCCCTTCGATTGTTCTCGCTCTCTTGATCTCTCTGCTACCCACAATAAAACCCTCTCTCACAGAGTGGCCGTTTTAGTGGGTCCTTTATTCCTCCTCTTGAACTATAATTTATATTGTGGGAGCTGTCTCCTTACTCTGTGGCATTACCAGCTGCCGAATGTCTTAGAAGGTGTGTGCTCAGATGGGAATATGTGGGAGTCCTCTGAGGAGCCAACCAGGCCTGTGAGTTAGATATTTGGTAATGTTTCTCAGCTCGGACTCCCTTAGGACAGTTTGGGTGTGGCAATGTTTACAGGACAGGTCAATCTGAATGTGTTTCCAGGAGCGTAGAATGCCTGATTCTTGCCTATTAAAAATCCAATTAAGACAATTCAACATGCTTTTATAAATGTCTCCTGCCCCTTACTAAACTATTCTACCCTGGAACAATCACTTCGGGATCCTGAGCAACTCTGATTTGAAAACAAAACTGTCTGTGTTGGTAGTAGGTGAGAATTCAGAACAGCTAGACAGTTGGAAGGTTAACTACTGGGGCAGGGAGCATAATTTGAACTGGACTGTCTTGGGTTTGACTGAGGCTCTTACTGGGCAGCAGATCTGAAGACTGACGTAATCAGCCACAGTAAATAGGTTGGCTGCCAAGATAAACGTATTATCAACATAATGAACATTGTGTGTTTATGCTAGAGTGGAAACACACATTTCTACATCTTTGAAGGAGTATGTTTCCCTCCCAGTTATCTCTGGAGTTAGCGATGGGGAGCAATTTAGTTGTCCAGACCCTCATTAATGCTAAATTCTTTCTAATTGGCAGAGGCAGCCATTAAGACGGAACTAATGTGTCCTGGCAGATGCAGCAGTATCAGGTGCTGTAAATGAGAACTCCGGAGCAAAGGCAGATGAGCATCCAAAGCCACAGGGGCTCCTTCACCTCTGTGGAAACAGTTTCTGTCCCTAGCACACAGTGATGTTTCACAGATACCATTTCCAAGGGCCACTTTCTCCTGGGTGTTGTTCACGGATAAATTGAGTTCCTCTGGCTAGAAAGAGGACTGTGTGCTGTGGACCCTTTGGGGAGACCCCTCCCAAAAATCCTACTTATCTCCATCCTTAGCAGCACACAGGCCTCTGGTGAACAGGACTTTAGGCAGCTGCTTTCCCACTGCTGCACCTCACAGCGGGGAGTTTGGTACCCTGACCTCACTGCGGCCTTAGGCCTGGTTTTACTTTGCTTTTCTCTGAGTCAGGACCACGCATCAAGGGGAGTTTCCATTCTAATTGGTTTGTTAGCTGTGATCTTTCTCTAAAGAGCCCAGAAAGAAAATATCCAGACCCTGAGATGATCTTTTCTCTTACGCAGAGTACGTAGTCTCTTTTCTGGGATTATATAAAGTGGGATTATAGACATTCTGGAAAATGTTCTGATCTCCGTTTTTGTTCCTGAGGCTCTGGTGAACTGAACTCTGTAGGAACTTCATGGAGATATGTAAAGTCCTTTTCCCAGTAGAGGACACTGAAGTGCTCATGGCTTCCCCAGAACTGAGCTTCATAGTTCTCAAAGTGTTTAAAATCAAGGCAGCTGTCTCCTATGAATCCTGAATTATCAGACATTAAAATTGTTACGTTTCAAACCCCAATGGCTGAGGTGCCTGTTTAACATATCAATGCGACCTGGCTGCCAGGTTCTCAACGTCACCCAGTCCCTACCTGTTGTAGGGTACAGCTGGCACACCCTGACACCTACTCCTGAACTCGCCAGCCCAGGGGTTGGGCTGTCCTTTCCCCAAAGGCTCTTCCTTTACCTGGCCCTTTTTAACCTTTGGCCTTCAGGCTGCTTCCCCTGCCCCTCTCTTCCTTCTCCCTTGCCCTCTACTTCCACTTACATGGGCCAGCTCAGCCTGGTCATGTCCACTCTGGGCTCTTCCAGATGTCTCTGCCTCTGGGTATGCTACAATAAACTTTCTCCTCCTCCACACTTAGAAACAGTCATGTTCTTGGGTTTTGTTTTGTTTTGTTTTGTTTTATTTATTTCTTTTTTCATTTTGAAGTAACCGGGGTAAAAGCAATTACTACTCCCTACCCATCTCTCCCTGGGGTCCTCAAGCCTCAGTCTTCGAGAGCTGCCTTGACCTAGACAATTCATCAGAGATAAGCCTTTTCTCTTTCTTTCTTTCTTTCTTTCTTTCTTTCTTTCTTTCTTTCTTTCTTTCTTTTTTTTTTTTTGAGACAGGGTTTCTCTGTGTAACCCTGGCTGTCCTGGAACTCACTCTGTAGACCAGGCTGGCCTGGAACTCAGAAATCCGTCTGCCTTTGGATAAGCCTTTTCTTTATCATCATTACTTTTCCTCCTCATATAAAAGCTTACATGCTAGGGTCCTCAGGCGAGTTAGGGTTTTGTTTTCTTCTCTGATAAATCCTTGATTTTTTTTCTTTTTTTTTTTTTTTTT
>NC_034594.1:15110731-15111924 GCF_900095145.1 Mus pahari | reverse complement strand
TGTGTGTGTGTGTGTGTGTGTGTGTGTGTATTTTATTTGCTTTCTTGAGACAGGATCTCCTTGGCCCAGGCTGGCCATCTTGCCATCCTCCTGCCTCTCACCCAGTCTTAATCTCAAATGTATTCCTAATAGTCTCACTTTCTAAACCAGAAGGCTGTAAGACATAAGGCTGTGGGTTCCAGTGTAGCACTTGATTCTTCTCATAATCCAATAGTCTATTGGATTTGACTCTTAACTTTTTGCATCAGCTAGTTTTTTTTAAAAAATTTTGCTTGTTCATCTTGTTTTTAAAACATTTTATAGATTTATATATTTTATTTTGTGTATTTTCAGATGTATATGTGTTATTTTATGTTTTGCCTGCATGTATGTATGTGTACTACCTATGAGCTGGTGTCCACAGAGGTTAGAAAAGAGTGTTAGGTGCCTTGAAAGCTGCAGGTGGTTAGGAAGCCCAGCTCTTCTGCATGAGTAACAAATAATCTCAACCACTGGACCATCCTCCAACCCTCCTTTGCATCATCTGTAATCTCAACCACTGGGCCATCCTCCAACCCTCCTTTGCATCATCTGTAATCGGCACTGATGAGCCAGCTGACCTCCAGCTTGGATTTGAAAGCCATCTTACAGTAAAGACAAAGTAGGGTCATGGATGTTTATTATTAAATCTCTCTCTCAAAGATATACCCCACCTGTAACCTTAACCACAAATGGTTCTGTACTGCCTGTTCCAGGAAACTGCAACCATGTCTATTTCAAAAAGTTGTCCTGACCATTGTGAATCCCTACACTTGTTTCCAAAGGCTGTTATGACTACCTATTGTGATGATCTCCTTGTTATGTCCTGTGGGCCTGCCAAATCCTCCATTTGGAAACTCCCTACCCTTGTGCTATGAAAATCTTATCTTGCCCATGTTCAATGATGACCTCTCAAACACTGCCTTGGGGGGACGCAGCCTGTGTACATGAATGTATAAAAAACTGGCACTAATTAACTGCCTGCTTTAATTAACTTAGCCAGGACGATTTGGGTCAGACCTCTTTCTCCTCCCAGCTTTGGGATTAACCAGTCACTTCTTCTAACACCATTTTTGGTTTTTTGATAGTTTCCTCTCATAGAGCAGAAAGCCAGAAAGAAAGATATTAAAGAAAGAAGACTTCTAATCCCCAACAAAAGAAAAACCAAAAAAAAA
>NC_034594.1:15108319-15110720 GCF_900095145.1 Mus pahari | reverse complement strand
CATTTTTGGTTTTTTGATAGTTTCCTCTCATAGAGCAGAAAGCCAGAAAGAAAGATATTAAAGAAAGAAGACTTCTAATCCCCAACAAAAGAAAAACCAAAAAAAAAACAAAAACAAAAACAAAACAAAACAAAAAAAACAAAAAACAAAACCAAATAAAGTCCTAAATCCAACAATAGCAAACTTTATTGGCATCTGTTAAACATCACACTTAGATACATAACCTTTGAATTAGAGGTGTGCTTAATTTAGGCATTCAAAGGAAGGATTAGTACACATAAGCATGTGCTTGTGCTTGTACACGTGCACACGTGCGTGCGCACACACAATATTTACATCTGTTGATGAGTTTGTTGGATTCCTCTTCTGGGGCTTCCTCTGACCAGGAAGGGATAAAGAGACAGAGAGAAAAAAACCCAGCAGGAGGGAGGGTGGAAATGCAAAAGAACAGACAGTGAGATAACCTGACTCAACAGACAAACTCAGGAGATTGCCAAGACGCAGCCTGTGTGGTGCTCACATCCCCTGTGGCTCCCAGCCCTGTCAGCCGCAGAGACCATAGAACCTACATGTAGCTGAGTGTTAACTTTGATGGCCAAATCCTCCACCAGGAAAATCTGACCAGTGTCTGGCTGAGATGATGTCAGTTCTCAGAACGTGAAACTAAGGAACGAGATTACAGAAACACCCCGGCAGTAGGCAGAAGGCAGATGGCATATAAATTCACCTTTCTCTTTTCTTGGGGAGCCCCATCCCCATCCCCATGTGGGTTTGGGAGCAAAGGGAATATCCTCCTCTCTTGAGCATGTGGCAAGACCAATTCTATTGATGACAGTTGCTCAGAACTCGATGCTAACGCCTCATAAAGGACAGAGGTAGTTTTGGTCCAGACAATGGTATCCACCATTCCATGAGTGGGAAATTGCTTCGTGCTAAGAAAAGAAAGAAGCACTCCCAGCAACGTTGGAAGCAAGAGCTTCTAAGATGGATTCAGTCCCAGTGGACCAGTTTGTGTGCTTAGAGAACACCTCAACTGTAAAAGAATAATATTTTGAAGTGTGTATTATTCTTTGCAATAGTCAAAATATATGTGTACTCTAACCGTGTCCCAGACCTTAGCAGCCCCTAGACCTTAGCACAACTGATTCAGTGATGGAAAGACCATTCAGGCTGTAGACACAGCATGTAGACAGAGCCACATGTCAAAGCTAAAGGACCTTATCAAAGTCCACAGTTCTGGGAAAGTCTCAAAGTGGACTAACCTTGCATTTTAGCTTCTGTACTTCCACTTCTGGCTAAGTGTTCTTGTTAACTGAAGTATGTCAACCCAGAACATGGTTTTTTTGTGCTTAAAGTCTCATCCTAAGAAAAGTTCACTGCTATACTGGGATCCTGAACACACTGTGCAGTCACTGGCCCAGTAATCAAGACTTTCAATTGACTTAAACCCTCGTCCAAGCAGTCTTCTCTGGTAAATACCCCACAACAGCTATAAACTTTACTGTAATTTGCTTAACAAAGAAACACCAACTCTGTAACTTAAGCATGTAACTGTACTAACTGTACTGGCTCCCCCTGCCCCCAACCTCCATCAAACACATTTTTTTTTTTTTTTTTTTTTTTTAAGACAGTCTCACTATGTATCCCTGCTTCTCTTACAGACGTCCCTGGCCACATCCAGTTTGTCTGCCATGGTCCACTTACTTTTTTCTCTCTGTGCTCTGGACTCTTCCAGATGCTTCTGGTTGTACTCTCATATCCACAACTAAACTTTGGCATGGTTGTGTCAGTACCTCATACAGAGACTTTCTATCTTCGACCTCATAACAGCGTGCCTTCCAAGGATTCTTTGAGACAGTGATGATCTTGACCAGTCATTTCCAAGACTCTCAGAGTATGTCCCCGAGGAACTTCCTGATCTAGCCATCAAATTCATATGCCGAGCACCACTTCTGAGCCACATGATAAACAACAATGACAGCAAATATCAGTAGTTTAGTATGACTTAAGAGCTCATCATAAATACCCACAGATATTTAGGGTATCATTGCTTTCATTAAATAACTAGGCAAACATGTCTGAATCATGTTAGGCTCAACACTTCAATTAGGAATTGTTCAACAATCTCTTCTTGGACGAGAGAGAGAGAGAGAGAGAGAGAGAGAGAGAGAGAGAGAGAGAGAGAGAGAGTACGCTGCGGAGTGTGTGGGGGGGGGGAGGGAAGGGGGAAGGAGAGATCAGTCGCCTACCGGCCATGAACGCCCAAGGATGGCTTGAGCTCGCCCAGTGCCCCAGCCTGCCGCAGCATCAGCGGTCCCTGAGCACTCAGTGAGTTGAGGAGCAAGTGTTAAAATCCCGAAGTAGGAAAAGACCCCGCAGGGTATAAACTCTGGCTGAGGTG
>NC_034594.1:15105039-15107804 GCF_900095145.1 Mus pahari | reverse complement strand
ATATTATACTTTATAAATGACTCTAAAATTTAAGATAAATTATTCTAGAAGAAACATTCTATTGGATCATTCCTTCATTTGTTGGTTTATACTATATAATTCGTGGACCAGACATAAACTTAAACCTAAATATCTGCATATATTTGCGCATCAAAATTGGATGTAGAGAAAGGAAGGATTAAAATGGTATTTGTTAAAATGTTTTTTAATGGATGATGAAATACCTATATATTCACTGCTGAAAGAAAAAAAGTAATTTCTAACTGATTTTACTCACCTATAACTATAAGGAAACTAGTTAGGACAGGAGTTCTGGATATGCAGGGCAGTAAATACTTTGCTATTTGATTAAAATTCCAATTGGTATGGCTGGAAACTATGTCTTACCCCCACATCTTCTTCCCCTGACTCCATTAAAATTCATTTAGACTTGCCTTTGTTTCAGAATCATCTGCCTTCAGCTGCAAGGGAAAGTTGTTTATTTTACTTGGGGGGGTTAGACTTCAAGGTCACTTCCTGCCATTAATTTCCTGTTAACAAGCCTGCTTCCTGGGGGGCATTTCCTGTTCCTGTTCCCAACAGTGATGAGCAGGAGACTCTGGATGGTTGCTCGTGTTCAGTTGTCCAGAATGGTTTTCAAATATTTCGGTGAAGACAGGTCACTGTCATTTCTCCTGGATAAATCCAATGTGCTTGCTGATGACACTGTTTGTAGAGTAGGTGACAGAGTCTTTTATTCCATCTTGGGAAAGAGCTAGGCTGAGTTAAGAATTGGTCGGTTATCAATACCAGTAAGTATCAGGTCTGAATCCAGTCTATCTACCATAGCAGAGCATCAAGGAACAGCTGTATTGCCCTCTTTGTTGGTGAAAGCCAACAGGTGCTTCAGTTCAATTAAACAATACTTAATGATTGGTGGTTTTATAAAGAAGAAGCAAATGCATTAAAATAATGATTATTTTCAATTTCTGACTGATATGTCAGGATCAAAAAATGATAAGGTAATTGGAAAATTTCAGCAATTTGGAAACCAAGTCTTCCCCCTCACATTTTCTTCTCCTGACTCCATTAAACTTCATTTAGACTTGCCTTTGTTTCAGAATTATCTGCCTTCAGCTGCAATGGAAAGTTGTTTATTTTACTTCAAGTTTATGAAGTCTATGAACTTAAGCTTTTCAAGTTATGAAGAGCTTAAAATGTCAATTGTGGCTGAAACATCTGAGAAAAAAGAAATTTTTTGTTGTTTTTGTTTTTGTTTTGTTTTTTCTTTAGACCAGGCTTCTCTGTGTAGCCCTGGCTGTCCTGGCACTCGCTCTGTAGACCAGACTGGCCTTAAACTCAGAGATCTGCCTACCTCTGCCTCTTGAGTTCTAGGATTAAAGGTGTGGGCCACCACTGCCAGATAGAAATTTTTCCCTTTAATTCCTATTTTGACAGTATTCAAGAATAGAAATAATTCTATTATTTTCAATATATTCTTAGACTACTTCAAGAGGTCACAAACTATTATTAGCTATTGTGTTTCATTCATCAATAGCTCATTTCTTTACTACATTGTTAATCTGTTTCTTTCCATAGATTATTTACTTGACAGTGAGTATAAGGAAAACTATGTGTAAATATTTTAAAATCTATTTAGAAGGATAGTGTTAGATAGAATGCTTCTGAGAGGAAAAGTCTCCAAACAGTACTTGGCCAAATGAATCTTAAGTTAATCAGAAAAGCTAATCTGGGATGAACAGCCAATAGAATTCTGAAAGGATAGTGAAAAACGAGATCAGACTTAACCTAACAGATAACTATGTATGACATTATCCTGGCTTAGGCAATCTGATGATGGGGGAAGAGATGCTAAAACAATTTATAATGTAAGCTTGTATTAGATACACTCAGGAACAGCCAAAAAGCCACCTATGCATCACGCAGCAACAGAAACCAAGTCATATCAGGGTGTTCAAGGACAAATGGTAAGGAAACGTGAGGAATACATGTCTGATGTAGGGGTCCAAAATCTCTCTGGGCGTAAAAGCTTATAAAAACATAAAGAAAAAACCCCCACTGTATGTGGATGTACATGATTACAAATCTTTCCATTAAAAAAATCCAAATCTTAGGTTGGGGATGTAGCTCAATCCGTAGAATGCCTTCTTAGAGTGTACAAACTCCTGGGTTCAATCCCCAGTACTGCCTACACCAGCTGTAATAGAGGATACCTGTAACCTCCCACTTGGGAGGTGGAGGTGGGAGAATCAGAGGTTCAAAGTCATCCTCAGCTACATATCAAGTTCTAGGCAGCCTGGGCTTCATGCGACCCTGTTCACCACTACCACCATGAACAACAAAACCCATAACCAAATTTGAAGGGAAACAACCCTAAAGCCTTTCCCAGGGTAGAATGGAGGGAGTTATGTTTAACACTGAGCAGTCTTTCAGATTTGAAGTCACTAATCATCCCCCACCAGAGAAACAGGCGGTAATCCGAGGATGTAAAAAGATGCTGGACTTTAGTAGCATCCAAACAAACACAAATTAACCACTATGTGCACTTACAGAAGCACACAACTGTTAAATGTAATTACACCAGCCACTAAAACGTGCTCTGCTGGAGTTTAAAGCAAGGGAGAGTGTTTTGCCTGCATGTATGTTTGTGTACCACTTGCATGCCTGGTCCCACAGAGGCCAAAAGGGTGCTTGCATGCTTTCTTTCTTTCTTTCTTTCTTTCTTTCTTTCTTTCTTTCTTTCTTTCTTTCTTTCTTTCTTTCTT
>NC_034594.1:15101332-15105028 GCF_900095145.1 Mus pahari | reverse complement strand
TTCTTTCTTTCTTTCTTTCTTTCTTTCTTTCTTTCTTTCTTTCTTTCTTTCTTTCTTCCTTCCTTCCTTCCTTCCTTCCTTCCTTCCTTCCTTTCTTTTTAAAATGCTTTTTTGTATTTATTGCTCATTTTGTTAATTAGAATATAGACACAGAGTCAGGCCCCATGGTACTGGCTTATTATGCCAGTTACTCCAGAGGCTGAGAAAGGGGGATTTTGAATTCAAGGTCAAGGCCAGCTGTGGCAGCTCACTTGCCATTTTCAATGGCCTCTGCTGAATGCCTTGGCTAAATAAGTAAATAACTAATTAATAACCAAGTAAATAAAGAGGAGTAAAAGCGAATCCCCAACTCAACGCTGCGTGTGGAGTAGCTTTCTGAGTCCCCTGCCTTTGCTCAGTCTTCCAGAAATGGTTGCCTGGGGACACTCAGCTTCCTGGTTGGCACAGTTCGGATCTCTATCTGAAATCCTGTCTGTTTTTCTAGCTTTTTCAAACGGGTCACATGCTCTTGATCTTTCCCTCTTTTCTGAGCATATACAGTAGAGACCAGTCAGAGCCTTTCTGTAACATGCAAGAATTGTCTAACATATGAAAAGCAAGCTGTAAAGGTTTGATAGACCAGCTAAATATGAGTGGCGCAAGCTAGCATCCAGTTTAGAACAGCTTCGGTCCTCAGAGGAGGCCGCTGCCCAGGACCAACATGGAATTTACCCAACGGCTAATGCTTGCTGGTTCTGCATTCTTTCAAATCCTTCTGCTTTTTCAAAAATAGGTCCTTGAGCTGAGCTCTATGTGCTTATATGGCAAAGCTGCCCTGTTTACTGTCACAAGACCAAGGCATAAAATCTAGTTAAGGGTTCTTGCCAAGACATGAATCAGTTGCAGCATAATATTCTGAACTCCGTTCCCTCTTTCCATTCTCTAATATTTCTTCCATCACAACCCAAACAATTACTCATAATTAAGCCGAGTAGAGGGAACAGGCCCTGGCAAGAAATGTACTTGGCAAGGATGGAAAACCTCTTCATTGTCTTCCACACAGAACAATGACATCAGTTCCTTCCACCGTCGGAGGAGGAGGGAAGAAAAAAATGGATTTTGCAGAGCAAGAGTTGTATTAAAATAAGAGGAAGGAAGCGGCTTATTTACATATTCCTAATCAAGCTAATGCATCATCTGTTGATGGGGAAAGGAAAGTGTGTGTGTGGGATTAATAGGTCATTCTGAAGCCTGCTTTCATTTCCCATACCAAAGGCTCATCAGCACTGACCCACCTGCTTCTGTGTCTCTCTGGCTCAGAGGGAAATCCCATCAGTAAGGGAGATAGCCCAGACAGAACCCAGAAGCTTCAGGGGAAACTAAACCACACTGTCTGAAAAGTTAGAGCGTGGTTGGCGCCCACTTCTCTAGCATCTGCTGTTTACTCCATGGCTCCTCGCCACATGGTGATGCAGAGGGACCTAGAGAAACGCGTCATCTCAAACCGATGGCTCGTAAGTTGCTCAGCCTCAAGTCGTCTGGGGACCAGCGATCACAGTACAGTCCATTCTTGCACCCCAATAACCTCCAGACCAGTGTGTCACCAGTTCATGGGGATTCTAGGTATGTTAGCACCCAGATCACCCTGGGGGCTTTCTATCAGCTGAGCAAAGGTCAAACTCCAAACTAGGTTCTTCCCTGGATGCCCCAGGTCTTTCCTTTTATGCCCCTTGCCAGCTCCAAGCAACCTGGAAGTTACTACTGTTCCCTAGGAAAGGGGAGTATGGGCAAAGGGGATATTTGCACGAACCCAAGAAGTGGCAGAGACTTTCAGACCGTAGTTCTCAGTGATGTCTAATGAGATAATCCTTGTCTCCAGGAGGTCCTCTGATATTGTTGAGAAATAAGTTTAGGATTCTAAGAAGAGATCGAACTTCTCATTCATCCCTTGCACAGATCCCCTGAGTTTCATTTATTTACCTGAGTGAAACCTCTAAGGGCTTCAGTTCCCTGGCCCTTCACAGAATGGGAGGCAGGTGGGCCGGAGTACCTAGCACTTATGCCTAGCTCCTACAGCTTCACAGAGCTGGATGATCCTAAGAAATGGGGAGGACAGAGGTGTCTGGGTAGAGTGAGATAGGCCACTGTCTACTCTGAATGTTTGAAATGAGGGGCCAGCTCCAAGATGTTTATTCCTGAAACTAATAAATTATCAGGGTGTGTTCTATAGCAGAAACCTAATCCCAGGCTAATCCGATGTCATATAACCAACTCCTTAAATCACATGCTGACCCATGGTTCTCTGTACAAGGCCACACGTTTCAGAGACGAAGTGGGAGTCTTGGCATTGTAGTTGGCACAGAGGGTGCCCTGTGCATGCTCTGTGTCAGCTGACAGTGATGGTCTTTGAAATGCCGGCCCAGTGGCCAATAGTGGAGAGAAATTTGGCATCTACCCTGGCCAAAGCAGCAGCTGTTGACCTGGAAGCCTGGCTGATGGGTACAGCAGCTTCCCTCACTCGTGTGGGCACCAGTGCATCAAAAGTATTCAAAAGGCACCGGCAGAGAAAACTTTGGAAAAATTACCCCCAAGAAAGTAGTAAGAAAGCTTCCACAGGAATGATAAAACAGCTCTAAATAAGGCAGGACTCTCTTGTTGACAAGTGACAGGTAACCAGCTCAAAAGGGGAGTGTAGACTGTGAGCCAAAAATAAATAAATAAATAAATAGATAGATAAATAAATAAATAAATAAATAAATCGGCTTATGTAAACGGGCTAGAGTTCAAAGAGCAAGTCCCAGGAACATGTTGATTTAGAAGTTCTAGAATGATTTTGGTTCTTCTTTTTCTGTGTAGGTTTGGCTCTGCGGGCCAGTTCTCCCACATACCGCAGCAGTGTCAGTTGTAAGGGTTGTGGCCATTGTTTTGTTCTGTGCCATCTGGAATGCCTCTCTTGGGAATGCACTTAGGAAAAATGTCATCCCCTCGGCTTGAACACATGTCCTCCCGGGATAGAAGCTGGACATGAACTGCCTGAGATGTCAAGCAGGCTGTAATTGACACAAGAGCAGACCCTCTGACCTTGCCCTGGTGAGCTCACATTCCTGAGGCACCAGTGGCAGCCACCCTAGTGATTCCACATGCTGCTAAGAACCCCTTGATCATGACTTTTCTACTGAAATCCCTAGATTCACACAATTTCCATCCAGCAGCCCCGTTACCAGAAGTGTCCTTTTTCCAATGTGCCTGTCAATCCTGAATCCAAGCAAAGATGGTTTGGGTCTGATTTTAGTTCCTTTCGCTGTGGTTGTCTGTCTGTTTTGAGAGAGGGGCCTTGCTCTGTTTCCTCAGGGGCACTGAACTCAACGTTCTCTGAGCAGGAACTACGGGCCTGTGGTACTCACTTGCTTCAGCCAAGGATTCTCGGTCATCATGTGTGGGGTGCACGCTCCCTTCCACCGCAAGTTTGTCATTCAAGGAATAAGCTTTTTTTTTTTTTTTTTAATTTTTTTTTTTAATCCAACCTATGTGAAAAGTTCTGTTCTGGGACTAATGACAGTTTTGCTTATAAAAGAAAATTTTTAGAGGATTTCTTAAGGAACAGAAGGGCAGAGCATCCCAGAATAAGGAAAGGTGCATGAAGATCACCATAGAGGTAGCTAATACACACACACACACACACACACACACACACACACACACACACACACACACACA
>NC_034594.1:15097592-15100576 GCF_900095145.1 Mus pahari | reverse complement strand
CCATGTAATTTGAGAATCCATTAAATCAAGTCCCAACAGATCACTTTCGTCCCATATAAAAATGTCCTGACTACTTATCAGTTCTTTGAATCTCCTGATCTTCCCGTTCCAAATAAAACAAGAAGCCTTAAAGCAAGGAGCAATAACCTGTGATGAATAGAAGGCCTGGATAGATAGAAGTAATAACATAAACTATCTATGTGTGGTAGTTTGAATCTGCTTGGCCCAGGGACTGGCACTATTAGGAGGTGTGGCTTTATTGGAGTAAGTATGGCCTTGGAGTAAGTGTGGCATTTCGAGTGTGGCCTTTCATTCCCTTGTCCTAGCTGCTTGGAAGCCAGTCTTCTCCTAGCAGCCTGCTGCTGAAGATGTAGCACTCTCTGCTCCTCCTGCACCACGCCTGCCTGACCGCTGCCACACTCCCACCGTGATGATAATAGACTGAACCTGTAAGCCAGCTGCAACATTTGATATGTGTTGCCTTGGTAATGGTGTCTGTTCACAGCAGTAAAACCCTAACTAAGACACTATGTAATATATATTCATATAACATAATATAATGTAATATGATATAGATATAATAAGTTATCTATATAATATAATAATATATAATATAGATATAATATAGGTGTAGATAGATGAGAGATAGATAGAAAGACAGACAGACAAATAATGGGTAGACAGATTTATTTATTTATTTATTTATTTATTTATTTATTTATTTATTTATTTGGTTTTTCGAGACAGGGTTTCTCTGTGTAGTCCTGGTTGTCCTGGAACTCACTTGGTAGACCAGGNTGGCCTCGAACTCAGAAATCCACCTGCCTCTGCCCCCCGAGTGCTGGGATTAAAGGCCTGCACCACCAGGTCCGGTGGTAGACAGATTTATTAGGGGATTTATTAGAATGGCTTATAGGTTCTGGTCCAGCAGTCCAACTATTACTATGTATAAATGGAAGGTCTAAGAATCTAGTAGTTGTTCAGTCCATGGGGCTGGATGTCTCAGTCTTCAGTATCCACTGGGATCCCAAGGAAGTAGGCTCTAATGCCAGTGAAGGGAGGGACTTGCTAGCAAGGCAAGAACAAGCAGGCAAAGAGAGAGCAAGCTTCCCTCTTTCCATGTCCCTTATAGAAAAATGTGGCTCAGGGCTGGAGAGATGGCTCAGCAGTTAAGAGCACCTGGCTGCTCTTCCAGAGGACCTAGGTTCAATTCCCAGCACCCACAAAGTAGCTCACAATTGTCTGTAACTCCAGTTTCAGAGGCTCTGACACCTTCACCCAGACAAAGATGCTCATAAAAAGAAATAAATCATAAAAAGAGAGAAAGATGTGACCCAGATTAAAAGTGGAATTCCCCACCTCAAACAGCTGGATTAGAAGCAGGTCTTCCTACTTCAAATGATTTAATTAAAGGAGGGAAAACAATCCTCACAGGTGTGCTCAGCTGCTTTTGTGAATTCCAGATGTAGTCAGGTTGACAACCAAGAACAGCATCGCACATGGACAGCTCCCATTTGGTCCTCCAGGTCTGTTCTCCATCCTTCTAGAGCTAGCTCTCCAATGGCATGGATAGCGTCCATCAATCAGCACCTCGTCATCTTTTGGCTACGGAGTCAGCCAACCAAAGACAGAAGTGGAAGCTAAAAGGGTAGGAGGGAAACGAGCCTGAGACGTAACATCCCTGCTTCCCTCCCACTTAGCTGATGGCTGCCATCAGCAGCCTTCTCTCTCCAGACACTTTCTCTGGGTCTTCGCTCTCCTAGCAGTAATTATTTCCATTACTTCCTGGTTTCGAATGCCCCACCCCACACTTTATAATTTTTGCCTTTAACACTGTGGATGGGTTTTTAAGTTTTTATTTAAAATTCTTATTTATTTCGATGCATGTGTATGAATGGTTTGCTGCATGCATGTAAGAGCACCATGTGATTTTTTTTTCCAGAAGTCCTGGAGCTGGAGTTATGAATGGCTGTACCACGTGGCAGCCTAGGTCCTCTCTAAAAGCAATACGTGCCCTTAATGGTTGAGCCATCTCTCCAGCCCATACGCTGTGGCTTCCTATTTCCTATTCACATCATGTGAGCATACCAGTAATTTCTTGCTGGGATCATGGTACATGCACAATCATAATGTTCTCTGAATAACGTACTGAATGATCACATGAGGCTTGGGGTAGACCCAGAAAGAGACAAGGGGTGAGTTCAAAAGCAGGGAGAAAGACAGTAGAACAGAAGTGAGGATACACACACACTTTTCTCTGTTCAGGTGTGCCCCATGCTGAATCCACATGAAGATGTTAAGTGTGTGCTTGGGGAGGAAGATTCATCTTTAGAGATGGAGTCTTAGGATCTCTCACCGTGTGCCACCAAGTCATTCTAGCATTGAATGCAGAAGAAGGAGAATTCCAAGTTTGAGGCTAGCCTCTGCTACATAGGGTGACTTCTTATTCACAAAATGCTGCTGCCGCTGCCACCACCACAGGAAAAAAAGAAAGAGAAAGGAAGGGAGGGAAGGAGAGAAGGGGGAGGGAAGAAGGAAAGGAGGAAGGAAGGGAAGGAGGAGGGGAGGGAGAAGGAAGGGAAGGAGGAAAGGAAGAAGGGAGGGAGGGAGGGAGGGAGGGAGGGAGGGAGGGGAAGGAAGAAAATCAAATGCACTTCCTGGTTATGGATGAGAACCCAAGAACAGGTCTCTTAAGATAAAACTCAAAATTTAGCCATTTGCTACAACACTTGAGGAGACATACCCATAGCAAGAGCAGTTTCCAGGGAGTTGGGTTGTGGGTATCAAGTCCTTGAGAATTCCACAGTGAAGGAAAAGAGGCTATGGAGCAGGTGAGGAGACTGCAGCCAGTCAGGTGGTAGAGAAAGACCAAGTGTCTGAGTCAGGGTTTCCATTCCTGCACAACATCATGACCAAGAAGCAAGTTGGGGAGGAAAGGGTTTATTCGGCTTACACTTCCACATTGCTGTTCATCACCAAAGGAA
>NC_034594.1:15091998-15097547 GCF_900095145.1 Mus pahari | reverse complement strand
TGCTCAGCTTGCTTTCTTATAGAACTCAGGACTACCAGCCCAGGGATGCCACCACCCACAATGGGCCCTCCCACCTTGATCACTAATTGGGAAAATGCCTTATAGCTGGATCTCATGGAGGCCTTTCCTTACTTGAAGGTCCTTTCTCTGTGATAACTCCAGCCCATGTCAGGTCGACACACAAAACCATCCAGTACAGCAAGGAAGAACCAGAGAGTGAAAGGATAGAGGAGTTTTTCATTTTAGTCTTTTGAGACGGGGATGCCTGTAACCCAGGCTGGCCTTGAACTCCTGATCCTCCTGCCTTCACTTCCTAAGTTCTAAGATTGCAAGAGTTCTCCATCAAGGGAGGATTTTTAGATGAGACAAATGTGAGAGACTCTGCATTCAGAGGGGTAATTTTTCAGAGAACAACCATTTCTGGCAAAGAGGACAAGAGGACCCCAGCAGGTTAGATTTGGGTAGACAGGATCGTACCCGTAATCTGTAGGGGGACAGTGAGGCTGCATGAACATGTGGGTGACTCTTGGAGACATGAGGACCAAGTTAAGACATTTTACCACCTCACATTTCTGAAAAAGTTAATAAGCTGGGACTTTTATGAGGGTTGAAACCGGATGTGAGTCACGAGGGTTTTGACAGTGACACAGAGAAAAGATAAAAGGCAAAGCCTGTATAACCGAAGAACCAAGAACGGAGGTGTGCAGTACCCAAAGCCAGGAGGTGGTAGTGCAGGCCTTTAATTCCAGCACTTAGGAGGCAGAGGCAGGCAGATCTCTGAGTTCGAGGCCAGCTTATTCTACAGAGCANGTTCCAGGACAGCCAGGGCTACACAGAAAAACCCTGTCTTGGAAAACAAAAACCAAGCAAGCCAAGGGACTTTAACAACTAAGCGACAACAGATGAATACAAATAGCCAGACCAGGGGAAGACAATGCTTACCTTCCCCCGCCCTTGTGCCCCGCCCAAAAACATGTATTCCTGAAAGTTAACAAACTGTCAGTTGGGAGGAGGAGGTAGTGGGAAGAAAGCACACTGGTGTCAAGTACACAGATGTGATAGTGTGACATTTTGTAGACTGTGACTCATATAAAACAAACGGAAGTCAGAGAAGATTGAAAGGGTATGTCATTAAAGTGTAAACGTACATAGAGTAACAGTATACTGCATACACAAACACACCACACTTAATTACTAAAGATTAAACCCAGGGTCTCCGGAAGCTCCTTATGTCTGAGCTAGCTTCCTGGACTGGGCATGGTTCTATTGCTGCAGTGCTGAAAAGCGAGCCCAGGGCCTTGGGTGTGCTAGACCTGTGCTCTGCCACTCAGCTATGCCCCCAGCCCCATATACTCTTTAAAAAATCCAATATATTTTCAATATATTTTAATGAGATTTCTCATTCTTTTATGGTGTTATAAATTCTGTGGTCTTGCTACATCATTTCCCCCTTAAAACAGAGAACTGTTGGTTTAGGGATTGGTAGTCAACACCTGCATTGCGATGTGAGAACGAAGGGCAGAGGATTGTGTGTTTGAGTTCAGTCTGCATTAAAAGAGCAAGTGTAAGATCTATCTGGTCTACATAACAAGACCTAGTCTCAAAAAACAAAACAAACACAACGAGAAAACAAAAAGCAAAATTAACCAAAATAGAAAGCATTTAGGCTCTTTTCAAAATGTTTTCCTATTCAACAACATTACAATGAGGAGCCTTGTACATACACTACTTTACATGGCTGTCTATAGATAACCTGTACTCAGAGTGGCTGGGCAGAAAGCACATGCAGTTTTATCTGATACCATACCAATTTTCTTTCCACCTCTACAACAGAATCTTCTAAAACATTTCATGGTTTGTTTGGTGGCAAGTATTCCATATATTGCACTTTTAAAAAATTCATTATTTCCCTGTCGGAACAGCTGCTAAGCTAGTTGTTGGCTGGCATATTATTTAATATTCCTAGAAGCAGAAAGACTGCAGTGAACCTTATTGAGAAAAAGAAAAGAAAAGAAAAAATTGCATTAGTTTGGCTTTGTTTAGCCATGAGTTTTAGTGCTGGTGGATGTCATTAGGTTAAACAAGGTGTTTCTAAACATAAATACATGAAAATAATACTATGTATTGGGTTAACAAAAATGTTGTGAACAAGGGGGTCATGAGAAACTAATCGTGTATGATCCTGAAGCACAATAATTCATAATGTTCACAGTGATTCTACTGATTGTAAGAGTTGCAATTATTTCCAAATAATCATTGAGTTTTAGAATGCATACACACATAAATCCACACCTCTTGGCAATACTCATCGCCCTCCCCCGCTCCTCCATATCCCCATGTGCAGGTGCCCATATAACCATAAAACTGTTCATAATTTATAAGGTCAGTTTTAGGGTTATATTTACTTACATCACATGTTTGTGTGCTTTAATTAAAAAGGGATCAGGTATAATGTTAAAATTAGCTAAAATGGATGACAGGAATAAACACCTGAATCCAGGTGTTACCTACCATCTGGTCTACGCCCTCTGCCCCTCCCACCCAGAGCAGATGGCATCTGCTCAAACAGAACTCATGTGGGAAGGAGGAATGGAGTGACCACATGGTTGTTGCTCCAAGGGGAAACGGGAAGTGAGCTTTCACTTCATAGTTGAGAGATTTATCTGGGGATAGTGCAAGCCCCTGGCCTGACTTACAAAGACATGCTTGGAGCCCTTGGTTAGTAGATCTACAGAATTTTCAATGAGACCGTTAATTATATTTTTGGTGTTACGTAAGATACACAAGTCACTTTGGGCAACCACAACAAAGCTCACCTTGATCAAGCTTGGATAGGACCGTCCCCAGATGAGTGGGAATCTAAAAATGAGAGGTAATTTAGCAATTCTTAGATGAAATTATCCACAGCTATATTTTTAAAGGGGGCTGAAAGTTGTATTTTAAAAAGCAGCTTCCACCTGAGCTGATGATGTATGCCTTTAATCCCAGCACTCTGGAGGCAGAGGCAGGTGGATCTTTCTGAGTTTGATGCCAGTCTGGTCTATAAAGCAGGTTCCAGGACAGCCAAGGCTATGCAGAGAAATCCTGACCCCACCCCCCCAAAAAAACAGCTTCCAGATTGGAAGCCATATTTCGGCATCCCAGGTCGTCAAATCTCAGGTGGCTGGTTTCTAAATCCCGACAGCAACAGCTTTACACAATGGCTCGAGACAAAGGCTCCTCTGGCCCACGGTCTTCAGTGACAGCTATTTGACTTCGGCAGGAGATACGAATCTGTGACCTACATGCAAATCATGCCTGGTGACGCAAACTGCGCACTGTGGAGGAGACGGGGAATGAAAGCATCCGATCTGACAAGCACGAGATTTATCACTCCCGTGGCAGTAAGCGGTGAGCACTGCCAGGGCCAGGGAGCCGTATTGTGCATGGTGTGTACAGTGATATTTTGTTGACCTTTCAGCCTGTCTGCAGACAACTAACACCCAACACTGTTGCCATTGCCAAAAGGCCCTTGCTGACAGGAGCCTGGTGTGGCTGTTCCCTGGGAGGTTCTGCCAGCACCTGACGAATGCAGATGCAGATGCTTGCAGCCAACTATCAGACTGAGCTTGGAGACCCCGGTGGGGGAGCTGGTGAAAGGACTGGAGGAGCAGAGGGGATTGCAACCCCATATGAAGAACAATGTTGGCTGGCTAGACCACCCAGTGCTCCTAGGTACTAGACCAACCAAGTAGAGTACAGGGAAGGATGGCTGCAGATACATATGTATGTAGCAGAGGATTGCTTTGTCATTAATGGGAGGGGAGGCCCTTGGTCCTGTGGAGATTTGATGCCCCAGTGTAAGGGGATGCTGGAGGGGTGGGGCAGGAGTGGGTGAGTGGGTGAGGGAGCACCTGCTTATGGCCAAAGGGGAGGGGGAAGAGGGAAAATGGGATGGGGGGTTGTGGAGGGGAAACCAAAAAGGGGGTTATCATTTGAAATGTAAATGAATGGAATGATTAATAAAAAAATAAAAAATTAAAAAGAAAAACAAATAAATATTTATTTACTTTGTTTTTATATGTATGAATGTTTGCCTGCATATGTATATGCATACTACATGTATGCCTGGTGCCAAAGGAAGGCAGAAGAGAGTATCAGAACCCCTGAAACTGGTTGTGAGCCTCTATGTGGGTGCTGGGAATCAAACCTGGGTCCTGGGCAAGAGCCACAAGAGCTCTGAAGCATGGAATCTTCATTCCAGCCCCCCAAGATTCCTGTGCTTATCATCAGTTATTCCAAATGCTTGTCTTTATGTGAAACAAGAGGGTTTTTTTCATTATCTCTATTGTCCAATGATCATATCTGAAATGTCAGATGGATCTGTTGTTCTTAGAGAGACCCTACAAGGCAGTGCTTATAGGCTAAAGTGAGTTGAGAAACAAATTCTCTGCTCTTCTCATCCCCTTGTCTCTCTGTCTGGTCCGGATTAAGTTATGACTCCCCTCCCCTATTCTGTACTAGTTCTTTGTCTCATTGCAGCAGCAACAAGTCTGGCAAAAAGATAATTAAGAAAGAATGGTTTATTTCGGCTTCCAGTCAAGTGGCCAAGGTAGCTGCTTTCTTTCCATTTTATGTCTGCTCAGGGATTTTTCTCCCTCTACCTCTCAAACAAGCAGTACTGTCCATGACCCTGACCTTGGCCAGAGGAACAACCAAAATATCTGTTGGATGCTTAGCCAAAACAAAGGTCGCCCGGTTCCCCTGACCGACACCTGCCAATGACATCATTTCGTTTCTTGCCTTTTATAAATGATGTACTCCTGAGTTTGGTGCCAAGAGTTCTTTGGGGGCAAGAGCCCGCTCTCAGTCACCTGCTAATAAAAGACTCTAATTTGGCTTTATATGCACAGTTGTCTGTAGCTTTCTCGATTGGATTATGACAACAGGGCTGTAGTTCATCACGGAAGAGAAGGTATACAAGGAGTCACAGAGGAAACAGCCGGTCGTGCTGTGTCCAGAGTCAGGAAGAGGCAGAAACGCCTATGTTCACTTCACTGTCTCCTTTTTCTTCAGTCCAGGTCCCCATCCCACAGAATGTTACCGCCCACAGTTAAGAATGGGTCATCCCACCTCAGTCAAGCTAATCTAGACATGATCACAGACTTGTTTCCACAGTGATTCTAAATTTCATCAAGCTGACAAGGGGAAATTCACAATCACACACTCCAGAATGCCAATCCCCAACATCGTCGTGTTTGGAGAGGAGATTTTAGGAAGCAGTTGAAGTACAATAATGTAAGTGTCTTAGTTACTTTTCTATTGCTGTGATGGGTCACCAAGGCAATTTATAAAAGAAAATGTTTAAAGGATTTGACAGATCCAGAGAACGAGAGTGTCTGACCATCTCTCATGGTCATGAGAGATGGTAGCATGGGTACCAGGCAGGCAGGCATGGTGCTTAAGCAGTTGCTGAGAGCTCACATCTGATCAAGCTCTGAGGCATGAATCAGACAGAGACAGAGAGAGAGAGAGAGAGAGAGAGAGAGAGAGAGAGAGAGAGAGAGAGA
>NC_034594.1:15090595-15091697 GCF_900095145.1 Mus pahari | reverse complement strand
ATTTACATTATGATTCATAATAGTAGCAAAATTACAGTTATGAAGTAGCAACAAAAATAATTATATGGTCTGGGATGGCCAACCTGAAGAACTGTATTAAAGGGTCTCAGCACAAAGAAGGTCGAGGGCCACTGTTCTAAGAGACAATCTCTCCCTGGCGTCTGTCCTTTTCCCTGCTCAGATTCCCCCCATTGATAAACCTCTTTTATGCCAGATCTCTTACATGGCATAATTTCTCAGGGCTACACCTTGGCTTGGGCTGCCAAAAGTACTGGATTTCTTGCTGCATATTTTGTAACAGCTGGAGCCCTGGTGTAGTCTCTACTCCTGCATGGAGGCTACTGTTTGTCATTATTCTGATTAAAGGAGTCCATTGTGTTTGTGCCCCTGCTTCTGCACCAGGACTCAGTGCCCAAGATTCAGGGTCTTTCTAATTGCTTGGTTCATACAATCTCGTCTACAAACAACAGGTGCTGGACAGAAATAGATGACACCATTTCAAGGCAATTTCCTTTCTGAATAGTGTTTGGCAGCGGGGAAGAGCACATCTGTTACAGCGGTCTACAGCCCTGAAGGTCTACAAGCCTTCTGCTTGACTGTGGAGTCTGCCTCCTGCTTCCCTGGTAACACTAGAAAGGTAAATATCAGCTTTGCTGTTTATTTAAGTTCCCATATGGCAAGGAGGAGATATCTGGGTTTTGTGGAGGCCCATTCAGAAGCTATTTCCTTCCAATCCAAAGAATAGAATCTAAGTCTCACCTCTGGCTCCTACTGAAGATGTGACACTCTAAGCCACCCCAGGCATTCTCTACTGTTGTCTCTTTGCTTCTACTTGGGCCTGTCAATCACCTCGTTAGGAGTTTAGTCCCTGGAAAGCTGGTTCACCTGTAGACATACTAATGAGGAGTGAGAGCTAGTACGCCTTAATGAGATAATATACTGCATCTTTTTCAGGAAGCCTCTCCCTTCGGGCAGATGCTCAAAGCTCTCACCAGGCAGCACTGAGCCTGCTTGCTTATCTGAGTTACTCAAGGAAAGTCTAACTTCTTTTCTCTTCTCTTCTTTTTGTTTCTTTCTATCTCCCCCCCCCCCCAGGAGAATT
>NC_034594.1:15085468-15088786 GCF_900095145.1 Mus pahari | reverse complement strand
ACCCAGGACCACCAGCCCAGAGATGGCCCCATCCACAATGGGCTGGGCCCTCCCACATCAATCAATAGTTAAGAAAAATGCTTTACACCGTTGCCTACAGCTACTTTTTTTTTTTAAACTTTAAAAGATGAAATCTGTATAATGTGATATTTGAATGAAAATAAGAAATAAAACAAGGAAAGAAGGACATGACTGGCCCTAGGTTTGGTAGAGAAGGTCACTGCTACAGAATGTTCCCAGCGTCAACATTAATTTTTAATAGTGATCTCTCCTAGCAGGTATGAGATAGTTTAACAGATAAAATTTCCTTGGGGAGCCTTGAAATGGTGCCTTGTGCTTTTCAGGTGCTGCTCAGAAGGAACCCCCTCCCTCTCCAAGAACAGCCGAGACACACTAAAGTGATTATTTCGAAATTCATTGTTAATTAACTTAAATAATTATTTCTAACCAAGGTTGTCTTTAAATATCGTCTGCTTTGCATTCCACAAAGAGTAGCGCCTTGCTTTGACACAGTCTGCCAGAATGTGAATAGAATTCTCACTCTGCTTCGAATGAGAATTATTTTTGAAAGTTGGTGCAACAGAATCTTGAAGAGAGCATGATTCATTCCTGCAGAAGACCAGAGTTACACTAGAATGAAAAGATTTTAACGATATGCAGTTTCCTTAATGTGTATTCCAGCTTTCTACATTCTTACAGAAGCATGCTTTAGTTGACTTTCTTCAAAATTCACTTTAGACTTAACCAAATTAGACCTTAAACTGTTTCAGTAAGAACATTTCTTCCAAGTTATAAATGGTCAACAAAAATTGCTTATCATTCAATTCTCCAAAATTCAGGGACAGAGCTAATTTATAGAATACTACCTGGCCTACCCTTCCCCCCGACCTTGAACTTTCCAGCCCAGGGGCTGGGCTGCCCTATCCCCAGGGGCTCCTCCCTATGTAATCCAGACATGTTGGATTACATTACATCCTTCTCTCCTTCTCTTCTTTCTCTGCAAGCATGCCCTTTCTCTCTTTCTCTTCCTCTCCCTGCCTCTCTCCCACTGGTGACTTCCCTAGCCTGTTTTGGGAGCCAGTGAATTCACCCAAGAGCAGCTTTCCAATCACCATGCATTCAATATAATCTAATCTGGCTAGAATTGGCTCATTTTACCAGCGAAGACATAACCTATCAGTGACCGGAGGCAGGTGAATGAGTTTGAGAACAGCTTGATCTACCCAGCAAGTTGCAGTAAGATTTTGACACAATTAAAATAAACAAAACAAACAAACAGCAACAAAATCAGAATGGTAGTGCCAGTACTGGGGGTTGGAGGGACCAGAGGAGCATAAGTTAGGGCCACCCCTGGGCTCCATAGCAAGAAGCTGTTTCAAGACAAAGACAAGAACAAGAAAGAAGCAAACAGGGGTTGGCATATAGTCAGGCAGCTCAGTGCAGAAGTGCTTGCACATTAGGTACGAGGCCCTGGGTTTAATCTTTAGAGTTGGGGAGTTGGGGAGGTCAGTTTGTTATCTCTGTTACTGCTAAATAAATATACTTTGTGACTTCTTGAGACCTCCAGTGAGGAGGGAGAGGCTAGAGAAGATATTCAGTCCCCATGGCCACTGAGTTAGTCAATCCTGCGTGCATAATGAAACCTAACCACCAGACCACAGAGAGATTCCTGAATGAGTGATGGTGCCCACTGGTCCCTTGAGGACAGATGTTTCTGTGCCCCTGACCTCTCTGGTCCTTGCCCCGTAGACCTCTCTGACATCTATTTTAAATTCCTTATTATAAGATCAAGAACATTTTGGCTATGGTTATGCCTACCCATGTTGGGACCTTAAATTTCTTTTTCTATCGAGCTACATGTCTGCTTTTCTGTCAGTTCCGTATTGGTTTTTGGTTTGTTGTGTTTTTGCTTTCTGTTTGTTTGGTTTTGTTTTGAGTCACTGTTGCTCTGTTACAGGTCTTGAGATCTGGAGTGCTAGGTCCTCCAGCATTTCTTCCCTTCTGGCTATCCAGGAGCTTTTCTGATTCCATATAAATGCTAGGATAGTTTTGTGTGGTTGGTTGGTTTTTGTTTTTTATTGCTGTAGATGGGGAGTTTGATTGGAATTTCACTGGATCTGTAAATAGCCTTTGGTAAAATTGTCATGTTCACAATATTAATTCTATCAATCTATGAACAACAATATTAATTCTATCAATCTATGAACATGGGATGTCTTTCCATTTTCTAGTGCCTGTGTCCCTTTCTTCGGAGGCTTGAAGTTTTCATTCTAGAGGTCTTGACTTCCTTGGTTAGGTTTATTCTTTGATATTTTAATTTGGGGTGGGGTGGGGCTACTGTGAATGGGAGTGTGTCCATGATTACTTTATCTGGAGAGAAAAGCTATTTGGTACCATGGGGGTATTTTTTGGAATAAGCCCTCCATTACCAATGAGAATGGAAGAGAGATGTTATCAGCGAACAGAACCCGGGATAGTTCCCGAAAGGCTTCAGTTTTGGGTTCGGTTTGCATTTTATACTTTACACCACATTTTATTACACTTTAAACCACAAGATGGGGGGCTGGGAGGGCTGGCAAGCAAGGGAGATTTTGTAGAAGCCTGAGTGGCCACCAGCAGGTTGCCAAGGCCAACCACCTATTGTAACTCTTTCTCTAGGTCGCTCTGTTCCAGGTGGCAAGCGAAGTCATGCTTAGCAAACCAGCAGTACGCACAGTGCTTGAAGTAAATCACTGAATAAACCAACAAATCAGTATCTTTTTCTAAAATCTTTTCCTACCTCACTGGGTTTGCAAGTTGATTCTGCAGGTGGCAGAAGTTGTCATCTCTAGAAGTTCTATGGCAGAACTTTTGGGATCTCTTAGGTATAGCATATCACCGGCAAATAAGGAGAGTTTGACTCTTTGTCCCCACTTCTATCCCTTTAATTTCCTCCTCTGCTCCACTTAGTGCTTCGAGCACAATATTGAAAAGGAATAGGGATAGCGGAAAGATTTGTCTTATTCCTGACTTCAGTGGGGTTGCTTCAAGTTTGTCTCCATTTGGGATGATGCTGGCTGTGGGTCTCACATATAGTTGTTACTGTGTTGATGTTTCGAGGTAGGTTCCCTCTGGTCCTACATTCTCTAGGACTTTTGTCATGAAGGCATGTTGAATTTTGTCAAAGGCTTTTGCGTCTATTGAGACGCTCATATAATTTTGATTTTTTAAGTTCATTTATGTGATTTGTTATATTTACTGACTCGTATATGTTGAGCTATTATACCAGGATAAGGATAAGGCCAACTTGGTCATGGTAGAAAATCTTTTTTTTTTTTT
>NC_034594.1:15079253-15081755 GCF_900095145.1 Mus pahari | reverse complement strand
GATCTTGTTCAAGATCTGATCTATGTCATTGGCCTGGGATTCTTCTCCCTCATCTGTTACTATAATTTGAAGGTTTAGTCTTTTAATTATAGCCCACATTTCCTACATGTACCCCCCCCACATGTGTGTGTTGTGTGTGTTAATTTCATAGTCTTTGCTTAGTTGATCTAGAGCATGTACAATATCTTTGAGATCTGATATTCTGTCTTCTGCCTTGATTCATTCTATTTGTAAGGCTTTCCTGAGTTTTCAAGTTGAGTTACTGGGTCTTTCAGTTCCATTGTCATATCAATGTGAGTCCTCTTTAGTGTTTCTATCTCTATTGAATTCTGTTTTCAAGTCCTGGGATGTCTTCATCATTACCATCTTACGTTTGTCTTGGATACCACTCAGGTGATTATTCTGTTTAATGTCGCTGACCTGTTCCTTTGTGTCTTCTTCAAACTCCTTGTAGTCTTGGATGAAATTTAGGATTGTTTCTTTAGATTCTAAGTCTTGCAGTTCCTCTAGGTAATCCTCATTGGAGAACATTTCTATAGGCCACTATAGATTTGTGTGTATGTGTGGGGAGGAGACTGTCATGATCATTCATATCATTTGGTATTTTTGAGGTGACATTTGTGCAGGTGAAATTCTTTTGTTAGAATGGTCTCTGACATGGACACAGCAGGTTGGGATATTGCACAGAATGTGCAGGCCAGGTTAGGTCAAAGGTTAGTTATGACTCAGGAGGAATGAAGTCAGGTGGACACAGTGTACTGGGCTGGAGTGCAAGATATACATTCTGGTTGAAGTCTGGAGAGTGAAGGCTATAACTGGAAAGATCCTTGTGAAGTGTAGGGTCTGGTTGGGCAGTGTCTTAGTTTAAGTTTTATTGTTATGAAGAGACACCATGACCAAATCAACTCTTATAAAGGAAAACATTTAGTTAGGGCTGGCTTACAGTTTCAGAGGTTTAGTCCGTTGTCACCATGGTGGAAAGCATGGCAGAGTACTGGCAGACATGGTGCTGGAGGAGCCTGGAGTTCTACATCTTGATCTGAAGGCGGCCGGAAAGAGCCCGCCTCTTCCTCAAGAATCTAGGCGGAGGGCCCTTCCTTACTGGGTGAAGCTTGCATAGGATCTCAAAGCCCACCCCACAGTGATACACTTTTTCCAGCAAGGCCACACCCACCCCAATAAGGCCACACCTCCTAATAGTAGCCCTTCCCATGGGCCAAGCACATTCAAACCAGCACATGCAGTGAGGATTGGTGTGGCACAAGAAGGGGATGTAGGGTGGGATCAGGGAGGATAGGTGGGAACATGGGAATTTTGAAATCAATTTTTTTCAATTTCTGTGAAGAAGGGTGTTAAGAGTTTTGATTGAGATTCCATTAGATCTGTAGATTGCTTCCAGCAGGGTGGTCATTTTTCACAAGATTAATCCTATCAGTGAATATTGGAGGTCTTTCCATCTTCTGGTATCATCTTCAATTTCCTTCAGCAGTACCTTGAAGTTTTTGTTGTATAAGTCTCTCACTTCCCTAGTTAGATTTATTACAAAAGGGTTTGTTTTGTTTTTGAGGTTATAGAGAACAAGGTGAAAACTTTCTTATTTCTTATTTCTCTCTGGGCATGTCTAATGTTAGTAAATAGGCAGTCTACTAATTTTGAATCCTGCTATTTTGCTGAAAATGTTTATCAGTTTTAGGGGTTTTCTGGTATAGTCTTTTCGGTCTTCTATGGAGAGAATAATATAATTTACAAATAAGAATATTTGGACTGGTTCCTTACCTATTTGTATCCCCTTTATCACCTTTCCTTCTCTTATTGCTTCATCTAAGTCTTCAAGCACTATATTGAACATTAGTCAAGAGAATGCACTAGATTTCTTGAAATGTAGGCTAATCATTTTTAATTTTAAAATAAAATTTGGGGCATTTCAGTCTTTATTTCTCTCCATTTTCTTCTCCAATTCCATCTATTTTGGTTGATTTAAAGCTATTCTACATTTAACTAAGACTCCTCACTTTTCTGTTTTTCAGATTGTGTAATCTTCACTGATTTATCTTTCTGTTAACAAAAATACCCTGCTGCACCCCTCTCATGGCTTCTTGTAGAAATAACCCTTAGCATCTTTCCTGGATAGTCCTCCCCCCCTCCCAATTATCCATTCTGCCTGCCAATAATAATCCAGTCTTGATCCCAAACTGCTTCCTTTGAGGGATTTCTGGACCTCATTTCTCTCATGGTTGATCTTACTGACCAGGATCATTGTATTTTTATTATAAATCTCTACTATCTTTAATTTATTGTTTTTTGTTTGTTTGTTTATTTGAGTCAGAGTCTCACTATATAACTCTGGCTGTACTGGAACTCACTATATAGACCATACTGGCCTTGAGCTCACAGAAATCCAACTGTCTCTACTTCCTGGGTGCTGAAAACACACACTCTTATTTTAACATTTTATTTTTTCATGGTACTAGAAATTAAACCCAGTGCCTTGTTTTAAATAAA
>NC_034594.1:15077530-15078725 GCF_900095145.1 Mus pahari | reverse complement strand
ACTTTGTAGACCAGGCTGGCCTCGAGCTCAGAAATCCGCCTGCCTCTGCCTCCCAGGTGCTAGGATTAAAGGCGTGAGCCACCACCGTTTTGCTTGTAATTTCTATACTGGGAACTGGAGTTGACGAATATGATGTCAGTTGGGGCATTATTATTTTTTAGTTCTTTGTTAAGTGAGGATAATGGAGATTTTGACCTTATAAGGTTTTTGTGAGGCCTAAGTAGGAACCTGGCACAGGGTGGTCACTAAATTAGTTAAGTTGACCCTACCTGCCCAGTGCATCTTATGTCACATGACATTTTACACTATAAGGACATGAAAGGAGGAGAAATCTTCGCTGTAGTGGCAGCAGGGTAGCAGAGCTGTTCAGCAAGCCCGAGGACATTTTACAGCTTGAATTCAAGCTATTTATAGCTAGGCTGGGAAAGAAGTTCAGTGCTACCAAAACATTGAAATGGACACATTCCAGGTATCAGGATACCAAAGATAAATTGCACCCTGTCTAAGTTAGGGATTTACTGCCATGAACAGACACTGTGACCAAGGCAACTCTTATAAGGACAACATTTAATTGGGGCTGGCTTACCGGTGCAGTACAATATCATCAAGGTGAGAACATGCAGCATCCTGGTAGGTAGGCATGGTGCAAGAGGAGCTGAGAGTTCTTATTCATCTGAAGGCTGCTATCAGAATACTGACTTCCAGGCAGCTAGGTCTTAAAGCCCATGCCCACAGTGACATACCTACTCCAATAAGGCCACACCTTCTGATAGTGCCACTCCCTGGGTCGACCATATGCAAACCATCACATACCTTCTTAATTCATTTTGTTCTGCTTTTCTCCTTTACATGGTTGACACAGTGATAAATATGTAAATCATCTTTAGAAGTGGCTATAAGATTGTCTAATATTTCCAGATCCAATCTAACCATCTGCTTGTGATGTCTTTTTACTATGATCAACTTTCCCGAATTGTTCAGCTGCCTTCACTGATACAGACATACAAAGCAAATGTTACCACCAACCAATCAGACTAGACTACATCATCAACGCACAACAGACATTTGCTTTTCATAATCCCACTTTGCATTGTCCGCAATGCACATAGAGAACATGAATCTTCTGGCATTAGTGAACAAGGGACCACATTTTATTTTGTGCTGGCAAAAATTACACACACACACACACACACAC
>NC_034594.1:15072664-15073866 GCF_900095145.1 Mus pahari | reverse complement strand
GAGGGAGGGAGGGAGGGAGGGAGGGAGGGACGGAGGGAAGGAGGGAGGGAGGGAAGGATGGGCAGAAGGAAGGAAGAAAACAAACTTGACATCTCATAATATCAAACTTATTAAAATATAAACTGAAAGCAGGTGACATGGCCTTGATTTTGGCACTCAGGAGACAGGTGGGTATCTGTGGTTCCAGGATAGCCAGAGCTACACAGTGAAACCCTGTCCCAAACAAATAACCAAATTAGCTATAGCCAGACTCGGTGGTATATGCCTTCAATCCCAGCACTCAGGAGGTATAGGCCGGTGGATTGCTAGAGTTCAAGGTCAGCCTGGTCTACGAAGCGAGTTCTAGGACAGCCAATGCAAAACTCCATCTCCAGAAAACTTAAATAAATAAACAAATACATTAAAAAATAAATACCCAGAGATACCCCAGTTTTTCTAAAAATATAACTAATATTGATGAAAATAGTCTTACTTTATAACAGTTCTGGTGGGTTGAAGTACCTGAGGCTATGGCTCTCCTCCCAAAGTCTTATTTACTAAGCTGTGAATGTAGCAGGTATGAAAACAGACAGCAGTCATAAAGGGACAAGTGTATTTCAGGAGCAAGACTGGTTATATATATTACCATGGAACTAGCTGATTAGAATTAAGAAGTCTTAATGAGCGTTCTCAGAAGTGACTCACCCTTCTCTATTTTACCTATTCAGCTACACACTTATTTCTCCTGTAATTATAGACAATGTGAATGTATCACATTATATCAATATTAATGAGCATTCTCAGAAGCGATTCACGCTTCTCTATTTACCTGTTCAGCTGTACACTTATTTCTCCCATAATATAGACACAATGAGTGTATCATATTTTTAAATTTTTTTTTGTTTTTGTTTTTCGAGACGGGGTTTCTCTGTGTAGTCCTGGCTGTCCTGGAACTCACTCTGTAGACAAGGCTGGCCTCGAACTCAGAAATCCGCCTGCCTCTGCCTCCTGAGTGCTGGGATTAAAGGCGTGCGTCACCACGCCCTGCTGAGTGTATCATATTTTATCACAGTTGTGTATAATCCACATGCCACAGGGGTAACCTAGATCCCCACAGACCTACCATCCAAAAGGGTTTGTTTCATGCACTTACTGCATCAAGTATAAACAACCGAAGTGGGGGAGGGGGGGAGGGAGAGGGAGAGAGGGAGAGAGGGAGAGAG
>NC_034594.1:15066871-15070196 GCF_900095145.1 Mus pahari | reverse complement strand
AGAGAGAGAGAGAGAGAGAGAGAGAGAGAGAGAGAGAGAGAGAGAGAGAGAAGAAAGATGTAGAAATAAAATTATAAAATTCATTCAAGAAAAAAGAAAGACCATAAAATTCTATTTTTCCTTATTAACGGTAGGCCACCAAATTGACTCATTAATTCCAACGATTTCAACTAAAACAAAAAAAGGCAATTATTTACAAAAATCAAAAGATCTTTATGGTAAAACCAGAGTGGAGGCTCAGCAGAATCCTGCTGCCAAGACTTGAGAGAGCCTTCTTTCGTGGATTTCTGCATGGAAGCTGTGGGAGCCAATGGAGAGAAACTTTACTGGCTCTTAACTGACTTTGTCACATCTCTAAAATTTGGGCTGGCTACAAAATACTAGAGTCAAAACTAAATGCCTTATGCATCTTGAGGTGATTGGGACAATTGTCACATACATGTTCTCTATGTACCAGCTCTAGCTTCAAATGACAGACAGCAAAGCGTTATCAGTTCAGAGACAGGCCTGAGTCTCCCTGCCCAAGTACAGATTCTGATCCATCACAGCCTAACCGTTGAATGGCCTCTGTTATGAACCCCAAACATAGCCATCTTGGCTAAAAATATAGATTACACTGGTCATGAAACGTTAGCCACTGACTATGTCCATGATCAACACAGGTCCCTCCAGGGCCACTCTGCATCAGATCCCAAGTAACATCACAGCAAATTCTGTTTCAGTGAAATCAGTTATGAAGAAGGCGCGCTGTGAAGCTCAGGTGTTGAGCTTTCGGATAGCACCTCAGAAAAGATCCAGGGGTCAAAAGTTAAAAAAATTGACATGCATCCAGGCAGAAAGCGAAACCTATACCAAACTCATTTATGAGGGTAGTGCTAGTGCTAGCCACCAACGCCACAGTGTGAACCATTGAGTGACTTTTATCATGGAACCCCAAGCATGACCATGCTTGCTAAAATAGAGTGCCTCTGTCTCTCAGTGTACTACTGTCTTCACCAGGTGAATTAAACTCTCCATTGCTTTCTTGCTGAAACCTCAGCTAACAATAGTTTCTTTTTCGAGTGATACTAATTTGGTAGTTTTGGCATATTTCTTATTACAAAAATAAGGAGCTATAGAGGGATTCTATCTTGGAAACATTTGAAATTATTAAATATATTATGATAGACTATATCTATTTATATTATTGTAAATCATAATGAACAAAAATGTTTTGGGGAAATATACATAAATATACATAATTAGGTATTTAGAATATATTAAAATACTGACTCTCAAATCTTGATATGTATGCTTGGAGTCATTCTAACCATATGGCTTTAATTTCTCATCTAGGAAGTCATGAACACTTCAAATGTCCTCGGAACATGATTCCGCTCTGATATCCAGTGCAAAAGCTGCAGAAAATATAGTTAAAAACAATTCAGAAGCAGAGGGCCAAGGTCACGCAAAATGCTTGCTCTGATTGCATTTCATATCAGTTGTACTTCTCAACCAGCATTAATTACTTTTTAATTAATGACTAAATTAATTCCTTTTCCTACTAACTGCTTTGCTGTAGGTATTTTTTTTTAAAAAATGGTGCATAATAATCTATATTACAATGGGATGATTATAAATCCCATATAATTTTAATATTTTTCCATCTGTTTCTAGCCTTTGAAACAAATCCCCTTCTAACTGATCTGTTGGCGACCTGATTAAAAGCAAGGCCTATTCTTAAGATGGGTGAACATTTCTGTTGGAATCCAAAGCTGTGCATCTCAATCCCAGAATCCTTCACTCTGCTTTCAGTTAAAGTTCACTATTACCCCTTCTCAGTCGCACTGTGAGATGCACCAGACATCATCAGATGTGCGCTGGAGCCACACCAGAGGCATGTGTGGATGTCTGCATCCTAGGACCATTCCTTCCTTTCACATCTGGTGGGATCGTGTGATATTCACCCTCTTCTTGGCCTTTCAAGTCCCCAGTGAGCTGTGAGCGTGACATGAGCTCACCCTCAATGGCTCTGAAGAGAACTTCATCAATCATTTTAACCTCCAGCAGCAGGCCTTCTTGTTATATTCAGATGCGAAGAGTCCAAATCCACATTAACAATTCAGCCTGACTTATTCCTAGAAGCACAGCGGCATTGGTTTTGCAATTCTTCCCTCCCCGCCCGTTTCTCATGCTTACATGTGCACACACAGAGAATGTGTGTGGCTTTTACTATATTTATGACTTCTCTGGTCATAACTGCAGTGTAAACTAGTTTAAACAAGAGAAAATTCAGTTAAAATTTGTGTATCAGAAAAGTGTAAGAGAAGGTTGTTTGGGGCCTTGATAGACTCTGCATCTTTATCAACAAATACATACGCCACGCTCCAATCTCCCTGCTTTCTCCCTGTGTCCTTTCATTGATCACTTAGGCATCTGTCTGCCTAGGGTAGGGGCCATTACTGCCTTTGGCCTCACAGTCAACAGTTTAGGGACCACCGTGAGACAGACCATTCTTTCTGTAGGTGACAATGAACGTTCTGGGCTATGCTATATTTGACTTACACAGACGGTGAAGTGCATCAATTGTATATCCCTGAATCTTCTTCTGTGGTTCATTGCACAGAGCAGGATCCAGGAGTGGGTCAGATTTGCCTAAAATGTTTAGAAATATAATAGAGGTAGGGGTGGTTCATGGTGGAAAAATACAACCTATTATTAAAGCATGAGGGATGGTTTGGGCCAGGCATACAGCATGGATGCCCACTATACTTGCTTGATGGTTTGGAGAATCAAAGGTCCCTCAAACCCAGCTCTGACTCTGGCCCTCAGTTGCTATACTTAATTAAACAAGACAATTCGGTTAGCAAATCAGGCTAATGGTGATCACCTGGAGCCTTCCTTGCCCTGTGCTGAAATATCAAGACTCCTGGCCTGTCCTTTTTCAGAGAGTTAGGTTGTAATTCTGCTCACACAGCCCCCGCCCCCACCCCCTGTGAGCCAGTAGTCATCATCAGAATGGAGGGAAGAGGAAAAGCAAACTCATACAGCTAGAGTGACATATTACTCAGATCTTAGAGACTTACCATAAGGACAGGCACGCTTTCTTTCTTCTGTAAGCATAAGTTTATGGTTCAAAGAGTCACAGAAAAGACGGCATGAAAAAATTTGGAAAGCCATTGAACAAGACTCAAGAAAGCTGAAAACTAGATTATCACAGAGAAATGAGGAGCCGGTGGTGGTGGTGGTGGTGGTGGTGGTGGGGTAAAGGCAGAAAGGCATTTGAATTTATCAGAGTCAACTGCAGGTCAGAAAACTCACTGCCTGCATGTGTGCTGATGTAGGA
>NC_034594.1:15065721-15066860 GCF_900095145.1 Mus pahari | reverse complement strand
GGTGGTGGTGGTGGTGGTGGTGGTGGGGTAAAGGCAGAAAGGCATTTGAATTTATCAGAGTCAACTGCAGGTCAGAAAACTCACTGCCTGCATGTGTGCTGATGTAGGACCATCTGCGGGAGCATGGGGAGCCTATTGGGGTCAACATTCCTGAATAAAACTACCTCCCTCCTTCAGCAGTCATCAGTTTCCAGTAGCCCCTCATATAGGGGTGGAGCTGATGGGTGTCTGTTCTGTCGACGCTGTGATTTTGGCTGGCCTGATCTTCTGCAGGCCTTGAGCACACAGCCTCAGCTACTGTGAGTCCATGTGCGCAGCACCATCATGTCCAGCAAGTTTCGTTTTTGCCGTAGACTTCCAACGCCTCTGTCTCTTTCAATAATTTCATCTCATCTTCTGGGATGATCCTCAAGCCTTGAGGGCGGGGATATGATGCAGCTGTCTTGTTTAAAGCTAGCTCTCCACACAGTCTCTCATCCTTTGCATGTTGAGTAGTTTGTTTTTTTTTAAGTCTCTGATTTAACACTGTTGGCCACAAGAGAAGCCTCCGTGATAAGGGCTGAGAATTTACTAACCCTATACACATAGAGACAAGACCTTAAGAATCAGTTTATTATTATTTCTGTTTAACAAAATAATAGGGTTAGGTTTTCCTAGAGCCTTTGGCCCTACAGTAGGTGACACAGTTGATGGTACTAGGCATGAGTTCCATGTTTTAGAATGGGCTTTAAATCCAATCAGTGGCTGGTTATTCCCATAACATCTATGTCACTGTTACACCAGAGTATGTCTTGCTCATGGGGTTGACAAATGGATAACGCTGTTGATGATTTTTCTCCTCCAGTAGCATGTACAGACCCTTCCAACACTATGAAATCTAGCCAATAGGGATGAACCTTCCAGGTCGGCACCAGCTTGATTGCCATCAAGTTCTGTAGCGTAACCAAGAACAACAACAGTGAAGATCTCAGGTAAATGGATGAGTGAGATAGCACAGACTCAGACAAGTACACATATAGTCTCACAGATATTTAGATTATGCACATTTAAATTGGAGTGTCTAGAGGACTTGTATTTCTATACTGGTAAAGAATTGTAGGAGGGATTTCAAGGTATGGAGGACATGACTGGGGGGGGGG
>NC_034594.1:15058369-15063053 GCF_900095145.1 Mus pahari | reverse complement strand
TCCTCAAAGTTCAGCTGTCTCTGTGATCCTGAAGTCCTGGGTGTGTCAGAGCTCCTGGGAGTCAAGCTGCCTCTGGGACCCTGAGATCTTGGTGTGACCAAGCTACTGGGATCCTGGGATCCCCAAGGTTGGCTCGGGCACTTCTGATTCTATGATCCTGGGTGTGCTAGAATGCCTGGGAGTGGAGCTTCCTCTGGGTGTTGTGGGACTGGCTGCAGAGTTCGTCCCCAAGGTCTACTCAGGGTGCTGGCCCAGACTGGAAGGAACCTGTGCCACTGGTCGGGTAGAGTTTCTGGGTGCCTGGATCCTGCTGGTCCCAGTTACTTTTAGTGTAGGGGCAGTCGTTGTGTCCTCCTCACTTCTGATCCTATGATCCTGGGAGTGTTAGAGCACCTGGGAGTGGAGCTTCCTCTGGGTGTTGTGGGACTGGCTGTAGAGTTTGCTGAGACAGGGTTTCTCTGTGTAGTCCCAGCTGTCCTGGAACTCGCTCTATAGTCTCAGGCTGGCCTTAATTCAGAGATCTCCCTGCCTCTACCTCCCAAGTGCTGGGATCAAGAGCATGTACCACCAAATAATTTTAAAATCTCAACTTCAGCAAACTTACTTGCTATATTTATTTTACACTCTTCCCTAAAGTGATTACTCCTAGAAAATTAATATTGATTAAACTATATATTACAGAGAAAAAAATCAAACAACACTATTAACATGATTTGCTGAATTTTAAGTGTGATTTTTTTCTTCTTTTCAAAATACTAAGAATCTATCTCAGGGCCTTGACAGGCATGTGCTGTTCCACGGAACTATGTTCTTAGCCCATGTATGACACATGAAACAGAGATCAAATAAAGACATAGCAACTAAATTTGAAATTTACATTCTCTTTATGGACAGATTTACTGTCTTAATAGGCCTGCTCAAAACCCATTTTAGAGATTAGCCATGGAATTGGAGAGAGAGATGGTTCAGCAGGTAAGAGCATTTGCTGTTCTTGCAGAGAACCTGGGTTTGATCTACAACAGTCTTACAGCATCTCACTAATGTCAGTAACTCCAGTTCCAGGGGATCCAATGCTCTCTCCTGGATTCCATGGGCACCAGGCACATATGTAGTAAACAGACATACACAGACATACATGAATGCAAGCAAAACTCTTACAGAAGAAACAATTTTGCCTGAAAATGAAGTCTGTGTCATATTTGATTTGCCGAGGGCTCCACTAAATGGAGCTTTAAGATCTGCTAGTTCTTCCCAGTTGTTTCTTTATCAGACAGTTTTCTGATGGAATGCCATGCATTGTCATGCCTTTCTGTTTGAGTAATACAAGCTTCTCCATGTGCAAAGACTAACATGTCTTTTAAATCAATGTCAGCTGAAGCTGACATCAAATGCAGAAAAAGAAAAGCCATCCATTTTCTCTTACAGTATACAGAATGTAGACTTTAGTGACTCATGTGCCTTGTTCAGAGTCCTTGCTCCTACAGGCACTCACAAGTGAGTCTCTAGAAATTCAAACGCTAATTAGACAGTGATAGTTTATTTCTACTTTGACTTTTAATCAATGGGATAAAAATAACGGACATTTTTCTTGTGTACTGAAAAAAGTGAGAGGTGGGAGATTATAAAGTGTACAACATTAAAAGCCACCAAAGTGCTGGGTGGTGGTGGCACAGATCTTTAATCCCAGCACTTGGGAGGCAGAAGCAGGTGGATCTCTGAGTTCAAGGCTAGCCTGGTCTACAGAGCAAGTTCCAGGACAGCCAGGGCTATACAGAGACATCCATCTTGAAAACCACAAACAAACAGCAACAGCTCAGTAAAGCTTCCCATTAAGACTGTCCTGTTACCCTGTGTCACCATGAGTGTGACAAGCGACTTTCAAAGCTCTTCATTTGCCTTCAGGAGCTCTTCTCACGTGCTGAGTTAATATTTCAATAGACGCTGTTATTTTAATTAATTTGGTGTTTGTTAATTATCCTCCAGAAACTATTTTTAAAGACCTGTTTGTAAATTAGCACTAAGACCTAGGTAGAAGTTGACGGCAAACAAAAATACTTATAGTGATGGGAAAACAGACATTTTAAAATCAAGTTTGGTTTTGTTGTTCAGATTCAGAAATAGAAGTTTGCTTGTAATGTATTTTTATACATTATTTTATCAAGAGAAAAATCTCTATTTGTAAAAAATGTATTTCAGAAATATTTGTTTTATGTAACAATTTAATTTCTGCTGAGCTAATTTCTATTGATAAAACACAATCGATGGGATATTGTTAAAAATGTCAAAAGCTCTAGGGGAAAATCATTTCAAACTGAGAAATCTCAAGAAGCTAAACTGTTCAAGAGCTGTGAATTCGACAATAATATGGTATGTGTAGTAGTATGTGCATGTGTGTGTTTGTACGTGTATATTACTTGAGATTGAACCACTGATCAATATTCACATGCCATGATGCTTTAAAATTTCGATTCCCCAAATATCTATCACCCACATGGCTTTGGTTTAGAAGTTTTCAGAGACTTAAGTCCTAAACAAAGGAACTGGTCAGCAGAGGAAGACAGAGCTCATTGAGCTTGATCTGATCTAGCCAGACAAGGCCTAAAGGGAATCAATCCAAGGATGTCAATGAAAGCAAGACATGAGGTCCAGGACTGACTCACCAAGAAATGGCATGCGACAGTCTCTGGATAAGAACATTCTAAGAGATGATTTACATATCTGGAGGAAAGTATGGGGACAAATTAGAAAAGCTATCCATGAAAGCTATTTTAGCTTTAGTTTTCTGGAACACACACACACAGACACACACACACACTACACACACACACTGAATGCTAAGTAGAGTAGAAACAAAGATTTTTTTTTTTTAAAAAAGAACATATTGAATATTGTGTTACCTAGCTATGAGTAACATTCACACGACTGGTCACACATGAGCACATATTAAAGGAACAGGGAAGGGAATGTTGTGTGAATATGATTCGTTGGGGTAGGCTGTGTGAATTTGTGTCTCTGTCCTTCCTTACCGACATAAGCCATTCTCTGATTGACTTTAATAAAAATCTGATGACCAATTATCTGGGCAGGAAGTAGAAGGTGAGGCTTCCTGGGAAGGAGAAAGGAGCTCTGGGAAGAAGAAAGAGGAAGGCTGTTCACCAGGAGACAATGAGGAGACAGACTTGACTATGAGCCTGGAAGGCATAGTTAGCCATATCCAAGGCTGGGAAGAGCTAGGTGGTAGGGTTAATTTAGATGAGCTAGCTGAGAGTTGGCCCAGCTAATGCCTAAGCTTTGAAATATTTAAAGGTTTCTTTGTGTGGTTATTTGGGGGAATTAGCTGGTTAAGGAATAATTGCTACTGTGTTAATTTTCAGCATTTATTAATATATACATAATATTAATACTCATTTTTTTATAGTGGATAGATCCAGGACTAAGTATCTTCAATATCTCGGGCCCGTCTCAGAGATGGTAAAGAGTGTCACATTCTCACCTTCTGTAAGCGGGGAAACGAACACAAAATGAATGCTGTAAACCCCAACATGTTAAGAGATGTACAGAACAAGCCCAAAGAGATAGGTAGGAAAGGTGCAGGTGAGTCATTGTCTATGGGAAGCAGAAAGGGGCTCAGCATGTGTGCTGCACTTTCATAGTAAGCAATGATAACAAACATGGGATCCCTCCTGGCTATGGATCCAAAAAAGCCTTAATTAAAAATATGCTCACTGCTTTGAAAAAGAAAAAATGTGAGACAGATATATTCAGGACACAGCCAATTTTAATGCTACTTAATTTTCTGTTCTACTCAGGAAAGCGAAATCTCAGGGCAGAGGCTCTACGTGTCTTAGCTATGAGATGTTAAAGTTGGCAATGGGCTCGTGTGGATAATCAGTGATGCCTTTCAGAAGTAGAAGCCAACTAAAAAGCCTCTTTCCCAAGAAAAGCAAAATTGAAATTTTATAATTACTCTTCTCCAAACCCCACACGCAGGGGCTCCCTACACTGAAACATAGAAGGCCTTGCTGTGGAGAAAATAATAAATACGTAGGCGTAATGTCAAAGGCTGGAGATGGGCCACATGACAATACTTTCTCCATTCATCTGATTGAGGGTCATAACATTGGCTCAGACCATGTCTTTCCTTACAAGTCTGTGGTCCCGAGCAGCTTTCAAGTAAAGCCAGCCCCTGAGGTGATTTCCTGCACTGGCTGGCTGTAGGACCGGAGCAGAGGCTGATGTTTCTCTCTTGCATGCAACAGATCTCTTTATCTTAAGAGCAAAAAGCATCTGTAGGAGAGTTGGCTGTGTAGTGTCTCCAACATGTCCTCCACTGGCAGTGCCTTCTATAGTTAGAAAATACAGGCTCCCAGTTCCATCTCCTGGATGCAATTTATCCATGAAAGATGAAAGAAACCCACACCAGATTCTTTTCCTATGAACAATGATGAAAGATGCAAGGAATTTGGCATCTGAACATTTGCAGCTCTCATTGGGAAACCTTCAGAACATGATGGGGACAAATCAGAATTGGCCAGGACAACTAATTTTCCTTCCAGATTTGAGTCACTTGCAGGGGTCCATTTTGGCACCTTTGGGACTCCATAGATGACACGGCAAGGAAGGAGGCACATTAAGAAGTAATACTCGCCAGGCGTGGTGGCGCACGCCTTTAATCCCAGCACTC
>NC_034594.1:15002747-15057996 GCF_900095145.1 Mus pahari | reverse complement strand
ATAGGGAACTTTCGGGATAGCATTTGAAATGTAAATTAAGAAAATAATAATAATAAAAAAAGAAGACTCCATTTCTATGTTTTCCCACATGAAACAAAGCACAAAATCCCCCCCACCAAATAAAAGTTAGAATGGAATCAGACAAGCTATATGTTGGCCACATGTACTGAAAATGTAGGAACATAATCATCTCCCAAGTGAGGTGGAAAGAGCTCATCCCTGAGGATGACACGCATGGGGTACAGCACAGGCAAGTAAGTCACCACTGAGACAGAAGCATCCTTCCTGCAGGCTGGTGGACGAGAAAAGGCATCAGTGGATCCCCAGCACTGTAGTACCAACCTACCAGGCAAGATGCTCCCACTGGTGTGTTAGTGGCATGTTTGTTTCTGGGGTAACCGAGCACTTTCTTATCAGACTTGAGGCCTGCTTCAAGGGGAGAATACATTCCTAGTACTGCAGACCTGGGTGAAGGCCTATGGTTGGGGTGTCATAGGCCCTACAAAGCAATTTCCTACTGCTATTAAGCTGAATAGATATGTAGCCCAACTGCCTTCAAAATATTTATATTTATACCCTTAAAGTAGTGTTGTTATCTGATCTTTTTGCAGTGGGCAATGGTTAGTACAGAGACCCACCACTAAGCAAAAAAATACTAAAAATGAATGGGCTGTTGAGTGCGCGGCCCTAATCAGAACATCTATATATATTGCCCCCTCCAAGATCCAGGGAGCGTGATGGGAAATGGAGAAAGAAAGATTTTTAAGAGCTGAAGAATGGTGAGAGTCCTATAATACACTTTCTTCTAGACATGATATGGCTGACATGACCGTGAACACACACCAGCTATTGCTGCATGTACAAGACCTACATAAAAAATAGTAAGATGTAGCCGGGCGTGGTGGCGCATGCCTTTAATCCCAGCACTCGGGAGGCAGAAGCAGGCGGATTTCTGAGTTTGAGACCAGCCTGGTCTACTGGGAAGTAGAAAAGGCCCAGTAGAGAGGGAAAGAGATGGTAACAGAATGAAGATGCACATCGCTTACATGTGTGACGTTGCCAATAATTAAATTTAAGAAACAATAAAGGAAAAAAAGACCCAAACTATAAGATATAATGAGAGACCAGATTTCCCCCCAACATTAGAGGTGGTTACTCTAATAGCAATTCAGAGGAGAGGGCCTGAAACCAATTCCCACAACTCACCTAAACCTTCAGGAGTTTAGCTGACCTACCTCTCTAGGCCACGTCACCTTAATTAGAGGCTAAGCTCATCTAGATGCCCATTCTAACATTGTCAGCCATCCTTCAACACATCTACCTTCAGACTCGGAACAGGAAAATCAGTACAGATCACCAAGAACATATACAAACAGTGGGGATGGAGACAGAACACACAGGTTAACTCAGGTTTTTGTTTTTGTTTTTTTTTTTTTTTTCTTCGAATGAAACAAGGTTTTGCTAGGCAGGGCTGGGTAGTTGAGAATGGCCTCAGTCTCATAACCCTCTTTCCTGCCTGCCAGCTGCAGGGGCACAGGTAGGTGCCCCACCTCCTGCCAGGTAAGTTCTTCTCCATGTGCTATCCCTGATTGCACTGGAGTCTCCTGAGAACCAAAGCGTCCTTCTGTGGGTGTGTGCTGGGTTGTAACTATGAGAGAGAGAGAGAGAGAGAGAGAGAGAGAGAGAGAGAGAGAGAGATTTACCTGTATCCTTTTCAGGGTCACAGATGCAGTTTTGAGTTATCTGCATTGAAGCCGTTACTCTTGCTGTCACGATTTTTACGTGGAGGACAATCTTCTTCCTTCAAAAGCCTCAAGGGTCACCAAGCCACCACGGCCATCCTATCCCACTTGCTACACACTGGTTTAGGCATACTCTTATGATACTATCTGGATCGCTTGTTCCCCTAAGGCACCCGTGATCTACTCCACGGTAAAGAAGCATCATTCTTTAGCATCAGAGAAGACCCACACTTTCTCTGAAGACACGGTCAGGCATAGAAGTGAAATGTCAAGGATTGCTGCAGCTTTTCATTCGTTCCCAGCCTGAAGGTTTTAATGGGACTTTCTCAGACCTGCCAAAGGTATAAATAATGACACAGACGTCTAATAGTTTAAAGCGTAGGCCTTTTGCTAGGGCGGTCCCCCAGCTAGCTCGTCTAACTCAACCTGACTATCTTGCTGACAACCCACCATGTAGCTAGCTCTATACCTTTCTCTGCCTTCGCTCCAGTCTGTCTGTTCTCCTGTATGTGACTCTGATCCCACTGCTCTCGAATCTCTATCTTTTGCGTTCTTCCCCTGCATCGTTCTCTCTGCCCGGACGTTCTGTTGTCCACTTCTGGTCACAGATAACGGCCACCAGATCTTTATGACAACCAATTAGTAGTAAGACAACCTCTGATACAATTCTAGAGTGCCTTTAGGCAGGCAAGGAAGGATGAATATTTACAAAGTAGAAACCCTGGTGATGGGCCATAGAAATGACAATAACCAAAATCCTGCTAGCACTTCGTTCTGTAGACTTAACAATTGAAAATACAGCGGCACACCTTCATACAAAGTGTAAAAAAAAAGAAAAGAAAAGAAAGAAAAGAAAGGTTCTCCCAACAGAAGATTAAGTTATGCTTAAAGTACAGCAGGGCAAGGGGACCAGAGAGGATCCGAAAGAGAGCCTGACTCACTGTGGCTGCACACATCCTCCCATGGGAGTCTTGAATGACCCTCTCATTCAGACCAGCAGAGCACAGGTTTTTTTGTGCCTGACAACTCTGCGTTTTCAGACATCAAATCTTCAGGAGCCTCACCTGAAGGATGCTTCTTGTCTGTCTGTTTGTCTCTTTGCTGTCACTTCCATATTCACACCCAAGGGTGCTGACCATAATCACACCCAAGGGTGCAGACCATAATCACACCCAAGGGTGCTGACCATAATCACACCCAAGGGTGCAGACCATAATCACACCCAAGGGTGCTGACCAACAGCGAAACAAGCCAATGGGGGGAAGATCTATCGGTCAGACAAAACACTATACATTCTCTTGAACATCATTAGGCTCAGTATCCTTAAGTACACCCTCAAGATCTACTTTGAAAAGATCTTAGAGACTATGCTGCAGAAATCACTTGTGAAATGGAATAGTACCTTTATATGGTGAGCTGGTGAATGACAGTCACTTCATCAATTATTTTCCATTCATGGTAGGGAATTAAATTTCATAAAATATGCAATTTTTTTTTAGTAAAGATATACAGATGAAGTGAGCAGATATAAACTGAAAAAGGCAAGTAAGTATTAAATCACACAACGCAGTTCTCCCTAACTGTGTGACTTTAATACAGTTTGCTCAAGAGAGTTCACTTCGTATTGTTCATTTTTGTATTTATGTTTATATGCACGTGGCTGCGTGCAGACCATCATGCCTGTGTAAAAGTCAGAAGACAATTTGCAAGAATTAATACTCTCCTAACGCCATGTGTGTCATGGGGATTGAACTCGAGTTTTCAGACTTGGCAGCAAGGGTCTTCACCCGCTGAGCCATCTCTCTGGCCCGAGAGAGTTCATTTCCAAGTTAATCTTCTTTTTAATCACAAATGAAGAACAGTTATAAACTTTACTGCTAGTTGCATATAGTCCACATTAAAGTCTATAATTCAGGCTCTTTTAAGGGAGTTATTAAAGACTATAGGAAAACAGAAATAGAAAAAGGCAGATACCTGGATTTAAACATTGATAGGGAAGTTCTTTGTTTTTTTTAAATATGGTTTTAAAAGTATTTTTTTAAGATTATTTATTTATTTATTTATTTAGTATTTTGTATGTGAGTGTCCTGCCTCCATGTACGTATGTGTGTCACATGCTTGCCTTGTGCCCTCAAAGACCAGAAGAAGGCTTCAGAGTCCCTAGGGCTGGAGTTCGAGATGGTTGCAAGCTCCGTGTGGATGCTGGGAATTGAACCACGGTCTTCTGCAAGAGCAATAAGCGCTCTTAACCACTGAGCCAACTCACCAGTCCAGATATTGAAGTTTTCAAATTAAACTCAACATGTACAGGGACCCGCAGTTGGGAGTGCTGCTGTGGGCTTTGTTTGTGGCTAACATAGCACACTGCACCAAGTTAGGCACAGGGGACAGTGATCCTATGAACTGCCCGTGTCTTCTTACATATCTGGTGGGTATCATCTTGCTTTCCTTCAAACAGACGAAATTGACTCCTCATATGGAACTGATAGAAAGTCAAAGACTGAGCCCCATGCGGTAAGAAACTGTTAAAGGATTAGCACTGGCTTTGCTGGAAGAGTAATTATGCTGTTACAGACACATCTGCCGCACACCCACTAAATTACCAGAGAGGCCAGATTTCCCCCACGTTCTCCTTCTTGGATGTTTTTCAATTTCCAGATATGATAGAGTGCTCCAGTTAGTGCTTACAAGCATTTTTTCCTCAAAGAAACTTAAAGTAAATCTTAGAAGAAGTGAAATTGTTTCTTGGAGATGCCCCTTCTTCTCCAGTTGCTCAGCGGGGAATCAAGCAACAGTCTTTGTAACGTTTGTTTGTATTTTTCAAAGTTCTCGATGGGCAGTGCTCTGATAAATACCAAGTCAAGTGCATTCATTCATCTGATAATGAACAATAATGTTAGCAAGCTACTTTCAGCTCTGCCAAGAGGAGTCTACAAAGCCCTGACAGGGTAACTTCATGTCTGCCAACTCGTGTGTGCCAGTCATGGCTTTAAACTGTGAGAAGTGGGTAGAGAGATGGCTCATTCGGTGGTTAAGGCGAGCAGCTGCTCTCCCAGAGGACCCAAGTTGATTCCCAGTGCCCACAGGGCACTCACAACTGCCTGTAAGTCCAGTTGCAGGGGAACGAGATGCCTTCTTCTGGCCTGCAAGGTCATCAGGCACTGATGTGGTCCACTGATGTGCATGAAGGTAAAACACCCATACACTTAAGATAATAAAATAAAATTTAAAAATGAAAATAAGCCATGAGAAGGCAGCGGTATGAAAATCACCGTCCTCCTATGGCTCTCAGTCCCCAGAACACAGCAGGATCCTCTTACAAATCTCCATCCAGTTATAGATCCATTGATACCTAGCAGTGTATGAAACCTGTGTGTGCAAAGGTTTTGAGATACATCAATGTGGAATGGAACTTAAGTAAACGATAGAAATGGCAAGAGACCCAAACTATGGCTTAATTTTCTTAATTTGGAAAATTTACCATTTCAAACATAGGGAAATTTCCTCAGCTTACAATATAGAAAAGCAACCGCTCCATGGCCCTCTTTAGTATTTCTCAAGGAAGAGAGTGAACTCCCTTTAGCTGTGAGGTGAGGGTATCAAAGTGTTCCTTCTATCCGAAGCATGGCACACAGACTCGTCCCATGCAGAAAGTATCACATCAAAGCATTCTTCATATCTAGGCATGGCCTACAGACTCATCTTGCACGGGAAGTGTCATGTGAGCTTTCACTAAAATGCTCGCACCCAGTCCTAGTAAGAGATCCTATAGTAGTGGAAGGTTTGCGTCCAGAATCACAAGTTTTGGTGTCTATGGCTGCAAACCCAGTCTGCCCTCCCCCACTGTGTCTTGTTCTTAAGGATCACAGCTCACATGAATGTAAACATCTTGGTGTCAAGAAATAACCAGAAGAACAGTTCCCTCTTTCGCTGAACTGCCTGAGATGCACACCACCTGACCGCAGAGAGGAGGAGAGGGACGCAGAAACCAGGTCCACTACTTTCTACTTTGCCTGGGGGTTTCAGCTGTTCCTAATTCACCAGATGCTGCCTGTGCCCTCACTGTCTGACCCTACCTGCCCTTGAGGGTTGGAGGTGAGGTGGTGCGGAATCAAACACACAGACGCCAAGAGCAGGTGCGACAAGCTCACCTGAATGCTGCTCCAAGCTCCTTTCATACCCTCCGCCTGTGCCCCACTGATCCCCAGAAAGCACATCTTCTAAACGGCAGTTCCTAATTGCCTGGCATTGTCTACATCAGCAATCCTTGGTCTCTCAGGCAGTCTTCAATTTGAGCCTCCTGGAGAATGCCTTGCGGCTGCGCAGTCCCCGGCAGTTACATAGAGGTGACCACTGCCATTCTTCCCGAAACCAGGGATGACAGAGATAGGGCACTAACTGGAAAACCTCAGAGACTCGTAACTCGTAACTACCTTCTTCCAAGTGCACAGATCATAGAAACCTGTATGTGGAAGGGTCTTTGTTAAGGGGGCACGACCAAGGCAGAGAGAATAAATGTGATAAATGAGACTTTTCCTTTGGGAGAAAAACTTGTTTCTATCCACATCAACTCAAGTGAGTAATGTACAACAACTTGGGAAACTCCCTTAGGTCTGCATTTACTTCTCATATTTCTCATAAAGCAAAACGCTAAAAAAATTAATTAAGCTATAACTACATCTTTTTTCCCACCTTCTCTTCCTTCCCATGTTTCTTCCCCCTCCCAAATTCATAGCTTTCTCTTCTTTAGCCATTGTTGTTACATAGATGTATAAGCAAATAAACATATAAATGTAGCCTGCTGCGTCTTTTCACTGGTCTCTGCCTGGATATGTTTCTAGGGATGCCCACGCGGTACTGGGTCACCCACCAGGGGCTCATCCCCAGGAAGGCTAATGTTGCCTCACAGGGGCTCATCCCCGGGAAGGCTAATGTTGCCTCAATTATTTGTTGACTGCTTACAGCAATTTATTTAGAGGTAGGGACCCATGAGATTTCCCCCAATTGTGTAGGATGACTGTTGATGGAATTACCCAGGTCTTTGTTTAGGCAGCCATATTGCTGAGATTTGATGGGTGTGGCTTCCCTGACTAGTTAGAAGGCACAATCTCACGGCAGACTTCCTGGTCCTCTCAGTCTCTTACTTTACTAAAATTGTCCTTCTGTTTCTATTCTCCTAGATTCTCCTTAATTACTAAAACATTTACCAGGTCATACGGTTAGCATTTCGGCTTTTTGTTTTCTTACGAACCCTGGTAGAGACACAATAAAACTCCTTTGTATACATTTTAATTTAAAGGCAACATCTTTCTCAGCATTAGGGGCGCTTCAAAGGCAGACTATGTTCAGGTTTGCAGAAGCCCTGCCTGCATACTCTACCACCCTCTCCAAAACCCTTTCTGGGAGAATGCTTTTTCATGTTCATAGCTGACAGTAGAAATGGCCATCTGCTGAGCAGGCTCCACTGCTCCCAGGAACCACCCTAAGCCTCTATGCTCCCAGGAACCACCCTAAGCAACCCTCACTGGGACAATCTGGCTGTCTGGACTGATAGATGTAAATCATGTCAAAGTTCTGTCTTGGTGTATGATCTGGCCATTGCCTGTTGGCCTGTCATCTTTACACTGAAGGAGCCCAATGACCATCTTCCTCAGGACACAGCAGCTCGGGCCCTGTCCTCCTGCCTGTTGCTTGTAAGCTTTCTTCAGTTCACCCCCACCCCCAGAACTGGCATTCTAGATAAGCTCTGCAGAAGGTGCTGGAGAGCAAAGCTCCAGTGCCAAGTGGCTCTGACTTGCAGTGTTTGTCAAGGACCCGGTTGCAACCACAATCTTTATGGTTTTAGAAAGGAATCCGGCTAAGCAGCCAAAAGGAGTCGTTTGGTGTCAGGAGGGCGGGGTCACCTTAGCAGTGTAAAGAGCTAATGACAAGTGAGGAATTACAAAACCCTCTCAGTCATTACTTAAAAAATGAGAGAGTTCTCAGCATTCATCAAATGATGAAACCCTATGCCAAACTTCAGGGGGAGTCAGTTGCCCACACCTATATTCAGCCCCACAACCACTTACATACGAGAAATGCTAATTGGATTCAGCAGAATATATAGATGTGTGTGTGTGTGTGTGTGTGTGTGTGTGTGTGTGTGTGTAAAACAATAATAAAGGACAACATACATTGTAGAAGGGAATGTAAATGGACTTGGAGGCATGAGGGAGGGATCTGATGAAAATACATTATACTTGTGTATAAAATTCTCATAAATAAATAAAATAGGTTTATTGCTATCCCCAGAGTTAAATAAATAAAATAGGTTTATTGCTATCCCCAGAGTATAATGGAGGGAACAAGTATTCTCAATGTTTACAAGTCTGATTAATATGGAGGTGGTGGTTGAAAGAGTACTGTAAACAATTCCTTCTGAAGTTAACTAACAATCAAAGATAAAGTACTGGAACGGCTAATTTAACCAAGGAACCATCTTCCTTAGTTCACTGTTGTCAATTCATGCAGACCAATGTTAATTCTAAAAAACCCACCCAACCAAACAAACAAACAAAGAAAACCAGCAAGGCAGCCACAAGCAGATCTGACAGGGTTCCAACCGCCGTTCTAAAGATTTGACTTTAAGGTTGATCATCCATCTCTCTATTGTAGACAACAGCTGCCCCAGAGAGATGTGCCCAGCTCTCCTCAGTTCTTACATCTGATGGGATACAAACTCTCCATGCTTCTTATGTCTGGTGGATATAGGCAGGCAGCTTTTTTTTTTTTCTCATAAATTAGATGCTCTTACCACAGCTGCTCTTCTTCTAGTCCTGGGGATGAGCCTTAAGTACCATGGCAACCTGGTTACTTCTTATTCTCTTTTCCTTTCCGCCCAAATCATATAGATGTGTCTGGCCCTGTGACTTACATCTGGGGAGTGGGGAGTTCTGTTGGCTCTCTGGGTCTTTGCTCCACTTCCATTGATGGCAAGCAGGACTGTGTAATATTTGGCACTGTGTACTGTAACTGAGAAGCCAAAAAGCTCCTACTGTGGGCTTTCCATGATAAAGCTCTGGTTCGTAAATTGTCTATAAAACATCATAAAGGGAATTCCTTTTAGACTGTACCAAGAGCAGTTTCCAGGTTATGTAGAGGTTTAGAGTTGTCCCCAAATCTGAAGGATGCTCGAAACATAGTGTGACTGAGTAGAAGCAACATCAAAATTAACCACAACCTATACCTTAGAGCCAGCCCTGGTCCAGACTTAAATATTGACCAAACAAGACACATCCTCTTTTGTGTGGTGGGAGCCATGTCTGCAAAGTGGGTCTCTCCATAGTGGAAACCTCCACAGCCTGCCATCTCCTCCTGCCCTGCTGGCTACTCCCTTCCTGTGTGCTTGATACATTTGTCTTTTTCTACTCTGAATAAAACCCAACACTCCAATATAAAAGCCTGTTTTCCTTTGCCAGTCCATCCACCAGCCTATCGAGGCCCTTGGAAGATTGAGAAGGTGGTATTTGGCTAACAATACTGTAGAGCTGTAAAGTCACATGTGTGTTAAAACTGCAAGAACCGTTCTTCCCCAAAGTAAGGTTTTAGGGAACAGCAGCTGAGCAAGGCAACCTTGGCAAAGGCAGGGGAGTGACTGGATGCCAAGTTCAAGAGGTCAAGAGCTGTGGAGCACACATCACCCTTTATGGAAGGCCCTGTTAAGGGGCAATCATACTCTAAGGAGAATTAGGTCCTTCTGCACAGAGTATCCATATGAGAGACAAAGTAAGCAAGCGAGCGGGAGGGAAATTTCACCGGAAGAAAATGGTCATGAACGAGAGATAACAGCCAAGAGCAGCTCAGAGTGTCCAAGATGGGAGAACTCACACAGCTCTTTTAAGTGGAACACCCCCCCCCCCCGGAGAACAGGAATCTGTTCAAGCAACTTGTTTACCATCCAGTCAGACACCACCCACTGGATCCAGGAAGGTACAGAACTGTGTCTGGAGATGAACTAGGCAAATCCATAAAGACAGTTCATCACTTTCTGGCGTGGCCGCGAAGAGCTAAAAATAGGAAAGATGCAACATGACAAGCCAGACGTGGCCGGACGGTGCCTCTCAGTGAGTAAGAGAATAACACTGTTTGCTTTCTATTTATAGAATAAGGGTCCAAAACAAAGATGATTTTAAAGGACTCCAAAAATAGTAAACTGAATCTTTTCCTTAATGTTTGCTGATTCTGATGTTACGTTGCCCGGGGAATTAGCCAGACAAATGGCTAAAGTAGTATGAGGTTATGTTTCTGTGTCTTCCAGAGAAAAAAGTTATCAAAATAGCCAACCATGAAATTGCCTGTTTTCTGAAAGTATCCACACTAGAACAAAACCAGGATGCCTTGAACTTTCCTCAAAATCACCAGCACAAGGCCAAAGCTAAGTCTTAATAACCCATTTAGTGAGTGAGCTGCCCCACAATTCCCCATGGAAGGAGGCCACCCCATAGCAACACACAGATATGCTCAAGCTTCCTTCTGTGTTATATCCTATTTCCTCAATGTCTTTGACCATACGACATAAACACTGTCGGACAGATGTTCTAGCATCCTCTCAACATTAGTAGTTGGAGAAGCCAGCTGAAATACTCTTAAGACCTACTTGCTTTAAATGGGGTTTAAAGAAGATTAGGCCTCTATGGAAAATCAAACCCAGTCCACCCTTCCTCTCTCTGTGCCCCACACTTCCAAGTACCAAAGATGGAGGAAGAAGGATGGATCAATTCCTGTGCATTGATGATTCAAAGTTCAAAGGATGGAAGAGGCAATAGCAATCGAGATTCCTGAGAGATGAAATGAATCTATGTGATGAAGATCTGAGCTGGGGTGGATGTGCAGACCAGAGAGTCTGCAGGAGCTGGGCTTCAGGAGAACTATCTGGGAAACGGATCGTGACGACCTCCAGGTTCCATAGCAACAGCTGGTCACAGAAGGTGTTATGAAGATAAACTTAATGATGACTGACATTGGGAGGGTTGGGAAATAAAACTATTTGGCTAATTGAAGGTAAAGCCTCTGCTGATGTATTTTCAAAGCCTCACATGAGAAATGGGATATCTGGGTCCCAAAAGTTGTCTTGGATGCTGTGGGAGGCAAGGTGACAGATAACCACAGGAAAGAGAAACTCAAGAACTCTGTAAGAGTCCCAGACAGACAGGAATTATGAGGCTATACAAGCTGAGCTCCAGAAGCTGTTAAAAATGCACTTATTTAGGGTCTGGAGTGTCTCAACCATTAAGAGCACATGATGCTCATTCACAGGACCCAGATTCAGCTCTTAGCACCCATTTGGTAGTTCACAACTGTCTATAACTCCAGTCTCAGGTATTTCAAAGCCCTGTGATCTCCAAGGACTCTGGACATACATGTGGTTGACAGACATACATGTAGGCAAAAAGCCCATACACATTTAAAAAATAAACTAATGAGTAAATAAATAAGTAGACAAATAAATAAACATGTGTACTCATCCCCTGAAGGAAACTTTCACTGACTTATTTGGAAACACTTAGCTCTCAGAGAAGCATACTAAGTGAGACTAAGTGAGCACAGTTTGAGACCTTGACCCCCAGTCTTCTACCTGAGGAATGTCATACAGGAATATTCTAGATGGTCAAGGACTTGTCACTGACAATTCTCTATTCGTAGCTACTTAGGGCTAGGTAGTGGCATTAACATATTCACTTTATTGTAGTGTAATGCACAGATTCCTTGGTCATATAATACATTTTGTGTGTCCTGTTTTGAACCGTAGACTAAAGAAGCCAGGATTCTCATCCCCCACTGGTCACTATCTGCAGACATCTTGGTGTTATAGTTGGCCTCTAGGTGGTATTGACACTAGGATTTAAAGCAAAGGAGAGTCCCATGTCAGATGAGGAAAAATACCAGAAGCCTTGAAGCAGAAAATTATCTCTGAATCAAAAAAAAAAAAAATTAAATAAAAGAAGTTCCTTCTGAGAGGAGTAGCTTTCAGACTCCTTGGGGGGAAGAGCCCGTGTAAAATTGAGAAAAGTTAATTAGGACACAGTCGTGATAAGGAAACGAAGCCCACACAGGGCAAGGAAATTGAGTTTAGCTATTCCTTGAATCTGCAGTACATTTGCCAAGGTGATCTAATTATCAGGAGTTCTGCAGAGGCTGGCATGTTGCTGGCGTGCCTGTAGGAAGGAAACTCAATTTCGGTCTACCCCAGAAATTCAGTACAGAAAGCTGTGTACTGAGCGGAGGTTTTCTGATTGAAAGCTGAGGCCATAGAAAGAGAACGTGTATCATCTGAGAGAAAACAAAGTTCCTAAACCTGCAGTGGTTACGATGCCTGCTCACTGACACCTACCCCAACGAGGTTAAATGTGAGCTTAGTGACTATATGTACATATTCTATGTATTTGTGTGTGTGTCTATCTGTCTGTGTGTTTCTGTGTGACTGTATCTATGTGTGCTGTGAGTTTGTATCTATGTGTATGTATGTTTGTGTGTGTGTTTGTCTCTGTGTGTCTGTCTCTGTCTCTCTCTTTCCCCGTGTACACGTGTGTGTGTGTGTGTGTGTGTGTGTGTGTGTGTGTGTGTATGTATGTAACAGTTGTTTCCAAGGTTCACTGCCTCCATCTGCTAACCTATGCCTAGTCCTGGAAGCTTCTAGCCTTCCCTACAATCTAATCTAGGCCTAGAATGTTTTCGGTCTCTGGCTGATTCAACTTAGCTGTTCTGGCTCAAACTCCTTTCCAAGCTGACTAACCCAATCTGGCTTCTCTCTCATGGCTTCTCTTGAATAGTTCTGCTTGGCCTCATACGAACTGTAGCAATATATTCTAATCTGCCATGGCCTTCTCATTCTCTGGCTCCTTCTCTCTTCACCTGTGTCTAGCGTGTTCTCTCTTCTCTGCAACCTGTCTCTGTACCACTGTCCCAGTAAAACCGCCTCCTCTCACTGCCCTGCTCTCACTTCCCTTTCCTCTCTCTTCTCATGAGAGTTGGGCGTATCCTATTCTGTCAAATCTCTCACAAAATTTGTCACTTTGTCTGCCATTCAATCAGACATCGCTTTCAAACATGGGTGCTTCCTTCTACAACCTAACTTAACGTTCATTATTGGGATTAGAGGTGAGTACCAAGGGCACTTCTGTATTCCAGCCAGAGTGATTAAAGGTGTGTGCTAAGAGCTGGCACATCACAACAGAAACATGGTCTTCTAATGAACAACTCAACCTCAGGGTTCACAGTGTGATTAAATATCCGGAAACATGTATGTATATGCCTCTGTGTGTGTGTGTGTGTGTGTGTGCGTGTGTGTATGTGTCTGTGAGTGTGTGTGTGTGAGTATGTGTGTATGTGTCTGTGAGTGTGTGTGTGTCTGTGAGTGTGTGAGTGTGTGTGTGAGTATGTGTGTCTGTGTGTGTGTATGTGTGTGTGTGAGTGTGTGTGAGTGTGTCTATGTGTGAGTGTGTGTGTCTCTGTGAGTGTTTGTCTGTGTGTGTGTCTGTGTGTGTGTGAGTGTCTATGTGTGTGTGTGTCTGTGAGTGTGTCTATGAGTGTGTGTGTATGTGAGTGTGTATGTCTGTGAGTGTGTGTGTGTCTATGTGTGAGTGTGTGTGTCTGTGTGTCTGTGAGTGTGCGTGAGTGCGTGTGTGTGTCTGTGAGTGTGTGTGAGTATGTGTGTGAGTGTGTGTGAGGCTGGGGTAGCTATCTGGAGGTTTGATATAAAGCAAAAAGGCCTTTCTAAGATACTGACTTTCCACTTTGCCAGATCTTGAGAGAGACGTATTTGAATGTGTGCATGTGTGTGCATGTGCAAACACATGTGGAGAAGTCTGATATAAATGTAGAGCATGTTCCTCCATCACTCTCAATGCCTTTTTTAAAAAAACCAAAACAAAAAAACCCAAAACACCAGGACTCTATGGACCCGGAGCTCCTGAGTTCAGAAACACTAGCCAGCCAGCAAGCCCCAAGGGCCTGCCCGTCTCTGCCTCCCAGTGCTGGGGTTGCAGGCGCTGATAGCAGCGCCTGGCACTTTATGTGGGTGCTGGGACTTGAACTAAGGCCCGTGTGTTTGTTCAGCAAGCACTTTACTTACTGAGTGAGACCTTCAGTAACCCCCAAGAGAGAAGTGTGTCAAAATTATCAGTGGTTGTGAATTGCCTCGTCTTTTTATTTTAGATACATATACTTTAAGGATAAGCCATTAGAAATATATGCATTTAGAACTATGGATTTTTAAATTTTTAATCAGCATACAAAGTAAAGATTTCCATATGGACTGTCCATTATTTTTAGGGGTTGACTCTCCTTATTACCCCATATCCTTGTTCTTCTGACTTTGATATCATATATATACTTTTGTCCCCACACCACTTAAAAATATTCGTATGTAATTATAAACTAGAAGCTAGAACACCCGTGAGCTAGAGAACACACAGCTCCTGTGTTTCTGAGCCTGCATTACCTCCTTTAGTACATTTTCCGGTTCTGTCTGTTTTCTCACTGATTTTGTTTTTCTTGACAGATGAATGAAGAAAATCCCACTTAGTGTACATAGCATATTTTCATTATCCATACATCTAGGCTGGATCCACTCCTGGATATTAAGAATAGAGTAGCACAAACAGATGTGCAAGTGTCTCTGTGGTAGGATACAGAATCCTTCAGGTATATGTCAAGAAGTGGTGTAGCTGGATCATACGGTAGTTCAGCATTAAGTTGTTGAGACCCCTGCCCCCACTCCCATGCTGATCTCTACAGTGCCTGTACCAGTCTGTCGTCTCTCTCATCAGCAGTGACTACAGTGCCTCTTTCCAACCACATCCTTGACAGACTTTGTTGTCATTTGTGTTTATGGCAGCCATTCTCATTGTGATGAAATGGGATCTCAAAAACAGTTTTAATTTGCATCTCCATCAAGGAGACCAATACTCAACACCTTAAAAGATATATACCGAGTCTGCCAGTTGTCAGCTTGACATATATTTAAACATATCTGAGACAGAGGAATCTTGATGGAGAGAATGCCTTCACGGCATTGGCCTGTGGCATTTTATTGATCGGTGATTGAGGTGTGACGATTCAGCTCCCTGTGGGTGATGACACTCCTGGCTAGGTTGTTCCAGATGGTTGAAGAAGGCAGGATGAGGAAGCCATGGAGAACAAACAGGTAAGACTCATTCCACCGTGGCTTCTGCTTTCAGGTCCTGCTTTGGAGACCTGCCCTGGGTTTCGTTTCGTTTTCTTTTAATAATGTGGAACTGTAAACGGAAATAAGTGTTTTTCTCCCCAATTTGCTTTTGGTCATAGTGTTTCATCACAGCAACAGAAACCCAAGTAAGGCACTGACCATTAGTCCTTCTTAATTTATTGACTTGAAGTTTAAAGAATTTTTTGGCAATTAATTTTCTCAGTCCCTTATATATTCTAGATGTTAACTTCTTGCCTGACAAACAACTGGTAAAGATTTTTCTCTCCCATTCTGCAGGCTGTCTGCTCTCTCAGCTTATAGTTTGCTTTGCTGCGTAGAAGCTGTTGAATTTTATTCAACCCTATTTGTCTTTTTGTGGGGCTATTTCCTATCTTATTGGAATCTTATGCAGAAAGAGCTTGGCTATACCTACATTTTCAAATGTTTTCCTAAATTTAGCAGCTTCTGAAATCCAGACTTTAATTTCTTATATCCACTTCGAACTGATTACTCTATGAGGTGACAAATATGAGTATCATATCATTTTCCTGGATGGGAATATTCAATTTTGCCATCATCATTTGTAAGACGGGATATCTTGTGTCTTTGACCATCATCATCATTTGTAGGATGGGATATCTTGTATCTTTGTACATCCATCATATTCAAAGTTCTTGAAAACTTTGTCAAAGATAAGGATGCCACGGATGCTTGGTTTATGTCAGGGTTCCTATCACATTCCATATCGTACATGCCTGGTTTGGGGCCAACGCTGTGTTGCTTTTGTTACTATGACTCTACAGTATACTTTGAGGTTGTGCTGGAATCGTTACCACAGGAGTGTTCTTTCACCCTAGAACTGCTTTTGCTATGAATGGTCTTTTGAGTTTCAGTATGGATTTCAGGATTGTTTTCCCTGGTTCTGTAAGTACTGTCACTTGGCTTTCAGTGGAGATTAGATTGAATCTGTCAATTTACCTTTGGTGATATAGCATCTTTCATGGTATTTATTCTGCTAGTCCTGGAGCATCAAAGCTCTTCCTAGTGTCTAGTACCTTTTCCCTTTCATTTTCAGTGTCTTGACATTTTGTGTTCTTCCCTTCTTTGATTAGGTTTAGTCTTGGATCATTGGTTTTGCCCATCTGAAGATACTATGAACAAGATACTTTTCCTATTTCTTTTTTTCCGGGCCAAGTTCATTATTGCTATACAGAAAATCTATGACATGTGCATATCAATTTTGTATCCTGCAACTTGGCTGGAAGTTCTTATTATGTATAAATGTTTTCTAGTATCGTCTATAGGGTCTTTTAAGAATAGAATAATCCCATCAGCAAATTGGAATAACCTGTCTTTTCCCATTCCTGTTTGTATTTTTTTCCTATCTTTCTCTTGTCTTAGTACCCTACATGAGACTTTGAGCAGTCTATTGAATAGGAGTAGAGACTGAGTCTGATGTAGCATGAGGCTCACAGGTACAAGAGGTTCCAGAGCTCCCAGCAGAAAGTTCAGACCCAGAGAGGAGGCCTAAGATGACCCACATAATGGCTCCCAGTGATAACTATTTGGAAAAACCCACAGACAAAAATTTTAAAGTATTATTAGAAATATGTCAAGAAAGCAAAACAAAACCTCAAAGCAGGCACGAACATATCCCAAATGGAACAAAAAGAGCTGAATAAGACAAGAAAAGTCAACCCAAGATACGAAAATCGAATTCGATAAAGAGAATCCCTGAGAAAAAGCCAAACTGAATCGATGCCAGAACTGAGACGTTTTAAATGCCAGATTTAAAGCTCAGTGGAAAGCCCTGTCAACAGAGCAGATTACGTGGAAAACAGTACCAGGGCTGGATGACAAGGGAGGAGAATTGGATCATGCAGTAAAGGTCAGTTGGAAATTGAAAATGATGTCAATGGACTATGAGGGTTTTCTGGGACACCAGGAAAAGACCAAATCTTCAAGTTATGGACACAGAAGGAGAAGAATAGCCTATCGACCACATAGAAAACGCTTTCAACAAAATCATAGAAGGAAAAAAAAACCCAAAAATCTAGAGAAAGAGATGTAAACAAGAAGTTTGCAGGTCACCAATTAGACTTTACAAAAATGAAACTCCCATGACATGTTATACTTAAAACACTAAAATGAATCCTCCCCAAATTGCTTTGGTCATGGGGTATCGTGACACTAAAATCCCAAACTAAGACTTAAATTGGTACCAAGTGTGGGGTATTGCTGTGACGGCTGATCTGACCACATTGTGTTTGGGATGACTGTTGAGGACTTTGGAAAAGGACTATGAAAAACATGAAAAGTTGAGAAACCAGTGGGCTTTTCTGTAAGAGCTTAGAAGATAAGAACTTTGAGAGCTGGACAGACCATGGAAGGTCTGGCTTGGAAAGTTTCAAAGAGGAACAAAGACTCTCCTTTTCTCCTTTTGTGTGAAGGCTCTGTGGTGTCTGGTCAGTTGGAGCTGAAGAATCGGCGGTGATTAACAAGAGACCAGAGCCACTAAAGTTGTCTTTGCTTTGCTGGGACAATTGATGCTAGTTAGCTAGAGCTAAGAAATTAGGAGTAGTTAAGAAGAAACCAGCCTCACTGAGGGGAGACCTTCAGGGAAGCATTTCCCCAGAGTCGGTACACAGACGCTATGTTCCAGAGGTGGCCAAGGTTGCACCTTGTGCTGGCAGCTAAGCTTGCTCATGTGTATGAGTCTCGCAGGTGGCACTAGATTTGAAAGCACGAAGAGGTCATGGAGAGCAGCTGAGGCTCAACCCTGTGAGAGACCAGGAGAGGCCATTGGGGAAGGTGCAGCTGGAGTAGCAGTGGAAGCCCCAGCATTGAAAGGTCATGGCGAAAGCTGAGGCATTGTACCATGAGGAGAGCCCAGGAGAGGGTATTGGTGAAAATGCAGACCAGTTGCAGCAAAAGACCCAAGAATTGTGGAGATGCCAGTACCATGGGATGACCATCAAGAACAGAAGCAGAAATGTAGTGGAGCCAGCTGGACCCTGGAAGACAAGCTGTGTATGATGTAGAGGGCAGACCCAGAGAAGTGGCCCGTGCCCTTTGGAGGAGCCCAGAAGATCAGAACCCATCTCTGGTCCTCACTGGGCACACCAGGAGCTGAGCCCTTGTCCCCAGGATGCTCAGGCTGATATCTACATGGGTCCATCAGTATTTTCAGAAGCCAGAACATGGAAATGCAATATTAAGTAGAGTTCCAGTTTAGGGACTAAGAAGGCAACATACCCAGTTTAAAAAAATACAATATGTTTTGTTAAGTTTTAATTTTAGGGAGACAATGACTAATATTTAGCCTAGAATGCTCTGTTTGCTATCTTGACCATACCTGTACTATTTCCCTCCAAGTGTTTAGCCTCATGCCCATATTTTTCTGTCCTACAGGGGAGAGAGACAGAGACAGAGACAGAGACAGAGACGACAGACTGAATCCAGATCATGAGAAATCAGATAATTAATTAATCAAATGCATCCCCCAAAGTGGGATTGAGCTGGCTGACAGGGAAACCCCAAAGCACCATAAATGTAGATTTTTCAGAGAACTTAAGATCACAACATCTAAAGAATCTAAAGACCACAGTGCTCGTCTACTAGCTTAGGAGCTCCCAACATTTGACTGGTCAGGCAGAACTAATATCGCAATCTAATTTTCTCCCAGAGCACCCCACATTCGTGGCATTAAAAAAGGTCTGGAATTTTTTTTTTGTGAAGTTGAGAATATAAATCTGACAACAGACCAGAGACCTGTATGGCCTCTCTTGCTTTGGTGCACACTCTCGCAGATATGTCTGTGTGCACCGGCTCACTTTCAGAGACTGCTGCAGATTTCTGAAGAGCACAAAACACCCTGTGCTGTTCCATGCACTCTGAAGTGCATCCAGGGGCTTTTAATAAATGATGAGGTAATGCTGCAAGGAGGTCTCACAGCAGCTGTGATTGGTCATTAATCTATAAACAACTACGGAGTTTTGCATAGGTTATAAAAACCACCCAACCATGTTTACAGCTGGAGTTCTTTTGAAGATTCCATCTCCTCGCTCCCCACCCACCTGATTAGTATTCTAATCTGCATTCTTGCAGCCTCTCTGTGCTAGTAGTCATGTTTTCTTCTCACTCAACACATCGAGGTAGAAGGAACGCCAGATTGTTGATCAGATATCACATACGACTGATGCTGTGGGAATCCTTCTGGAGTAAGCTCTCCGACACCAAGGAGAGGGGAAGAGAGGAGATGTCATCGGTGAACTGACGCCAGGACAGCTCCTGAAAGGCTTCAATCCCAGGCCCAGTTTGTATTCTCATTGCATATGCTAAAACCTCGAGGGCAAGCACGCGGTTTTACGGAGGCGAATGTGGCTGTCAGCAGGCGGTTATTTCTCCAGGTTATTCTGTAGCAAGTGATGTCACACCTGGCAAATAGGCATTACAAGCAGGGCTTTAAGGCAATCACTAAATAAATCAATAAACCAGTAATTAATTTTTTCTCCCACATTCAACCTCACTGAGAGTCTGAGAATTACATATTCCAAGACTCTTTAGTAAGCAGAGAAGCCCATTTAATAACCCCATTGGTGGAGATCCTGCCACCAGTGGCTCAGCCAGCACCAACTCTCTAGGGCAACAGTGTTTCCTGATTGTGTCCCAGGCAGTATCTTCTTCAGGCTTCTCGCCTCCCTTCGAATTTGAATGCAAAGATCACTCTTCATCCTGTGGCACCCATAAACATTAATAAAAAGCTACAACTCATCTAATTTATGCAAACTATCTTCATGTGGGAGTTTAATGTTGGGAGAGATTGGAAAACAAACAGGAAAGCTGGGCTTGGTGGTAAACTTCTTTGATCCCCTGCATTTGGGAGGCAGAGACGGGCAGATATCTTTAAAATGTAAGGTCAGTCTGTTCTTCAAAGCGAGTTCCAGGCTAGCCAGAACTACACAGCAAGGTCTTGTCTCAAACAAACAAAAAAAGCAAAAAGCAGGAAGATTTCATGGGGCCATAGGAAGGCAATGGGAGACGGAGAGTTTTGGCATCTGGTGTAAATTCAGAATGTGAAGTGTCTTTGTGCTCAGCTTCATGGAGAAATCCTTAGCTTTGGTGGATAATATGTAAACGCTATTTAGGATTAGACTGAATTCTGGTTCTGTGACTTGTGGGAGCCACCTTATGCCAAGAGTCAGCAGTCTTGGCTTGTGATTACTGACCTCCCATTTGAGACACCGTTCTCAAGTCTCTCCACATCAAGAATGGCCTTGATCTTCTTTCTATCAGACAGAAAATGATCCCCAAATTAGATCTATAATGGTCAGTGCCAGGGGTAAAGCGAGTGATATATGGGGCACATTGAACAATGGTGTTGTGGGCAGGTATTACGGCAGAATCACTACCATTACATTCTAGTACGTTTAGAATCCAAGTATGAAAAAGTAAATGGAACCAGAGTTGTGGCTTCAGGAATGTCACCACGTCCCTTTCTCCCTGGGAGAAATATCAAATACGAGTCTTTTCCATCAAATACGATAAAACTTGTGTTTAGGACAAGGAATTAAAATCTTTTCATCTCCCCCCTCCTGACACACACCTGGTAAGACTTTAATGCAAATGTTTTAATGTTCAACCCTCTCCATCCAGTAAAGCCTTTGTTCACTCAAAGGTCCACTGCAATACTGCTCTATTCCAGGATTTGGATGGCTTGCAGCCGAGGCTCTTTCCCGTCTTCTCCTTCCTTTCCAGTGCACCGTTTCCAGACCAGCCAGCTGAATAATATTGTGAGGTCTGACACCAGCCCCCAGTGGAGGAAAGATACAGCCACCATCTTCCTTAGAATAAAAATCAAATTCNCCCCCCCCCCGTCTCTGTGCATTGCACTTCTCAGTGCACCCTCTAGATCAAGAGTACATTTTGTCCTGTCCAGACACTTGGATTAAAATGGAGGGCTACTTCTTTTTGACTCCTGATAGAGGGCTGAAGCTGTAGAGCAGGATTCCTCTGAGATGACAGATAACCTTGGTCGGCACAGAAAGGGAAGTCTGTTGGGACAGCCTGTCTTCCCAGTCTCTCTTACCCTGGGCAAACAAGCTCAGGAAGGAGAGACTTGCAACAATTTCCTCCTGCTCAAGTCCCACACCCTGCCCCTGCCCCTGGTCACAGCCAGCTTTCTTCCCCTGGCAGACAGACACCTTAATTGCCCATGGAAGAGAGGCTGTTGCCTTACTGTGTGTGCTATAGGCCTAGTCCAGTTGGTTATGGTGTGGAAAACCAAACACTGAGATGTCACAAGGTAAAAACTTATTTTATGGCTGGGCCAAACTTAGTCTCCTCAGAAGGAGGAGGATGAAGCAGCCCTGACCAAAAGCAGGGGAAACTTTTTAACGCAAGTGAGCAAATGATTTAGAAAGTGGAATTTTGTAATCGGTTCACAGAACAAACCATGAACCAATGAAAATAACTTATGATACGTGAATCACAGGCGTATAGAGAAAGAACAAGTGAAAAAAAAAAAACCCAGCAATAACAACAACAAAAACCAAGTTGACTAGCTGGGGACATGATTTCAGGGAGAAAGACACCGTAAGAAACAATATAAGAACAAATCAAGCTCTAACGTCATGCTTAACTGAGGAAGGAAAAAGGGAGTCGGCTGTCCCTTAACACCAGTCTGTTTTAGGTCAGACTCAGGTCACCTTTCCTCCTGCTAGGTGTCAAAACATTTCCTGGGATGATGTAACACATACATCAACTCAACCCAAATAGGGAGCCCACGACAGGTAACACCAAAGTCTAACTTGGTGAACTGAGTTATGGCAGATAACTTACAGGTATATGGGTGAGGGGCTACTCACATGTGGGGTCACTCGCAGGTATATGGGTGAGGGGTTACTCACAGGTATATGGGTGAGGTATATGGGTGAGGGGTCACTCGCAGGTATATGGGTGAGGGGTCACTCACAGGTATATGGGTGAGGTATATGGGTAAGGGGTCACTCACAGGTATATGGGTGAGGGGTCACTCACAGGTATATGGGTGAGGGGTCACTCACAGGTATATGGGTGAGGAGTTACAGGTATATGGGTGAGGGGTCACTTACAGGTATATGGGTGAGGGGTCACTCACAGGTATATGGGTGAGGGTATATTTACAGGTATGTAGGTGAGGGGTAACTTACAGGTATAAGGGTAAGGGGTTATTTATAGGAGCACAATGACTCAAAGATAGCTATCTCACCAAAGGCCACCCCAACCTGGATGACAGCTCACAAAAGATGGGAATCTGGAGCCCAGCTTGCAGGCAGCTCAATAGGTTGGAAAGTGTTTTGTTTTTTTCTAAGTAACTTAGTTGGTCTAACCGTCCTAGCTGGTCTAGTATCAGTCTTCACTACATTTTAGTGGCTCTTCTGAGAGGGACTCTCAGCTTTTGTATCTTACTCTGGCTGGGAAGGGCCTTGTGAATCTGGTCAGTTTCAGGGATTTCCTGAAGCTATTTTGAGTTGTTTACTTTCCTGCTTAAAGAATGTCTCTGCAGGATAGAATGTTTCAATCCCAGAGGAAATTGCTTTGCAACATCCCCTGAAAGTCTTCAACCACATTATAAATTGGAGGATTCTTACCATATCTGAGAAAAGCCCAACCAGGAACATTGAAACACGAATGGACACCAGTGTTGTTAAGGTCCCACCTTAATGGGACCTGAGATGTTAAAAGAACTGGAAAAAAAAATCCTGGAAGAAATTCACATACAAACTGTTAAGTAACTGGGCAGCCACTAGCAGGCCTGCGATTGTTAGGGATGAACCCCTGTCTCCACCTGTTTCCCTGAGAAGAATCAGCTTTGCCCCTAGGATTTAAAACACCTCATGAAGAGGTTATCAGGGCTTTGCCAAGGTCAGGAGGGGAAAGAGATTTCCTGTTAGAAGGAAGGAATGGATTCTACCTCTAGTTCTGGGGGGGGGGGTGCAGACATGATTGCTATTTTAAGTTGTCCCAAATATTATAGTGCTCTTCTCCTTAAGAGTTCATCCAATTGGGCTTCTCAATCACTGGGCCAGGAGATGGCCCTTCAGAAAAGCAAAAAAACCTAAAGAAATGCTGAGGTATTGGGAGGATTGATCATCAGAATGAGCTAATGTATTTATATTTATATATACCTGAAGGCACACTGCCCCTGCCCCCCATGATGGGATCAGACTCAGGACCAGTAAGACCAAGTTCTAGGCACAATGGAGATTTATTTGTCCCAGAGGGACAGAGGGCAGGGAATTAAAGACAAAGACAGGAGAGAAGAGAGAAGGGGAACAGGGGAGTGGGGCAAGAGGTATTTGTCTCAGAGGGGGATAAAAGGTAGCCTCGTGATAGGAGACAGACATGGTCCATAGGCAAATGGCATTTTATAACGGTAAATAGGGAACCCCATATTAGGATGAGGTGCATCATTTTAATTGGGCATGTTAATTAGGTGAGCCAATGGGGGTTTGGATTGTTGAACTTCAATACTTTGATAGCTGGACCGTAGTCAGCTTTAGTAGTCAGCCTTAGGAGGAGACAGTGGCCAAATAAGGGAACAGACCTTGGTGGCTAGCTCTAGGAATGTAATCTAACTGTTTTTAGCAAGGCATAGGGAATGCGGGAGAAGGGCAAGGCCTGCCAGAGCCATGTTTGTCATGCTCTGGCTGGCTAGAGTCTCTTTACCCCCGACTCCCTTGGGGCTGTTATCTGTTGATCTTCACCAAGTCGGCCTAGTTTTCTAAGTCAGAAAGTGTACCTTGTCCTCATGCTGGCCCTTGGTCGATGTCAATGGTCTGTTGCTCGGAAGAGACACCACGGCCAAGGCAACTCTTCTAGAAGCATTTAGTAGGGGGTGTGCTGACACTTTCAGAGCTTCAGTCCATTATCATCAGGACGGGAAGCACGGGAGCAGGTATGGCCCAGGAGCACAAGCTGAGAGCTACATTCCGATCCGAAGCTGGAGCGAGAGATACTGGGCTAGGTGTGAGCTTTTGGAACTTCCAAGCCCACCCCCAGGGACGCAGTTTTTCCAACCAGACCACACATCTCCTTAATCCTCTCAAATTCTGCCACTTCCCTGTGACTAAACGTTCAAACTATGAGCCCATGGGGGCCATTTTTCTTCAAACCGCCACACCCCTCCATCTGTTTTTCCGAATACTTGCCGACATCTTAAGCATGCTTGCCTCCACACTCCGGACATGTTCACTTTCTCTGCTGTACGGCCTGCCAACGTCCATTGCTGACCTTTCTTGTTTTCCTGAACCCTAATGCAAAGGGTTCCTCTTCTCCATTTTCCTCTGCACAACAGCTAATATTTAGAGCTTGACTTCCTCCCCCACCTTTTTTTCTCAAAAACTTTACTACAATGGTCAGTTTCCTTCTCAGTCCATTAAAATTCCCTCACCAACAAGACAAAGGTCCTACAGAAAGGCACCCCAATGTCCTGTAACAGAACCTTTAAAACTCTTCACTCAGAGATAGGCTAGCAAGAAGCCTGGAGGCCAACGAATGGCAAAGAGGTTAGATTCCAAAATCATGGGAACTAAACCTCCTTCTCCTTACCCCAGGGCAAAGTAGCTTTAGTTTTAAGAATAGCAACATTCTAAGAGAGTATTTTATTTTTACTTTGGGAAATATTTGGAAGATTTCTTAACCTCAAAATGACTTTAGTTTTCAATAAGGGAGAATGAAGGAATTACGTGAAATTCCTTTGAAGAGTTGGGGTATAGCTCATTCCTAGGGTGATCATCTACCACATGTGAGACAAGGGGATGGGGAGGAAGGGAGGGTATTCCTAAGTATCCGAAGCTCATCAGGAAGCTCTGAGGATGCAGTTGGTGACAGTTACTTCTGAGTCATGAATGTGCCGATTTTGACCCCAATGAACTTTGGTTCACTAAATCAGACTTGAGTGGAATTTCTCTGGCCTGTGTCCTTCATCCTTTATCTAGGGTGAATCGATGGCTAGTTACTTCTCCCTAAGAATAGTCACAGGACAGAGGACAGAGGAGGGAGGAAGTGGGGGGCAGGAGGATAGGAGGAGTTTCCTTTGTGCATACACTTTTACATATTAATTTAGCATATCAGAAGGAGCAGCAAGGGGAAAAAATAAGAACCCTATTTTGTTGGGTTCTCATTTAACCACTCAACCTTTATCTCCTAGTTGGCATGCATTGTGTTGTTGCCAGTTCTACTGTGGTCTGGCAGCTCACACCCAGAACTTCAGTGCCATGGTTCATGCACATCACTATTTACTTCGAAGCAGCTTGTATCAATGCTCAAGTCGTCTTTAAATAAATGGCTGAGAGGGACTCATTCCCTAAGGTCCTGAAAAGTAAAACTGCAGTGCCTGCTGCTCTTGTGGGACCCCAGGTGGGAAAAGCATCAGATTGGAGGGGAGGACCAAGAGCAAGGGACAGTGCTACTTGTGGGCACAGGGCCACTCACCCGGGAACACCCAAAGCATGGTCTGGAGGAGGTAACTGTGCCCGCACTGCATTTCACTTGTGAATCTAAAGAACGAGCTTTGGAATGATGAAATCAAGAGGATGGGCTCTCCCCTCCCCTTCCTCCCCTCTGTGGTTCACAGGTCTGTCCTTGATACCCAGGGGAAGCTGCCAAACCTGCTTTTGCCTTTTAACTAGGACCAGCCATCTCCAGCCATTGTTTCAAAAGAGGGGAGCAGGGCACAGTGATTGTTAGTAGCTTTATTTTTTTTTCTTTTTCAGACAAAAACGTCTACCCAGAATTTGGACTCTCTGGCACGCCAGATTAAGTTTTCAGTGTTGAGAGTCATCCCAGAGATTTTTGTTGTTGTTGTTGTTGTTGTTGTTGGTTTTAAGACTCGACTTTTCCTTGTAGCTCACGCTGAGCTTGTACTCGAATGATGTAACCTGTGGGTGTGGAGTAGCTGGGACTGTGCATGTACAGTAGAACTGGGCTTCTGTTCTCTTTTAATGAGGGGGAAAAGAAAAGTCAGAAGCAAGGGAAGAGCTCCCGCAGGTGGGTAGGGGTGTTCTGTGCTCAGTGACACCGAGGACTCCTCAGGACTCTGGCTCTGGTAGCAAATGCAGGAGAAAGGAAACCCACAGTGGTTTGGTCTCCACAAAGGCAGTGATACCAAGGTGGAGGCAACCATCTTCTTCAAAAAGCTTAGTTACTAGGAAACACGGAGGCTCTAGCCTTTGTTGTTGTCTCCTGTGTATGAGTGTTGGCCTGCACATGTGTGTCTATGTGTACCATGTGCATGTCTGATGACCAGCGAGGCCCAAAGGCGGCATCAGACCCCCTAGAAGGAGAGTTACAGATGGCCGTGAGCTGCCACATAAGTGCTGGGAACCAAACCCAGGTCCTCTGAAACAACAAGTGTCCCTAACCACTGAGCCGCCCTCTCCTCCCCAGCCCTGAGACTTCTTACCTCTTTAACAGGAGTAATTTTCAGAGGGATGGAAACAAAATCGTTCCCTAGTCTTCTTTTTGAAGTGAAAACCTAATGTTTGCAAAGCATTAAAGGGATGGAGCCGCTTCAGCTGCCTTCTTAGACTATGTGTGTGAGCAGATGCATGAGCTACTGCATCGCCTCATGGGCGGGACTACCTTGTTCATGCCTCGACAAGAGGGCGTAGCCACTGGATAAGGCATCTACTCACGTGAACGACATAGCTCTAGGCAAGCAGGAAAACAATAATCCTGTCCCCCAGGACCCGAGCACCAACACTACCCTTCTCTGAACTGCATGCTAGAGAGTGCTGGGACCTGACGTGTCCAAAGGAGCCAGCTGCCATTTTCCTACTTATAGCAGGGTGCTATTTTTTTATTTAGGAAAACTGTATAACTTGATAAAACAAAGAAACAAACAAGAAAACCAATGCCAAGACCAACCCCCCACCCAAAGCCCCCAAAACCAAAAATAAATAAATAAATAAAAAATGTAGAAGTGTATCACAATATTAACAACCAGTCATCTTGTTAAATATCCCACTCTGTTGATGCTTTTTTCATGATTCATAATGAAGTCTCTTGGGATGGTTTCTATATGCTTGGACTAGGGAGTGGCACCATTAGGAGGTGTGGCCTTGTTGGAGTAGGCGTCGCACTGTGAATGTGGACTTTAAGACCCTCATGTAGCTGCCTGGAAGCCAGACTTCTCCTAGCAGCCTTCAGATGAAGATGTAGAACTCTTAGCTTCTCCTGCACCATGCCTGCCTGGATGCTGCCATGCTCCCGCCTTGATGATAATGGACTGAACCTCTGAGCCTGTAAGCCAGCCCCAATTAAATGTTGAGTTGCCTTGGTCATGGTGCCTCTTCACAGCAGTAAAACCCCAGACATCTCCCTTGATTATTTGAGGATAGGAGCACTGTAGTAGCCTAAGGGCCATTGATACCCGTGTATATACAGCTAGGATGTCTCACATACTTATAGAATGGGGGCTTCCCACTAGCTCAGACCTCCTTACACACCTCCCAGCCTTTCCTGTCAGACTACTATTATTATATATTATTACTATTTCTATTATTTACCCTTTATTTAAAACAAACAGAAAAGCTCATTTCAAATAACCAAGTATTCCGTATGTTCAAGTGAATATGTTTTATTAAATGCATACTAATATCTTTCTCTAGTATGTGAGTATACATAATAAATTAAAATGCATATTTATTAAATATAAGTAGATATAATACCAGAACATGATTATTCCAGATGAGAAATCAAAATAAGCCCACTTTTTTTTTTCAAGTATCTTTTGGTCACTCCAAATTGATACTGTTCATAAAAAAATACACCAGTTTTCCCTGGGGAAAAAAAATTAATTCCATAGCGATGTAGTTAAGGGATGTGTTTTATTTCAGAGCTTTTTTTTTTTTTTTTTTTTTTTTCTGCAAGCGAAATTGCTGTTACAAAATGTGTTCAATGGTACAGGGGCTGCTGTCCACCCAAGCAGTGCAAAACCTTGCAAGTGTAGTATATGGATGTGCGTAGCACCACATCCCTACGGTACAGACGGTGGATGCCCAGGGCGCGTCTGGCTGCGCCTGAAGCAGAGGCACAAGGACACTGGGAGGTGCATGAACGCCATGGTACCGGCGGCTGCTTGAGGCATTCTCCTGTGACTCTGATTCTCTCTTGGTGGCCGCTCGAAGAACTGCTTCTTGTTGTGTCTTTCCTTTTGTCTTCTGTCTAATTTACAGTTAGAGCATCGCAAAAAAAAATAAAAATAAAAAATAAATAAAAATACAATTCCCTGCTTGGTTTGTCAGCTGTTCAGAATCTCCATAAAAGGTGTCATGAGGTATCCCTTAATGTCAGCTATGTAGTGCTGTGGTTGTCAGAGAGAATGTGGACTTACCTGTGGGTACAGTAACTGACTTTTAGTGTATGGTCTACACGCAACAGTGCAGAAACATTAGTTCATGTTAAGTTCTTTCTTCTTTATCACATATGATGTGACTTTTACCCCCAGAAAATCTGACCAAAAAAGTGATACAGATCAAATAAAAAGACAAATACACAAATAAGGCCATCTGCAGAATTTAAAACTCGCCTCCTGCAATATTTCACAGTAATTTCTACATCGTATTTTACATCATTCACTTAAATAATAAATGCTCGGGAAAGGGCTGGTTGGAGCCAATTGCACTATCTCTTCGAAGACTTGTCTAATTTGCTGGCAGGTGACCTCCTCTGGGGTGTGGGGATTTTAGAAGGCTTGGCTGTGGATGGCCGAGAACCTGCTCGGGGCACAGGTCTGTGTGTCTGTGGGACAGTCTCCACGTCTGAGCACACAGACTGGATTTCTGAAATGTCAAAGTCGGACTCGTCGCTGCCTCTGCGGCTGCTGGCTCTGCTTCCGGCTTTGCTTCCGGCTCTGCTTCCTGGGCGGCTGGGGGTCTTCCTGGACTCTGGAGAGAGGGGAGGGAGGACAGGGATGAGGAACCTTCATCACTCATCTGCAATACCACGTTAAACATCAACCTGTGCTTCTTGTGCTCCGGCGCTCGCATAGAAATACCTTGGTCTTGAAGCTTTACATTATCATGCAAGGGTAGGCAGCATTCTAAGGAGACATTAAAGAATGACACCTAGACTGATATACCAAAGGTAAGTTCTGGCTTATCATGCCGATGGACGCCGCTGCTGTGGGAGGCGATGTCCCCTGGTGCCTGCAGACTCTCGGGTGCAAGCCATGCCAGAGGGGAAGTGACTTACAGAGTGTGAGAGTTGCCTCTCATGCTGATCATGCTGAGTTCAGAGCTTGGCAGTGCTGGCCAGTCACTGAGTTCACTACTCTGTGATGGAAGGCCCGGTGCCTGGGTTTCCCCAGTGACCTGGAACAGCCCTACATGCTCCCTGGGTGGCAAAGAGGTTCCCAGTACTGACTTAAGTCCTGGCCCCATTGTCTGTCTGTCTCTGTCTCTCTCTTGGATTAGTGATTCATTTCATTTCAAAAGCACACAGGGCACTTTAGTCCGCGGGTCACTGTTGAGGGAAAGAGATACCACACACTCACCAGCGAACTGCGTTCGGACTCTGGTGGCTGCCGTCGTTACCAAGGTGCCGCTGTCCTCCCCGGAGTGGAAGCCTTTCCCTGACAGGTACCCTGGGAGTCGCAGCTTGCTTCCCTGGATTGGCGTTCCCTGTGTGTGCAACCAGCGCAGAGGGCACATAAGAGTTTGTGGGAGCTGTAGGAACTCTAGGACGTTCCACTTTGCTCATGGTTGGACATCTAGACAAGCCCTCTGAAGCAGGTGGACACGCCTCAGAGAAGCGAGGTGTGTGGCTCCCACTAGCTCCCCTCCTCCTTTTTTTTTTTTTTTGCGCTGCCTTCAGTGTGCTTAAGAAAATGAGGCAGACATTACACAGAAACTGAGCGATGCGGGCAGAAATAACCACCCTGAGATAAAAAAGCTTGGGTGGAAAACCCCTCAGAAAGGAAGTGTGACAGTCCAACGTCACACCGGATGGCCTGGCCACACACAGCTTAGAGGCAATACTTCGGAGACACTTCTTTCACTTGAGGAAAACATGTGGGGTCATTTTAAGACAATATGCTAAGTCTAACCCCATGGCTCTACACTGTGACATTTTAGAAATTCTCCTGAAGTTGAAAACAAAGCTCTGTTGGTTCTCAGGGGTTTCTAGCTGCCAATGAACACATAGCCAAGGAGCCACAGAAAAATAAATCTACAGAAACAATGGCTGTAGTTTTAGAACCATCTTCTCATTAGCGCCGAAAATTCCTGATAGAGCCTATGTGCGACTTTGGATACTGATGTTTCTTTCTGACTTTGTATTTGTTGGTTTTAGTGTGATTCTTACCCTCTACCTACCTGTGTACCCTATACGCAAAACCATGTGCAGGTGGTATTTTTAAACAGACATATAGCCCAGGTTGGCCTTAAACTCATTATGTAGGTGAGGCTGGTCCATAACTCTGACCATCCCCCTTTCACACTCCACGTCCTGGAATCTCGGGCATGCCCCACCCATATTCCGCTCCAGAATATTGCCTAGGTGTGACTTACATAGGTAAACATTCCTACTCTACTTTTATATACATTAGCCAGTTAACCCGCATACCCACCACACTGCCCACTTGGGAGGAATGTCAACTGTCCACGAGGACGCAAGCACGTACTGTGACTCTGTCACTAAGGGTCGTATGAAAGCCAAGACCATCTGCCTTAGCCTGTGACTGCTTGGACTTTACTGTGTGCACACACGCTGCTCTCGAGATTCTGTGAGGCCTTCCTTTAAAACCAAACATACCTTCACATGAGCTCAGAGAATGGACTTAAGACTTTACTCATGGGCATGCACACAAGTGGGCCCATGCTGAGCCCTTGGGGCATGCTTGTCACCTTCCTTTACTGTCTTCCACTTTGCTTCTGCGAGGGTGTCTCACTGATTCACACTAGCTTGTCTTTATCTGCTGTTCTCCACCCTAAGTACCTTGCTTTTAGGTGGGTCCTGGGGATATGAACTCCGGTCTTAGGTTTGTACAGCGGGTACTTTACCAACCAAGCCATTTCCCCAGCCCCTACTTTAATTGGGACAGTTGCTACTTAAAAAAAAAAAAAAAAAAGAAAGAAAGAAAGAAAAAGAAAAAGAAAAAAGAAAAAAAGGAAACATAGAAATTTATCCCCAAACATTTAAAACAAGCATGGGTTTGAGGGCATGGGCTTTTCAGCTTTTACACAGTGGTGTCACAACAACTCACAGACATTTCTTGGTGCCATCTATGATTGCTCCCACAAGTGGGAGCAAGTAGGAGTTTGGGACCCAGGGGAAGGAGGAGGAGGAGGGAAGGAACATTTAAAGGGAGTCTGCGTTTGTTTCAGCCTTCCTACTTGGCTGCTCAGGGACTGGTACTGAGAATAGAAGGCAAGGGACTTTCCTCTGCCCACCTATTGTAATTAATGTGAGGGTTGGGTAACTGGGAAACAGCCATGAAAACCATCAGGGGCTTCTAAAAAGTACTTCTTTTATACAAGGGCCTTGGCTTTCTTCCTAACCATTAGGCCAAAAATAACTCCTCATTTCCAAGAAGGGATGGTTAGGAACTCCTCCCCCATTACTGTGGTTTGGATCAAGCACGGGAGATGATGCCTACACTGATCAATTCTTAGACGTTTCTTTAGAAAAATAGATGGCTGATTTTCAGTTGAATGTGAACAATTTAAATGTGAGTTAATCTTGGCAAATGTTATATTCCCTAAATATCTTCTCTCTGTACCTGCCATTTTGAGATGTTACCGAATGCTCAAGTAATATTAATTACTTAAATATAATACAGACACCTTTTGAAAATGACAGTTAGCTTTCCACATTCCCACCCCTATCCCCCTGATGCCTGCATTTAGAACTGAGAACCATGTCATGAACAAGCCGAAATGAGTGTCACATGCACTAAGAGGGACATTCCATGGTGGACACTTGCTAAAATTCTGTTCCTAAGTAACTCTCTTACAAATGACATTGTTTCTGATTTTCTTCTAGGGGAACATGCTAAGTTTCTTGCTCACATTATGTCTAGTGGCAAGAGCATTCCACCAACATTAGAAAACGTTCATAAGCCTGTATATACAGAGAGCAAAAGCCCAGGAGTGTGCGTATACAGCCTCACGGTGTGGGCATGCCAAACCGCCGCTGTCCCGAGTAACCCTTACTCTCAAGTCCCCTGAGAAACAGTTTTGCAGGAAGTTAACAGGAAGATGTAGTATTATCAGAAGTGCACGCATCAGGGGAGTGGTGAGGTGGTGTTAGTAGGTGAGTGTCAGCCAGAGAAGGCTGTTAAGACTGCGGTCTGGGGCCTTACGATACCTCTGCGGATGACACGAGAAAGTCGGGGCATTCTGCTGCTTTACAGGGAGTTGACATTTTGCTGTTTGCCAACCATGGTTTACCATAATTGCGTGTTAAAGGATGGAGAATCTGCATGGAACAATGGTACATCAAATGTAAAGGGGAGCCAGTGAGAAACAAACCCACAGAGAAGAGGTTTTTATGGTGGAGTCACTTTACACAGGTAATGAAGGCAAGAGTGGACAGAGCGGATGACAAATCGGAATACCAACATAAAATAAAAATAATAATAAAAAAATAAAGCTTTAAACAGAAAACTCAACCCGAGAGATGACAAAGCCCCTAAACGGGTAACCCTGTACAGACAACGGCTTCATGGGTCATTGGACAGAACATGTTTAAAAATATGGAGTGAAGAGATACAAACGGACGTGGCTGGTCCCTCGACTACCAGGGGAATGAAACGTCTGACAGGATGCTGTGGACGAGGGGTGTGCTGGGAGGGAGGGCCACAGCTGAGTCCTACCTTGGGTGTGCTGGCAGCAGCAGGCACCTGTGGGGAGGCAGCCTGGCAGGCGTGACTGGACGCGGAAGTGGATCTGTTGGGGGAAGCTCCTCTGGATGAAGGGCGAGAGCGGCGGCCTCGCGGTCGGAAGGCGGCCATACCCTGGCTGGCGCCGTCCGCTAGGATGAACTTTTCCCGCAGCTCCATGTTGGTCCTTCCTTTAGCTGGATTGCACGCAGGCGGCAAAAAAGAACAATGAACAGACAGGAAGAGAAAGCACTCAGTCTCTGTGAGAGGGAGGGCACACCTGGTACCACACAGCACGCGGAGGATCTCGAGAACATCTTTTTGCCATGCCAGCTCCAACTCAGCATAACAAGAAGTTAAAAATGCATTCCTTTACAATGCATTCCTCTCAAAAAAAAAAAAAAAAAAAAAAAAGAGGGACCATGGAGATGGGGAGGGGCGGGCTTACTCTAAGACTAGACGCCAGCAGGAAGAGCCAGTGTAAAACAATGTCAGCATGAAAATGGAAAGCCCATGCTACCGTTAGTCCACCAGCTACGGATGCCCACACGCTGTCACCCTTACACCACATACGTATTGCTGAGGTCCGGAGAATGCCAGGATTAAGGATCAGGATTAAACAATTATACAAAATCAGAGATGGCTTGTTAGTTATGAAGATAACATAAAAACTTTCAGAATTTTCACTCAAATGAGGCAGCTAGAATTTTAATTTTTTGGCCCTTAAAAAAAAAAAAAAAAACAACAAAAACCCCAAACCAAACGGTTTTACCGACATGCAGTAACAAACACCAGACCCAGGAATCCACTAGAGGCCACTGGTGATGTAGCACTCATACAAACACATATGCACACGGAGAACACTCCCCGGGGACCCGATGGGCAACATGTTAGCATGTGCTTGATCGCTTGTGTAACACTGAGCATGTCGCGGTTTCAGAGTTTATGACTAGAAGCCCCAGCTCGCTCGCTGCATGTGAGTTAAGCCATACGCATGAATGAAGCGTATTAATATTAAAACAAATCATGAAAGCGGGAATGTGCAGGTGGAAGAGAGAAAAGGGAGAGGGAGGAGCCGGGGGAGGGGGTGCCGACCTAGAGTAGGCTGAGTAGCAGTAATTGAAGAGTTTGATTCCGAACGCAACATTTTACTCCCGTGATGGTGAACTAGAAGAAACGACACAGGATACCGGTCACATTAAAGAACGCTGTTAGCAGAGGAAACAAAGTACAGTGGTTGGATGTGCAGAGGGAGCTCAGACCCAGCCTTTAGCACACAGTTAGGAGAGAAGGCATATCAGGAGAGGAAGCTCTGCAAGGACCGACTCAACTGGGAGGAAACAGCCGGGAAGGCTCAGCCAGGCATGCTAGCCCGTCCCCCTCAGGGTGCTTTGTATCTCCATAGCGGTGTCCTACTCAGAGCTGCGTTTACCTTGGGCTGCGCTCTTTGTAGAGTGCAGTCCATTGCGCCCCAAATGACACAATGGGCTTTAATGGAGCTGAGGGACTTCTATCACCTGGCTGATGTTGTACCCATCTCAAGGGTGCAGTGTCAGAACCCTACTGATGTGTTTGTGGTGAGCAAGCAGTTCCAGTCACAGAAAAGTGTAACACAGTTGCAGATAGGACAAAAAAGGCTGTAGCAGTCAGTGCTAACAAAGACTATGTTGCTTTTCTATGTTTTTACCATATTATATGTACTATCGGAGCACACCATTTTTCTACTTCTAAGGAGCTTTCTGTGGAACAGCATGCTGTGTCAGACCGGCAGCAGCCGTATGCATCTTACGGTGATTGCACTTTCTGGTTGCATAATTTTAATTTTGTGCTCAATTCTGTCTCATATTGTTCTATTCACACCACACCCACACACATATACACAGGCATGCACACATATTCACATACATGCACATACACACACATGCACACACACACACATAAACACACATCCACCATATACTCCTGGGGTGTAGGATATGAAACCATTTCGGTTTGTATTAAGTGTCCTTCATGCCTGTACCGTAGTGAGAATGCCTGACAACACATTGCTCAGACACATCCCCAGTGTTTGGTAAGTGTGGCTGATGACTCAGGAGTGCCACGCCTTGCTGCGCTTTTCTCTACGCTGCATCTTTAACTAACATAGAGCAGGGCTACCGTGCGGCTGTGTAGCAGGGTGTGTTGGCCTTGCTAAGACAGGCCTGGTGACTCGGACATGGCTGTATCCAGATGTCAGCACAGAAAGAAGGCCCCCGCTTGGCTCGCCACTTGGCAGCCTCACAGGCGAAGCTGGAGCAGACGTTTTTTAAAGGACTATAAGGAACTCACAGATTAAACCAAGTCACCACAAGCCTTCTGTTTTCTTCTGTAAAGTCAGAAAGTAGCGTGTGCTTACTGAGTGGGTGGCAACTAATTGCAAACTGTAATCAGATATGCCTATGACCAACTTAGAATCTAATAACTGCGGGACATTAGAAACAGGACGGTCAGGGCTGGTGGGATGGCTCAGTGGTTAAGCCTTGGAGGGCTTGAGTTTGGTCTCAGTGCCCATGAGTGGCTCACCACCACCTGCAACTCCAGCTCTAGAGGAGCTGATACCTGTGGTCTCTGTGGACACTGGCACATACATACACATACCACACACATAAATATAATTACAAATAATACTGTAATCTCAAAGAGACAAAATAGGGATATTAGAAGCTAAAACTCCTAGACTGGCAAAGAAAGCTACAATACAATATTTACATTTCCAATATCTTGCTATTCAACTTCCAAGTGTTTGCTCTTGTTTTTAAGTCCCCCTTCCCCTCCTTTCATAAAACCCTGGCTTTTAAATGTTTGCTCTATAGTATTCTGTCTTGGTGAATGGAAACGTCCATTCTGAAAACTGTAGACAGGAAGGTTTCACACAGAAAATCCATACTGTATTTCCTACCTACCTGCTGTCTGAAATGTATTCCATTAGTGGAAAAATGAAAGAGAGAGACCGCATTTTACAAGCCATCGGGAGCGATCGGCTGTGGGACTCAGACTGGTCCCAGTTTGCTTTCAGTGTGGGAACACCCCACACGATTGTGCTTTCACGGTGCTGACAGCTCGACAAAAGGGTCTCCTTACCCCTGCAGGGATCATTTTTCACTAAGAACTCATCCAGAGCCATCCATCCGCCTCCAACACGAACCATCACTGTGCTTCGCAGGATCCGAACAAGTCGCAGCTGCTGGGAGTCTCCGAACTAGGCAGCAGAGAGAGAAAGGACCTCTATTTGTCAGTACTGATTCAAAGCTCAAAGAAAGCATGCAGCTTGCAGTAGCTTAAGCAACCAGCTTGAGTGCTTGCTTAGATCACGGTGATTAATTAGTGAAATCTCAAAGGGATTTGTAACGGTCTACATTAGATTGCTGCATGCCGATTTAGCCCAAAGGAAACAGTTTGAAAAAAAAAAAAAAGATCACAAAGGTTAATCAAGTATAATATTGAAGCTTTGTGCTAAAGTTACAAATTGTTTTTCTTTCTTGTAACAGTAACAACACTCACAAGGCAAGAACAGTGAATGTCTCCAGAAGTTAAGCGCAGCCATGACAATAAGCGCAGGTCCCCTTGCCCAGGGCTCTCCCAAAACGAGGTGTTCCTAAGGACTTCACCAAACTGATCTCAAGTTAAAAACGTTCTCCTCTGAGATACATGTGTGGGGGAAATCTTAAGCTCCTTTGTTTTTCTTAGCAAAGTTCTGACTTGGAGAATAGAGTAATGAGTGCTATGGCTAGTAAAAATCCCTCTCTAATGGTCTGGTAAGCCAATTAGCTAGAGTTTGGATTAACCCTGCCACTTTATATTACTGCAACCTCAAGATAGGTACTGACAAATTATTAACGACACAGCTTTCAGATCTAAAAGGCTTTTCTCAGAGCGGTCTGTACCACTGGTACACTCCTTCAGTGAGTTGTCAATCTTTTAGATGTGTGCAGACCCTGCAAGGCTTCCGCTAGTGCTAGGATGCAGGCGGCCCTGATCACGGGTTGCCATGATGTGAAAGACTGTGAGAGATGATTTTCATCCCTGGAAATCATTCCTGAGAGGCTCAGGTCAAACTGTGAAAACCACTGTACTGAATTTCACACTTACCAACATTGCAAGCGATAAAGAAAACAAATGGATGGTTGGCGGGATGCCAACAGTTTCTTGTTGTGCATTACAGCGAGACACCCTGCTACTTTTCTATAATCCTTAACGCTGCACTTTGGGATGAGAACCCTAACAAAAAGCTGCAGACTCCATTCAGGGACCTAAACTCAGAAGGCCACAGAGGCGTCCAGCAGGGACTCGAGTGGCACACACCGCATCTCTGGTTGCGGCTCTTCCTAAATTTGGTAATTCTTTAAACACCAAAACTTAAATATCTCTATGTGTGAACTGCTTCTGAAATGTAAGCTTAAAAATGGAAACCTGTGTTTATATTGTTAGAGACAAAAATCTGTGCTGCTAGTAAGCAAAAGGCAAAGGGGCATGAAGAAAATTACCCTTAAGGAACCAGATAATGGGATCAGATAAATCTTGTTCAAGTCCAGGTTCAAAAATTAGACTTGAGGAAACAACTAAAAACACTTTATAAAATGCTATTTTGGTTCTACTAAACACAATACTTCTGATTTCACTTTAAAGAGGTATTCTCCAGACAGCTAACGGTGCCAAGCATTAAGAAGTGACATTTTACCTGTTATTAACAGATAAATGCTTTACCCCGACTTCATCCTTAATTATCCCACGGCACCCCATAAACAGAAATGACTATGATGTGCCAAGGAAAAATGTTTCTTGAGAAAACTCTACTCGAGATAATGGAACCATTTTACTCTAAACGTTTGCTTACAGGAAACTGAAGGGGAAAGAGGTAATTTGCAACTTCAGACGCAGTGGCTGGAGCCTGGTGCGGCATGCACAGGGCCTGCACAGGTGTGCACCAGGCCCTCAGTGCGTGTGACACAGCTTTCAGTTTCGTGTTGTTACAGATTGCCTGGGTGTGAGAACGAGTGGGCGGGGCTCTGATTCTCGTGCCTTCTCGTGGGCTCTGCCCTTTCTGCTGATTTGCCTTGTCCAACTTTGGGGTGACGGTTTTTCTTTCATCTTACTGGGTTTTACTGTTTTGCTACTATCTCTCAGAAGCCCATTCTTTTCTAGTGAGAGACAGAAAGGGAGTGGATCTGGATGGAAGAGGAGATGAGGAGGAGCTGGAAGGGGCAGAGAGAGGAGACTCTATCAGAATCTACTAGGTGAGAAAAAGAATCTACAAAAGGCGTGTGTGGTATGACTACCGGTGGGGCAGAGCCTACTGTCTAACCTGGTGTGCTCCCTAGAGAAGAGTGTGCTCAAAGCATCTTCAATATGTGCCCATTAAAATGTAGTTTCTCCCGTGTGCATTTTTAATACTCTGATCGTGCCACAGTCCCACTAAGCAGTCCATGGTGACTGAAATATCTACGCCAACATTTGGCCAAGACACGATCTGGCGTGCATCACTGTAAACCAGTAACTCAGAACAAGGTAATTACAGGGCAAGCGTGTGTCACTCACGGGCCCTGTGAGGACCTCTTGGTGTTGTGTCTTCCCATGGTCCCTTGGTGGTACTGTATACCATATGTCCCGAACAGTCAGACACACTGATGTCTGGAGAATCAAGTTTGTGTACCGGCATAGACCTTGTTAAGAGTGTTATGAGAAGTGGGGCTTGAACATTGTGCTTGCATTTCGCCCGCGTGAGCGAGCTAAGCAGCCACAGTTCGTTATCTGGTTTGCTTAGGAGTAATCTTCTCATCCGAGGCACAAAGCGAGAGAGGAACCCTGGATTGAGGCTGTGGTAAGTGCTGACAGAAACTGCACACCAACCAACACTGCAGTAGCTAGCAAGACAGCATGGAAGGACGGGCCACAGCAAGCTTTGATGACTATGAATTAAAGACTCAAAAAAAAAAAAAATCATTGGGAACTTGAGATTCCACGGGTTTATACCTGATTTCCCAGGAAGAACTGATAAAACAATGAAAAATGCAAGAAAGACAAAATTAGTTCAAAAGGAAACATTCTAGATCTCTCTCTCTCACTCTCTCTCTCTCACACACACTCACACACACACACACTCTCCCACTCAGTCTCTCTCACACACATATGCACACTCACACCCTGTACTTCAGGATACAGCATTTAGTTTCAAGATGTGAGGGTTCCCATTTGCTCTGATTTCAAACAAAACCATTTTTTTTTTATTTTGCAATTTTACTGAAAAAAAAAAAAGCTTCAGATTTCAAATTGAAATTAGAAGTTTCAAATAGAAACCTTTAAAGTTTAAACAGTTGTAGTTTTAAAATTGAAGTCAGAACGGTAGATGAGCGTTTTTTGTCCAGTGCCATCGCACTGCATTTGTAAGTAACACGTAAGGACCCTCAGCACATGTTCCTCCCAGCTGCTTACTGGGAGATGAACAAAGACAGAATGATAAAACCACACTGTTTTATGTGATCTGCATCCTTTTATATTCTGAGCGAAAGCCAAAGTTCCCACGTAAATGGGAGAAACAGAAGCATCTTCATAGTTATAAAATGGGTGTTTTTTAATTTCTAGGAAAAAAGGTAACAACGTTTTAACTCTGTGGTTTTGGCCTGGAGTAGCTGCTGTTTAGACCCTGGAAGAATCACTATAAAGTAAGAGGTCATGTGGGGCAGACTGAATATATGACTTGAGTATTTACTTTTAGTAATTTGTAATCACTAATATGCCTTCATTAGTAATTAGGTAAGTGAGGGCACTCTACCAAGCCTGAGGGCCTGAGGTCAAGTCCTACAACTCATACAGCCGGTGACAACGGACTTCCCCTACGATGTCCTCTGACCGCTATGCATGCGGTGGCATATAAAACACATACACACACACACATGCACACATACACAAATACACACAGTACAAATGTAAAAAAAGATTACAGGTTTTTCTGCATATTAGAGATGGTAAAAAATATGGCCTGCTAATCAAACTCAAGCTCCCTATGGAACATACAGATTATATAACTTGAAAAGTCACGTGATTTAAAATGAGACAGAACGGTGGAGCTATAGTTTTGTACACCGTATGTCTCGAGCCGATGTGCAAACAGTTAGGGTTCTTAGCAAACAGTGGCGATCCCACTGACAATGCACTTCTGTCCTGGGAAGGGCAGGAATTAACTCACCCTGTATTTGTTATCGCCGATCTGTTCAACTTGGAATCGCTTGGCACACTTACACTTGGCTACCTGCCTCGTGACCTGTCAAAGACAAAGATACGACATTCACGTTGACCTTGGAACTGCATGGCGGGGGGTTGGGGGCCCTAGAAACCGGTGAGCCGGTTATGTGGGGTCACACGGATGCCCAGCTGCTGCAGAAGGCCAACAATGAGTACCTCGTCCTCAATTTTGTCAGCATCCGTGATGGGTTTGTACGCATCTTTGTTTGGATGCAGAGCGGCCACGAATTCATAGTAGTCAATGTACCCGTCACCATCTCTGTCAAAGATGTCTGCGACGGCACTCATCTCCAGGCGACTGGTAGGAAACTCTGAAATGTACCAAGCGGTGCTAGTAAGGAGGTTAGAGCTTAAGACTGACTGCGTACTTTGATATTAATGTGGCTCATCAGGGTGATCACCTCATTTTTAGCAGTAAGTGAACGTATACAATGCAAATTTGTCTTCGAGAAGTGGGGGGAGGGTCTAGAGAGAACCCTCAGTGGTTAGCACAGCAGCACTTGCTGCTTCTGTCGAGTTGCCAAACAATCTAACTCAGGGCATTCGTGTCCTAAGATCAGAATCATTAACTAGGATGATCAAGAAATCCCTACTTAGTGATTTACTTTTATGTGTCAGCTAACACACAAAAGACTTTTACAATCAAATATTTATACTAATAACACAGCTTGAGGAGAGCAAAGGGATATTCCTGTGGCCACACAAAATCGCGGTGTATCTGATTCAAGAGCTCAAAGAATTACATGTTCTTCTGAGCTGGCGTGTTCCCAGTCAGGTTAGAAGGCAACACTTGGCTAGCAGCACAAGATGATTAGCGATGCAGTCTTACACCGTGCCTACTCTCTGTTGAAACCCTTCTAGCTACCGCCATCTGTCTTGGCACTTACTAGAGGACAGAATCCCGTCGATGAATTCCTGCCGAGTGATCTTCCCATCCTGGTCCTTATCAATTCTCCGGAAGAAATCCATCACTCTCGATTTCTTATGGTTCATCCACCTCATGTATTTTTTCCGCCAGATGTCGAAATCGAAGTTGGCAAATTCCCTCAGCTAGAAGAAGCGAAGATTTTGGCTATTGTCAGTGCCGCGCTAGAACAGTCTTTAGAACTTGCCTTTATTCTTGACAATTTTATACACATACACAACGAACTACCACCTTCACAACAACTCTAGGTTCTCCTCTCTGAATCTCATGTCCCAAGCCTACCCCCTTCCAACTCCCCCTCCCCCTCTCTCACAATAACCCATTAAACACACTCAGTGATGCCTCTGCATATATGGGTGTGAGCGGCAAATTCTGTTTTCTGTTGGCTGAATAAAGCCACTGATGGCGGTCTCCAGGTGATACACCTCTCCCATTTCAAAGAAGATATGATTTTATAAGTGACTTCTTATAAAGTATATTTCATTATGCCACTGATTTTTCTTTGCAAATAAAAGCCCTACGTTGAAAACTGCTCACAACACCACCAGTCATGGATGTGTGTGCCCAGAGTGGCAGCCGGAACTTAGAGAAGATGCAGGTCTTGCCGTGTACCCATCCAGTCCTTCTGTCCTACCAGCTACCTCCATTTGCTTGGCCATCTAACATTCCCAAATTTCACAACATAAAGAATCAAAACCTCCCACCACAGGGTATGTATGAGAAGATGGATTCCAGCCAGCAGCAGACCTGGCAAGTTAGACAGCCTTTCTTTTCTACCTTTCGGTTCCCTGGATCCAGAATCCCATAGAGGAGTGTCTTACAGTAACAGGGACAATCTGAGTGTTCATTTTGGGAGAGCACTAGCACTCTTAGGGTTAAGACCTTGCGTACGGGAGAGAAAGCCACGCTTTTGCTTTTGAGCAGCGCCGCCTGCGGGCGCAGACCAGAGCAGAGACAACGTGGAGACGTGGGGACAGAGTGGGAGTTTCTGACCTCCTCTAGCCTGTCCAGGGCGTCGTTGAGTTTCCTCCTCCTTTCCAAGGCCAGGAGCCAGACCTGCTGCCACTTGCTCACCAGCAGGTTAACCCTGGGGTTCTTGGTTTCGATTTGTGTCTGCGAGCCAGATGGATATAAGCCCGAGGCTGGGAAGCGTTTCCCTGTTAAAACACAACTTCAGGTCAGGGTGGCGGAACAGCTGGGGTGCTGACAGGCGCTGAGATGCGTGGAGATTTTGGCTCCTAGCCGAGACTGACTTTAACGACTTTGTTCTGCAAGCGCAAGTACCTCAACCTAGCTATTCTTATCAAGGTTCACATGCCGATCTCATGCGCTGCCAAAAATGCATCTCGGTGGGGACCACGTAAACACCTAGAACTCTGTGGAGGTAATGTTTCAAATGTGTTTTCTACGGACATCCATCCGTACCATTTCCACGCTTAAGCAGCACAGTGAGAGACATTAGAGTGGGTCACAGGCGCCTGCCCGTCTGAGAGAAGGCGGCTGAAAAGTGGCGTCCTCAGAACCAGTGGGGTGCTTCACCAATGACAACCAAGCCAAGGAGGCTCCGAACCCATTCCCCACAGAGCACGTGCACTTCCTCTTACATGCACACATCCACGCTGACGGAGTTAACGCGCTCCTGTCTGGTAGGTCTTCACAAGTGCCTGCAGTTGCATAATACGATGCGCACCGTGCATCCCCCCCCCCCCACCATGTAACTAAATGGCTACACGTGACCTAGAAAAATGACTGGCCTAAGATCACACTGCATTCAGGCTCAAGTTTATGAGGGTAACTCCATGCTGGAAAGTCTGCAATTGCTCCAGGAGTGTGTGCTAGCTAGCGCCTTCAGTCTGCAGACGGTACAAAGTATCCTTTTGCAGAGGAGGAAACCCTAGCTGAGGACCAGATAAACTGTTCAGTTAGGCTTCCCAGCTGGCCCCAGGTAGGGACAGCAAGGCGCCCCCAGCATTTCATTTATACAATCACCTGGTCTCCCCGAGAGCACAGTAACTACTACAGCTCTGCTCCCACTTTAAAAAAAAAAAACAAACCAACAAAAACTAACACACCATTCAAAAATATACAAAATGTACTACACTGTAGACTGGGCTTGTTAACATTCTCGGGCTAACAGCTACCATTCTGAATGCCGTCTTGTGGGTTACAACTCATAGGGGACCAGTAAAGAGGCAGCCACAGGCACATCAACAGAGCCCAATCCTGCTCCCCACCCAGGTCAGGGCCAGTTTTGGTTGGTCCCTACTTCTACACCAGAGGAGAATGAAGCGGTTCCAAGAGGATGGTCTAGAATCTTGTAGCCTTTCCAGTTTCTTCTCCAATCTGAGAGGCGTACTTTAAACAGAGTTAAACAGAGGCACTTGAGTGCAGCCTTTTATTTCACTTCAAAACAAACAAAAAAGGCTAAAAGACCTTGAAGGCCACATTTTCTTTAGAAAACCTTTAAAAGTGGGACTCACATGGGGTTCTTTCTCTCAGATTTCAAATGCTAAGCCAAACGGAAAGGGAACTGGCTTGTTCAGCCACCTTTATTTTTAATAACCTGCCCCCCCACCCCCCGCAGCTTACTTCCGGCTCTTCCCTTGTCCAAGACGGGGATGTGAGACTGTAATGACGGAGGGTCAGCGGCCCTCCTCTTATAGGTCTTGGTAACTTTATCAACGTCGGGCTGTTTTCTGGTCATTTCTTCCATGAAGGTCTGAAAGGGAAAATGGTGTCAATTAAATCACGGTGTAGATTAAACCCCGGGGTGAAAGGGCTGTGCCGTCATTTGGATTATCCCCGTTAAGCGACTGTGACAGCCGTTGTGTTCACTGATTTCTGGAGAAGGTAAAGCCTGACACTGGACTAAAGGCAAGTTCAAATAAAAAACAAAAATGTCAATTTTCAGTCAGAAAGAATGACATCTGTAGGTCTAGTTATCGGCATTAACTCCGTCTGAGTTTCCAAGGTCTTCTACCGGGGGTTTAAGTGAACACGTTCCTGCTTCAGTGCATTCTGCCCACACGGTTTAAAAAGCTCGAATTGTTTTGCACACAGTGGTGGAAGATGGCCATGTTAAACACAGATTCCTACTGGTCACAGGGAGCAGTGAGATTAGTGCGTTACATTTAAAAAGTCACATTTGAAAAGGCTCAGTATCCTGCCATTCCTCATTGCGTCTCCTTGGCGTCTTGTTACTGCTGTCTGGTCCCTACATGTTGGTATGTTGGCTGAGGAAAGGCAGAGGCTGTGGTCAAAAGTGACGGGAAAACATAAAGCAGACAAATGTTTCTTATGTTGGGAAACTTGAGCCTCCGTGATAATTATAATATCCACAGGGAACATAACCTGAGATACTTTGGGCCAGGTAGATACCAATAACACAGATTTAACATTTTAAAATTCTGTTTTTAGTTACGTGTGTGTGTGTGTGTGTGTGTGTGTGTGTGTGTGTGTGTGTTGCTGCTTGTTAATATGCACACCACCTGTGTGTAATGCCTTCAGAGGCCACAATAGGGCACTGAAGTTCCTGAAACTGAATTTACAGGTGGTTTTGAGGAACTGAATTTAGTTCCTAAGTGTTCTTAACCTCTGAGCCATATCTCCAGCTCCAGTAATTAAACATCCTACGAATCAGGGGACATATAAAGCCATCATTTCAGCGTTTAAAACAGGTGGCGTGCTCAGGGTGAGTAGTCACTCTGAGGGAGAGGAGGCTCTCCCTTTCTAAGTAGGCTGCACTTGGAATATTCATGGTTGTTCATCTGAGGAGACAGAGGAAAAGCAGATATGAAACAAGGAAGTCAGTGCAGGCCAGGGCCACAGCAATGACATCAGACTGCCCAGAGGGAGAGTCAAATTAAAGTAAGACCAGCTGTAATGCAGTTGTAGGCCAAGAGGCCTGGGACCCAGTTGGCAAAGCCTAGCAACAAAAGAAAAGAGACACCCACGGTGATGGATTGAGTTTCTTTACCTGGTGTTCTGCAATGAGGGTTTTCACCTCTTCGATCTCCTGGGGGATAACTTCCTTATCTTTCTCGGTCAGTGTGGTTTCTGCCCACTGTAGCCATGCCAGCAAAGTCTCCAGCAGCTCCTGCTTGGCGATGAGCCCGGCCAACGCCCCTGCTAACCTCTGCTGGTGCTGCTTCGCCCAGGCCAGCACCTGTCGCAGGGACACACAGCTCCTCAGGGTCTTGCAACTTAGTTTCATTATGGTAAACCACACCCATTTAAAAAGTCAATTCGGATCATTCTGAGCTAGACCTACGAAGCTTTCTGCTATTCTAGATCTGGCCAGTGGCTCTCAGCTCCAGCTTGAGGAAGCACCGAGTCCCCTTTCGAGGATGTCTGTCCTCGGGAGACATCCTCGTTTACTCCTGTTTATCCCTTGTGCTTTCTCATGTTCAAGTACACCTTCTCTAAAGCACGCTTATTTAAATCAGGCAGCATTCAGAAGCGGCAGAATCTAAAGTGCTGACGATCTTAAACAGGGGCTCAATTCTCATCGCGTTCTTCCATTCACTCCCACAAGCACACAAGGCCCCCCACTCCTGGAACATTGTTAGCGAGGCATTATTCCCCAGACACAGTGGACAGGTGGGACAAACATCTGACATTTAAGGTCTCACAGACACCACTTGCAGGTCCTGTAACTTTTCTAGTTAATGGCTCCTTCAGGGGCTGACGCACTTGAGAGGAATCTACAGGACGCTTCCCCGTGAAGGCCTGTCTTCCCACAGTCCGCCTGGACTGCTGAGGTTCCCCGTCTCCCCTTCGCCGTCATCGCTACCCCAGATGGTGCCAGACGCACTGACCTCTTCAAACCTGGCCTGGATGATGGTGATCCAGTGCTTAATGGTGGTAATGGAGTCAGGGTGGCAGATGGCCAGAAGAGCGTCCCCCTTACCGGTGGCTTTACTTAGTTCGGCTCTTTTCTCTTCCAGTCTCTTCATGAACTCCTGCAGCGGAGCAGACACTTCCGTTAGCTGGCGGCCTTTGCTGTGACATTCACTTCGTGTCGTGTTATAGAAATGAGGTAGGACTTTAGTCTGGCTGCCAGCCCACGGTGATATAAACTCGACTTCTAAGTACTGAGCTGATTCTAAGATTCACTATGAGCCTGGCACTTTCCCTACCCTTACAGTCTAGCCTCAGAGGCAAACACTTCGGTCCTCCAGGCCATGCTGGGCAAGCCTGCACCACTATCGACAGGGAGGCAACATTTCCTTGCTCAACCAATCTCTGAGGAAGGGCAGCAATGAAAGTCAGATGATGCAATACTCTACAGCAGAATGAGGGCCTTCCAGCGTGACCTTGAAGGGCAAGGTTATTAAGTGGTGTTAAAAAAAAAATCTTTCAAGTGAATCAGAAATGTGGACATCAATACTGCATTTGGGGGGGGGGGACGTAAGCGCTGTGAATATCTGACTTTCCCAGTCAAAGGTTAAGAAACATCTGTTACGTGTTTCAGTTTTGTGTGGTTTTGGCCAAGTTTCAAGCATTGCTACAGAAAATAACTTAGCCTGCTTTGGTGACCCGAGGTCATGCTCATCCCTCACCCCCTTAGCCATTCAACACTATGAAATCAATGCTTTAAATTTATAATCTATATTATAGGTTAGTTAATTACAATAATTTTTCATAAGGTCCTTGATTAAAAATGAGAAGTGGGCTGGAAGAGACCACTCAGTGAATGGAATGGGGTGCCTCGGGTCTGAAGGCTTGAGTTTGAGCCCCAGGATCCACGCGTCAGAAGGCAAGGGCGATCATCTGTGAGTTGCCTTCTGACCCCCATAAGCACACGGCGGTCCACGCCACACACAAACTAGCCAAGTGAATAAGACAAGGCCCAGAGAGAAAGGGGCTCGGGAGTAATAGTGTAAACGAGTTGCTGACTTGGCATGCGGATGTAAAAACTATTAAGACACAGTTCTAGTGGAATATTCCGTAGATGCCAAACTGCTCCTTTTGGAAGTTTCGTCCCTGAAGTACACATACAATTGCGACAGAAGGGGCTCACTCTGGTCAGAAACTGGATGATCCTCTGGGAAGGTCATCGTACGGCCTGGACACACAAAGCAGAGAGCCTACTTCCCCAATGACTGCTTTCTTTCACAAGGGAACCTTAAAAATACAGCTGCCACCGGGCGTGGTGGCACACGCCTTTAATCCCAGCACTCGGGAGGCAGAGGCAGGCAGATTTCTGAGTTTGAGGCCAGCCTGGTCTACAAAGTGAGTTCCAAGACAGCCAGAGCTACACAGAGAAACCCTATCTCGAAAAACCAAACAGCTGCTTATCCAGGTGTGTGGGTGCAGGTGTATGTGCGCAGGTGTGTGATGTGTGCAGGTGTGTGTACGTGCGCAGGTATGATGTGTGCAGGTGTGTGTATGTGCGCAAGTATGTGTATGTGTGCAGGTGTATGTGTATAAGTGTGTGCATGTGTGTAGGTGTGTAAGCAGGGAGGAGGGAGACACTCTCACACTTGCGATAAGTAGTCACGGGCTTCTCTCTCCCCTTAAGTTTCCTGTTTTGTACTGGATGTTACTCACTTTATGTTGCTCAATGAGAGTCCGGAGAGCATCCTCATCATCTGGGAGAGCACCATGGAAACGCAGGGCTTGCTCTGCTTCCGCCAGCCACTCCAAGAGGGTGTGGACCACAGAGTGGAATTCCTCTGCCTAAGAGTTAGCACACGCAGAAAACAGCATTTCACGGGAGACCTGTTAGCGACGGTCACAGAGCCATGCACGGCCCCGCCCAGTGAAAAGCCTTAGTTTGAATTAATCATGCACATTACTCCTAGTAAGAAGACAGGGATATATATTTTTTCTTTTTCAAAATACAAGGAAAGATGTAAGATACCAAGGAGCCCACAGGAAGCCTCGTTCACCGTTCTTGCAGCTTAGTGTTCAGTGTGAGGCAGCCAGTCCGACTCCCAAGTGACTACTCAAGCAGTACTAAGCAGAGATCAGTAAATACCCCTGATAAGTACTTGCTGCTAAGTACTTGAAATCCTCCAGAGAAGCACGAAGAGGTGCCCAGACAGTTTTGAGACAGACGAGGTCTCCTTGACAACCGTCTAAGATGAGGGAGAGGACTGGCCCCGCTATAGTTCACCTGAGCTGTTCTTGCTGCGACGGCAGGACTTCACCCGTTATACCGAGCTCTCAGTACCATGGACTTTACCTGTTGCAGCGCCGACTCTAGCCGCGTCTGCTTTGAGATGGAGAGCGCGCACACGGTCTCCCAGCGAGTGCTTAGCTCCTGCATCTGGACCCTGACCCAGGAGGAGTCGTCTCGGCTGCCTTCGATGAGCTCCCTGGCAGAGCGCTTCAGGGCCTGCACGCTGCTGGTCCTCTTCCCCAGCTCCTTTTGGAAGACCTGAGGAAACCATACTGACCTTCATCACGGGTAACTTCAGTACAGAACCTAAGCAGCCAAGTGCGTTGTCCTGAGAGATGGAGGTATACAAGACACCACGCACATACATCCGAGGCCCACAGATCTGAATGACCATATTTTTGACTGAGTCTAGCTCATGGTTCCTCTTTAAGGACTTAACACTGTTTTGAATAGATTTTGTTTATATCCAGTAATATTTAATTTAGGATTTTAAAAAAATGAAATGTATAAGATTTAAATATAAATATGTAAGTATATAAGATTTAAATAATGGTGATCAGCCTTCTCAATTTCAATTACACACACCCCTGACAGACACACATACCCCTGACAGATAGACAGACAGACACACCCCAGACAGACAGACAGACAGACACACACTACATTAAATTCCTTCTTTCGAGTCATGTAGTAGAGAATACCAGGCCCTCTCAGTCAGTGCGGGTGATTACCCACCACTCTGAGAGACAAGCTACGGAGACAGGACTGAACAAGCCTGGTGCACATTACAGGGTCTGGAAAGACCAACGAATCCAAGAGTCATGTGGTCCTTTCCTCTATAATAAGCCATTCCCTGTAGCACCTTAAGAACCAACCCATGACTACACAGTTTAGAGTCATCTCAGTGGAAACGCTTTGGGATCTCTGACCCTGTCTTCTCAATTTAGGCAGATTTAAGAGTAATGTGCCATTTAAGAGGATGGCTTCCTCAGGCCGCTCTCACAAGTGGCGTTGAGCCGAGGGCTCTTCATCATCAGTCTCAGTGTCTGTGTCTAAGAAAGACTAGATACTCAGACCACTAGTGTCCTATCTACAATAGAATTACTCGAGCTTATACACAAATCATCCCACAAAGGGATCAATCCATCCAGAACAATCCAGCCAGAATGTGGTGAACAGGTGACAGGTTTCGGTCTGACTGTGTTCCATGGTAGGTGGCTACAGACAGACATATGTACTATCAATACACACAGAATGGAAGGTATCTACATATTCACCTGTGACAGGACTAGCCAAAGTTCTTTGTATAGTTAAACTTTTGGAGTCTTGCAACTACATTACTAATCCTTAATGAATAATTCATATTTGATGATGTTTACTGTGTCAAACATCTGGAAAGTGATTTGGGTTGTAAATATCTATAAAGTACATACCTATGCAGTCAGCTTATTCGGACATGTCTGAATTCACCACAAGAACATTTTTTATCAATGGAAGTAAAGCATTGTGGGCCTGACCAATGTTCTTTAATTTCCTTATTTGAATGAGGATCTCATGGCTCAAAGATAACCTTGAACTCCCATTCCTGCCCCTGCTTTCCCGAAATAAAAAGGGGTGAACTACCACACTGGGTATGGGCAGACCTGGAGATCAAACCCAGGACTCTGCAAGAACTAAGCCAGCGTCCTACCAACCGACACATCTCCAGCACGCTCTTTGTTCTTTGATTTTTCTGTTAGTGTTAAGTATAAATCTGTTCATAGGACAGCAACAAACAGGAAAGGAAATATGCAAATATGTTTTAAAAGCTTAAATAACAGTTTAAAAAGACCAAGCATGGTCGGGATAGCACCGTTGAAGAAGAGGCACACAGAGAACATTTTAAAATAAAATACATTTTTCTGAAGCCAGGCCAAAAAATCATAGCAAGGAAATACAAGGGGAAGTTGGTGCTACAAGCTGCTCACAGATAAAGTCAGCTTTGGTGTGCGTGCTGGCTGTGGCTTCGTGCTCTTCTGAAGGCCTGCCAAGTTTTATTATATCGCTGGATCATAAATTAAGATCTTGGGGTTGGAGAGATGGCTCTGCACTTAAGGCTTTCTTCTCTCCCGCAGCGACCCTGAGTTTAGTTCCTAGCACCCACAGCTGGTGGCTTACATCCACCCACTACTCCAGCTAGAGGAGTTCCACGTTCCTCTGAGAGCACCCTCCCCCCACGCAATACACATAAATCAGAATTAAAAATTGGAGACCTCATACTTACTACCAGCTGGAAACCTCAAATGCACCCTCAATTTACAAGACGCATTAGGACATCAAAAGGAAATCCGCTTTCTTAGACGAAATAAATCTCCCAGCACAGGCTGGTAGTGCACGCATTACTCTAGATCAAGAGGAGGATCTACTCGTGACCCCTGGGGGATCTGTACATCTAGAGGATGACCACCTTTCAAGGCGCTAAATGAATGCTTTTAAATTTTATCACATAACTGAATGGAGAGCCCACAAGGACAAAATTAAATTACATTTCAAGTCTAAAATCAGGTAATTAAAAGGAAAACATTCAGCTGATTAAGTGGTTTTTCTACCATGCCTTAAAAGATGGCTTTTGGAATCTGCTCAATCACATATCAGTGGGAAGACGGTGACGTGGTAAAACTCACTCTTCCAGGTTAGAAGGCTACTAGAAGCGCTTGCCTTCTTCTCAATACTCAGAATGCACAGCTACACAGTAGAATAAAAGGACACCCCGGGTGGCGATACCTTGTGATTATCGATCAGGTTCATCACCAAGTCAATGTCCCCGTGGACAGGCTGGTCTTCCGCCAGCTGGGGCTCAACTCGATACAGCCAATCAATGAGGGCCTGCAGGGCGTCTGTGAACTGTCCAGAGAATAACAGAGCTTCCTCCAATTTGTTTTGTCTGGGGGGGGGGGGGGGGAGAAAGGAGATGAATTAGCCTTCTAATGTTCCCAATGGCGGCTGCAGGTACTGAAGAGGAAGCGTGAGATTCGGCTCTCTAACGTTCCCCAGTGATGGCTGGTAGGTAATACCGAAGAGGAAGCGTGAGTGGCCTCCTGAGTTCCCTCATCTCTTTAGAACACAATTTTCTCTTTTATGCCTTTAAATACACGCCTGGTATCGGTTACAGCAAAATCTCCTTAATTGGTCCTTCAAGAGTCTAAATAAATATTTGCTAGCTGTATTTTAAAAGATTTCTTTATTTACTTGGATGTTTGAAGCTTCCTAAGTGCTGAATTCTAGTGCATCTTGATATAGGCTGAAAATCCGAAATACTTCAAAATTAAAAATTTCCCAAATATGAAAGTTTTCATCACCAGCATGATATCCCAGAATCCCATACTATAAAACTGTATATCACGCATGCTTTTATTTAAAAAAAAAAAAAAAGCGCATTTCTAGTTCTATCCCTGCGGCCTTGGGATCCTGTGAGGGAGAAGTGGTGGAAGATTAGCCTTGGAGATCTTCAGAAGCATGACAAGAGTCACTGAGTCACCACCAGGGCTGACGCCTCCCAGGACAAGTTATCAAGAAAACGTCTCTAGGGGGCTTATCAAATAATGCCATAAAAGATACCCAGCCCAACAGACGAACCATTCTCAACAGAGAAATATAAGAAAAATTACTTGTAACCTTCAGTAATGGACCAGTGTGTTCTCTCCCTCTTGTGGTGACCTCCCAGCTGCTCCTGCTGCCACGTTTTTTGTCCCACCATCATGGACTCTAACCTTCTGGAACTGTCAGCCCAATTAGATATTTTCTTTTATTAAAAATTAAAAAAAATTAAAATGAAAAAAATCACCTCAGGCTAAAATATATAAGTGATATATACACATATATATGACAAATGGATTTCAATTCTAGACTAGAATTTCATCCTCAAGATAGTCTATGGTATATATGCAAATATTCCAAAATCTGAAGAAAAAAACACCCAATTTTGATTATTTCTGATCTCAAACATTTTGTATAAGGGTACTGAGCTTTTCTGACAAAAGTAACTAGAACTGAGGATCAAGGAAAAGAAATCTGACATTCAGGATGTCTGAACCTTTATCCCACTATTATATTTCATTAAATACTTGATAGTTTCAATGTGAAATCTTGGGGCCTCACAAAAATCCAATGGGAAAGGAGGGAGATTGGAAGTTTGAAGGAATGGAGACCCAGGTCAGATCGGTGCTGTCTTTTATGCCACACACTAGGGAGTCTATTTTATTTCATATTCAATACCATGTTCCTAATGCAGGTGAGAAAGAGAAATGATAAGGGTCTCATTTATACTTTCATAACTGTTCTACTAGTTACATGGAAATTAAAGGAGCCAAATGGCAGAGCTGGGACCTGGGCATGGTGGCCAATGCCCGTAATCCTGGTACTCAAGATGCTGAGAGAGGATGATCAGGGCTAGCCTTGGCTACACAGTAAGTTAAGAGGCCACTAAACTACAGTATGAGACCATCTATAAGCAAGCAAGTAGACTTCGTCAAAACAAACAAGTTTCTGAGGCCCACAAGCTATGTCTGCAAACACCGCCCTACTGAACACCTGAGGCAGGTCTACAGAGCCACCAATGCCCAAGCACCCTACCTTTCCACAGACTTTCCACAGATGGTGTCCCATTTGTCCCTGAGTTCACTCAGCATGTTGTCCAGCTTCAGGTTGTCATCCGCTAGGGAGGTTTTCTCCTTCAGAGAACGTCCAGTTCGGTTGGTGGTATCGTAGACAGAATGTTTGCCTCCGAGTGATTTCTGAAACTCCTACATATTTAACAAGGAAAGAGTTGAGTTTCTGCTTGGAACTATTTGTTTGCTAACTGGTAAAAAGCATCAAAAGTGGGATCTTGTTCGAGGCTGGGTATTCAGTCATTTGTTCTCAGCATCAGGACCAGATGTGATTAACTGTCACTCACTGCAAACACAAGCTTCTTTGCCTAAGGCTGAGGGTGCCACCAGCCTTTGAGATAAGCATAAATATTAAGGAGGCACTTTGATATGCCCCTTTAATGAAACAAAAGTAGCATGTTCATCTTTTTGTGTCTATGACCCCACCCCCCCAGCCCTGGGTCTTTGCCTGGATCCCTAGTAACAGACCTCAGATCAAATCTCAACTCATCTGGTTACTCCTGTTAGGGTCACATGCCACGGCTGTGCCTGGCAGACTGGTGCTGTGGCACAAAGGCTGCCTGTGAACCTCTTCAAGTCCAAAACAAGTTCAAAACTTGTGTGAGAGAGGGCAGAAAGGATCTGAGACCTGGACAATGGGAAGAGGGTCCTTAAACATTGTCTTACAGGTATGAAAAGCCTTGGCATGCATAAGTTCATAGCAGCTGCAGTTGCTTATATAGGATCTGCACGAGGCTAAACACAGACATGTAAAATGGTCACTCAAAGGTGTGTGGGGAGGCATGAAATCTAGCCCAACCTAGGGGAGTTACTGGTAGAAAAGGGACAGTATTGGGGGTGAGGAAGTCATAGTCTTTAGTAACGTAGCAACTGGTCAGTTGGTCATGAACCACTAGTTATATGCACACTCATGTCCTCATGGGTAGCTCTCCTTAAACCCAGTGGGTCACAGAACAAGGAACGGAAAGACAGCAAGCATGAAGGAGACTCAGAGGGAGGAGGTAAGGGAAGGCGAAGATATGAGCGTGACCAGAATGTATCATGTGCGAGACAGCCAAAGAACAAATAGTGTTTTAAAGGGGCATCTCTAAGGGAGGCCTGGTGATGGAAGACATCAGCGAGTGACCAAGTCGGATGCACTGCGCTGTTTTACACAGGGACGTCCTAGGGCAGAATGCAAGCTTACAACTTGAGAGTTTGCTCTTTCTCTAAGCTCAGTGACCCCAAGAGTATCTGTTATGATCGGAAAAAAGGAAGAACATCAATATGAACTAACCAGTACCCCCAGAGCTCCTTGGAACTATACCACCAGTCAAAGAAAACACATGGTGGAACTTGTGGCTCTAGCTATATGTGTAGCAGAGGATGGTCTAGTTGGTCACTAATGGGAGGAGAGGCCCTTGGTCCTGTGAATGCTCTATGTCCCAGTATAGAGGAATGCCAGGACCAGGAATGGGAGTGGGTGAGTTGGGGAGCAGGGGTGGGGGGGAGGGGATAGGGGATTTTTGGAGGGAAAACTAGGAAAGGGGATAACATTTGAAATGTAAATAAATATCTAATAAAAAAAAGAAAAAAAATTTCAAAGCAAAACAAAATATCCCAACTTTTCCTTCTGTGTGTACAGAGCGTGTGCACCAGGGCCCTGTGCATGGTAGGCAAGAGGCTGACCATGGAACTACCTTCCCATCCCCACTACTATTGGAGACATAAATCACAAACCCTGCAGTGATTGTGATAAAATGGGACTGCCAATCAACCATTGAAAGGTTCTGGGAGAAGAAAATGTAGCCAAGTGTTCGAGAGTCCAGTCGGACACGGTGATTAGAGAATGCAAATTTACTACAGGGTTTTGGTATAGTCAGATACCCTTATTGTTACCTAAGTTGGATATTCAGTGTGATAGTTTAGATATGCTTGACCCAGGGAGTGGAACTATTAGAAGATGTGGCCCTGTTGGAGATGGTGTGTCACTGTAGTAAATTTAAGACCTTCATCCTAGCTGCCTGGAAGCCAGTATTCTGCTAGCAACCTTCAGATGAAGATGTAGAACTCTCAGCTCCTCCTGCACCATGCCTGCCTGGATGCTGCCATGTTCCCACCTTGATGACAATGGACTGAACCTTTGTACCTGCACACCAGCCCCAATTAAATGGGGATATCTTCTAAGAGTTGCCTTGGTCATGTCATCTGTTCACAGCAGTAAAACCCCAACTAAGACACACAGTAAGGATACAGCTAGTTTGTCTGTGAGCTAAGATGTCAGCACTGCCAATGTAGAGTTTGATGTAAGTTGTTAGACCATATAGAGTCTTATCTCTATCTCAAAAGAGGTTAGAATACTTTTCCAGGATCAAATAGCTACGGTGCTAATGTAACATCTATACAGTACCATCCATCACCTATTAGTTATAGCTTTCATGGGTGTGTGTGTGTGTGTGTGTGTGTGTGTGTGAGAGAGAGAG
>NC_034594.1:14984613-15002644 GCF_900095145.1 Mus pahari | reverse complement strand
CAGAGACACACACACAGAGAGAGAGAGAGAGAGAGAGAGAGAGAGAGAGAGAGAGAGAGAGAGAGAGAGAGCAAATTATATTCTTTCCATGCAATTCAACAGTACTTACAGAGCTAGGGTTGTCTGTGGGTCTCTCAGGACCATTTCCTAGCTAGCAGGAAGTATTAGTTGGCTAAGTATTTACAAAGAGAGCAGAAAAGAAGAGAGAGCTGCAGCTGAAGATACAATCTCAGGAGTAGGAAGAAAGAAAGGACAGCTCAGTGTCCTCCTACGCTCTCAGGACCGGGGACATCAGCCCGATGCTTCTCAATGCTGGCAGCACACTGGGGTCCTGCCAGATTGCGCAGCTCCCTGTGGCAGAGGTAACAGCACCCTCTGAAGCAACGGCAGGGCCACAACTACCCAGTTCTTCACTGCTGCTCTTCAAAAGCTACAAAGTGCATGCTTTAAGGCAACCAAATGATTTACTTTGTTAAATAACAGGAGGTAACCACATCAGGGAAAGTTTTCAGTAAGAACACAGTATCCCACCATTTCTACACTTCCTACCCGGGAGAGCCTCATTTTTGTGTTATTCTGAATGGAATGCTTGTGTTTAGAATCAAGGGGCTGACACAACTTTTTTCCATACAGCAGATACAAACGAAATAATCTACCGACAGGCTAGAGCTTTCTAAAGGCAGAAGAACTCAAACACTGATTAGGAAATTTTTCTTTTAAAATTGCTCTTTGGGGCTGCCTTAAGATGTGTCCTAGAGAAATGGGAGACATTGATGATAAATACCATTGTGTAAGCTGGAGACTCTAATATTCTCTGTGTGTTCTTTTTTCTGGGTTTCTCTAGCTCAAAATGCAATGTTACTTTTCTTAGGATTATATAATAGTCATATATAAATTCCAATAAAGCACTATATTTTGAGCAAGGGACTGATGTTTTCCACCATGTATGGATGATGTTGGCCACTATGGCAGCTCATAGGAAGACATCAGTAGCCAAAGGAGGCAATCTTAAAGCCCCATCTGGCCCAAGAACACATATACTCCCTCTCATCATCCTCTGGTCAGGACCCTCTGGTGAGTCCACAGAACATGTGTGAAGATGGTGTCTTGATTTTTTGAGGAAGATAAAACTTAAATTGCCCCACAATTTTCTAGCCTTTTAAAGTTACCATGTTCTAAGCAGTCATTTATGTAAATGCAGGTGTCTGAAGCTGTAAAAGTGTTCATAATAATCACACTCAGCTGCTCCCACTGCACCTTTATCTGTATGGCCAGTGGCCACTTTATAACAGGGACACAGGTACAAAGGGGCTGAAGAGAGGAGGTAAACGTGGAAGGACTACCAAGGGGAAAATAGTTTGAAACCTTGTATCTACATTCTCCTCACAGGGAAGCTGGTAACTCGTTATCTGAGAGAAGGGATGGAATTTTACACACACACACACACACACACACACACACACACACACACACACACAGAGCTATAGTTACTGGTTCTTGGGTAGCATCAGTCAACTTGGAATTGTATACATGCATGCACACACCCCCACACACGTGCACATGTGTACACACACCCACGCACGCACGCACACACTGCAGCAATGACCAGTTTTGGGGTAGCATCAGTCAGCTTTCTTTATGTCTCTGTTTAAAAGGACATGTTTACCTATGGGGCAAGGTTTTGTTATGTTCCCCAGGCTGGCTCCCCAATCCTCATTTTCCCAAACAACTGTGATCAAAGGTATCCACTACTGCATCGGGCTGTGTACACCTTATACTCCACATTTATCCATTAAAAAATGCCAAGTTAAGAGAAGAGAGTTGCCATGAAAAGCTGAAAACTCTTAGTATATTCTAGACTGTGGGAGAGACAACCGGTTTTCATTTCATGCTCTTTTTTTTTGGGGGGGAGGTTCCCCTTATTGCTCGTGATGCATACTCACACGGACAAGAAAGAGCCAGCACTTGAAGAGCACAGTGTGCGTGCTTTGTCCATGAGACACTCACCTTGTGCTGAACCAGCTGTGCTTTGATTTTGTCTGGATCATTGGCGATTTCCAGCTCAGAATCCAAAGATTTTTCTGACTCTTCCAGCCACTCCATCAGCTTGCTCCAAGCTTCGTGGAACTGTGTAAGAGACCCATATTTACCCAGAAAGTTTGTGGAGCACACAACTCTTGCAACTTAGGATATTATAAAACAGAAACAATCACCAATGGGATATACTGAAAAAAAATATCACATCAATTCAAAATTCCCCCTGAAGAAAAATGGGCGGAGGACCATTTTTGCATTTTTAGCAAATTGCAAAGCCACACTGGACACGTACAACTGTGACCTGAAGTCATGTAACGGTAATTCAGTCAGCATGTCGGCTTACTAAGTGCAGGAAGGAGCCAGACAATGCTAAGGAGAGGTAGGGAGCCCCTCTGCACAGCCCACACGGTCTCCCTTTGTTTAATAGTTAACACAAATTCTCAGAAAATGTCTGTTTGGTTTATCTGTCTCTTTACATATCTTGACATTTTTCTGTGCTCAACTCCTATGTTAAGACAAAGGAACAAAAGGAAAACGCAGCACACTTGTGAATTATCTTTAAACACGACAAGCAGAAAAAAGACCATCACCCTCTTAATATAGAAGATAGTCTAGCATCCTTACCTCTGTGCTCAGAGCCCCACTCAGGCTGACCCACCCACTGGGGTTTGAGATGCACAAGTCCTGCCTTGCTAGTATTCTGACTGTGTCTAATTCTGTTTGCCAACCAGGGACTGGAAATTATTCTGAGTCAATGCATGTTCGCTTCTAGGTACAGGGTTTCTTTCTTCCTTTCTCTCTTTCTTTCTTTCTTTCTTTCTTTCTTTCTTTCTTTCTTTCTTTCTTTCTTTCTTTCTTTCTTTCTCTTTCTTCTGCTTATATTACAGAACAATCTGGTACAAACTCTGGGTACCAATTATGAAAATGGTTACATGTTATTTTCTTATAATAAACTTAAATGAGGAGCTGCATAACAGAGGCTAAAGAAGTTAAGATCCCTGGATACCCAAACACCCTGACCGTGAAGTAATGGAAGCCGTGTATCCTCAGCAGCATGATGTGGGCTGCAGGCGTGCACTAGAGAGCAGCTCCTCAAGATTGTGGCCTCTCTGCCCAGCACGCCCCTCGCATAGTGCTACTTAATGTAGAAGAGAAGGAAAAACAGCTGAGGCTAAGACAAACTCATGACAGCCAAAGCCATAGAAGTACAATCGGTACACAGGCCAAACCCAGAAGAGGAGAGAAACGGAAGGAACAGTTGGTGGGGTCCTAGGTGGCCTGGCTCTAGATCAGGCGTGGGGACAGCTGGGCTGCCGAGCGCTGCAAACACACAGGTTCTGAAGCTCATCCTACTTCCAAACCTCATCTTAAGCCGCAGAAGCGGGGCAGGCGCTATCCATGTGCATTGGAAGCAGGAGAACAGAAAGCTGGGTTAACTGACTGAGATAGAAAGAAACACTGGTTAAGCGGAGAGAGGAGAAAACGGCAGGCAGCTCCCAGCTTCCAGCGAGCCTCTGCTAGGTTTGGGGTTAATGTTGTCTAACAGAATCACTGGGGACTGATTCTGCTTCGGACTCCGGCAGCAAAGTTGCCATGCTTCTCACTCAGAAGGGGACTGCGACATTTCTGATGCCCTTAAATTCACACACTTTACACGTCGGAATGCCAGACTCCAGTAAACATCTTCTGGCATCACACAGTGAGCCCAGATCTCCCAATACCAGACACTATCACCAATGCCATACAACAGGAGCGGAATGGGACAAAAGAAAGAACCACAATATCTGGCCTCAATATCACACCAAGTTTTTTAGTAAAAACAAATAAAAAAAATTTAAAGAATAGTTTCTGCAAAGTAAGGTGGACATATCCTCACGGGGCAGGGAGACGAGTGGTTTTCCTCTCCTCTGCGGTTAGGTCGGATGGATGCTAATAGCAGGCTAAGGGAGAACGAAACTCCCCGTGAGGTTTGCGAGGCTCCCTAAGTTAAACTGAAGGCAGCCCCTCCCCCAGAGATGCAGACAATTAATTCCAAGTGAGATGGAGTAGAGCAGAATCTTGGGGAAGAAATGAAGGCTGCGCACGAGCAGGCAGGGAAGAGAGAGACATGGATAAAGAGTTAGGTCCCTCAGGAAGCACTCGGGAGGATGCAGGCCTGGCCTTCGGCTCTGACATGAAGGAAGTCTGGCTTCCAGAGTTAGCAATATAACTCTGACACGTGACCCCGTCTGAGCAGGAGAACAGGGGTTGAAACGGCAAGGGGGAAAAAAATTAAACATACGGCAGAACAAGTAAGCTCTTAATGGGTTTCGATGGTCATCTCTGAAGTTGGGCTATTTATAGCATTTTAAGATGAGTCCCCGAGCCCTCACATGGCTGCCAAGACAGAGGAGTGCAAAGGCCTTTCAGGAAGAGAATACCTTGGCTCCTTATTGTGCCGATCTGGCAATGAACGCCTTGTGATCACACAACGCCACAGCTCCAGCTCACTGGCTGCCAGGGCTGGAGAACGGCAGCCAAGTTTATTACCTGCTTGGCCCTCTTCCTGGCTTCGTCCAGGGATCTTCCTCGCTCTACTAAGCGCTGCACCACCTTTTCCCACCGACTCTGCACGCTGATGAGCAGGTTCTTGATGAGCACGACATCTTGTTTCTGACTGAAATACTTCAGGTGGGTTCCAGTTTTGTCCAGCTCTATTATCTGCTCTCGGTGAGAATTCACTTCGTTGGCAAAGACCTTTCTCCAACAAAAGAGAATGCAATTAGACACAAGTGTGTGTGTGTGTGGGGGGGGCAGGTGGACTGACTTTAAAAATGTACACATATCCAGAGGTAACACTCATGTTAAAGGACACAGGAAAGGTCTCGGGTGGGTAAGGTGAGGGGTGAATCCAGGAGGAATTGGGGGTAGGGAGGTGCAGCTGGGAATGAAGACACTGCATAAATAACAATAATAATAATAATAAAAAATACAGTGTAAAGAAAGTTTCCATATTACTAAACCGATGCTTCCAACATGAAGGCACCGGCTTTCCAAAGAGTTCTGACCTACCTTGTGCTCATCAATTTGAAACAAGATTGTGTCCAAGATAAGGCTTGGCCGAGAAGCCATGTTCAGTGTTTGCTCAGCCTGGGTAAGCCAGTTGATGAAGTCCTGGAGGGAGTTGTGGAAGTTCATGGCCAAGTGCAGGGCCTCCTCCAACTTTGCCTGTAAAGGATGAGGACTTAGTGTGTGGTGCTCACAGTTTGCTCCGCTGTGTCTCAGCCAGCCAGCGATGTTCCCGCTGGGGCCACTGCCCTGGGAGGACACCATGTCTGGTCCATCAACGGAGGCCTACAGTCTACTTCTAGCTGGCTGTTGCTTGTTGTGCTAAGCAAAATTACTGAGAGATCCCAGATTATTTCTCCACTGTTTGAAAAGGTGATAAAATGACCACTATCGCATGAGTTACAAGTGATGTATCAGTTTTTATGTGAGAGATTATCAAACATAAGTACAATCACATCATTCTCTTTTGCTTAAATGTGTGATTAGAATACAATTATTTATAACCTTGAACTTAAGTGGTGTGTGTGTGTATGTGTGTGTGCGCGCGCGCGCGTGCTTTGCCTTCGCGTATGTGTCTCAGATCCACTGGAGCGAGACTTACAGACAGCTCTGAGTTGCCAGATGAGTATGGGCTAAATCTCCAACCCCGAATGGTTCATATTTTTTAAAAAAGCACCAGAGCTTTTACTAATCGGAGCAATACGTGACCTGTGACACATCCTCATCTGCATTGTATCACTGTTCTCTTAGCTTAGACTGTTTTTAACTTCACGAAACACCAAGTTTATGCAAGAAAACCAACTAACCAACCAACCAAAAAAAAAAAAAAAAACAAACCCCAAAACCCCAAAAACCCCTGTGGACTCCTGCTAGCTAGAGCTATAACCCAACCCAAGGATGGACACATGCAAACGCTGTTCTGTCATGCCGATCAAAGCACGTACTTTCTTCTCGTTGAGTTTGCTCTTCACGGATTCCCACTTCTCTTTCAGGTTGGTTATGTCTTGGTCAATGTTGGTCTCCGCAGATCGGGGACATCTCGCAAGCATCTGCTGCCCCCTCAGCATCAGGCTCTTGTACGTCTCTTCTTTGATGGCAAAGGCGGTGCAGACTTCCTAAAAAAAAAAAAAAAAAAACGAGATCGCCCTTCCGTTACATGACTTGCCAGAGGAGGAAACCTAACAGCAGCCCTCTTTTACATTTAAAAAAGATTCGCTTGTAATGTGTGTCAGTGTTCTGCCTGCCTGCCTGCCTGCCTGCATGTGCATCATGTGCATGCCTGGGACCCGTGGAGGTCAGAAGAGGGTGAGGAGTCAGGTCTGGAGTTGCAGTTGGTTATGAGCAGGTACTTAGAACTGGACCTGGTCCTCTCTAACACCAATGAGTGCTCTTAACCACTGAGCCCCCTTCCAGTTCCCAGAAGCACATTTTTTTTCATTGTTTTTAATAAGGTCCATCCACTCTCAGCCTCTTCTCACACATTTGTTCATCTCTCTGGCTTACGGAGCAAACCTGACAAACAGCTATACTCTCCCGATCCTGAGATAGTACCAACGCTTACAGGCACATCTTGTCAGCTGAGAAATCTATCACTGCGTGCTGCGCACTAAGGTCTAAAGCAATAATTAGCATGTTCTCACCTCACAGTGACGAGTCAGATCTGTGTGTTGTGCTAACAGTTTAACTTCACTAAGGAGTTGCCCCTCTGTAAGCTGAAACTTCTATGTCCTTTTTAACCACCATATAATAACTAACAGAAAGAATCGGCACGGTTTAATCTTGTACCCAGAAAATATGTGATAGACAGAAAAACGAGACTCAGTACAGGAAGATACAAGTTGACAGAAAGGCTGACAGCTTACAGGAGCCATGTTTAAGAAATCATTGGCGATCTTTAAATGTTGCCAGCGAGAATGCTGCATACACCCTCTCCAGTGAATGCAGGGAAATCCAGTTAACGTGCTAAGCACACCACCAATCAAACAATGGATACAACTCATCAAAAACTAAGACAGTTTGTATCTCGTTGGTTGAATTATAACATGGGCTGAGTCCCGATGGAAATTATATATTCGACATCTTACAACTTAATAATTTTTTAAAAATGAGAGTTAATTTTATTAATAATAAAATTAACCACTTGAAATACACTGTTTAGTGATGTGAGTGCAGTTATAATGTGGTCTCACTACATCTTCATTAGCTAGAAACTGTATCTCTTCATTCTTAAAAAACAACACATTAGGGGGATGGAGAGATGGCTCAACAGTTAAGAGCACTGACTGCTCTTCCAGAGGTCTTGAGTTCAATTCCCAGCAACCACATGGTGGCTCACAACCATCTGTAATGGGGATCTGATGCCCTCTTCTGGTATGTCTTAAGACAGTGACAGTGTACTCACATATATAACATAAATAACTTAAAAAAAAAAATCTAGCACATTAAAAAAAAAACAAAGCACATTTCAGTTTCATTTTTTAAAAGCATTAAATCCTGAAGCAGCCTCAGGTTAGGTGGAAACTGATTTTGTTCTTATCTTCATTTCTAGCATATTGAGAATGTTCTAGAACCACAAGCAGATCAAAAGGAAACCACTCCCGCGGCATCACAGTGCTTTCCAATCTGTTAGGGAAGATTTATTTAATTTTTAGATGTATGCGTAGGTCTGTGAGTTTGTGTGCACCGCATGCAAGCAGGAACCCCCAGGGGCCAGGAGGAGGAATCTGATGCCCTGGAACTAGGCTTCCAGGTGGTTGTGAGCTGCCAGGTAGATGCTGAGAGCGAACTCTGGTCCCCTGGAAGAATAATAAGCCCTCTTTACTGCTGGGCTCGATCTTCAGGCGCTCTGCAGTTTTTTGTTGTTGCTTTTTTGTTCGTTTGCTTTTAAACATGGAATTTTTTTTTTTGTTTTTTGTTTTTTTTGTTTTTTTGAGACAGGGTTTCTCTGTATAGCCCTGGCTGTCCTGGAACTCACTCTGTAGACCAAGCTGGCCTCGAACTCAGAAATCCGCCTGCCTCTGCCTCCCGAGTGCTGGGATTAAAGGCGTGCGCCACCACGCCCGGCTTAAACATGGAATTTTTAGTCAAAGAAGTCATATAGGGTTACCTGAAGTTCATTCTGTGTATCCTAGGCAAACTAAGTTATTTTCTACATAGTGGTTTTCTGAAACTTTACAGATATGTACTCTGCTTGCAAGTTCTTGTATTCTTTTAAAGCGTATCATTCTGGAGACAGAATTCATTATTAGTTACTTAACAGGTGATGAACTATGTGAAAGCTATGTAAGAATGTCCAGGGAAGTAAGGGACGATGGAAAAGTCACGCGGGGTTTCACAATGATAGACACTCTGAGGTCATGCAGTTGTTGGCAAGACTACTGACTTTGTTCTTCAAGCAAATGTGTCTGGGCTAGCTGTGAACAGCAAATTCAAACCACAGGACTACATGAATTACTCGCTCATGATTATTGTCTTAATTATAATTATATTAAACTATCAGATTATTTTAGAGAAGTGTCTTTATACTTCAGGGGATAACAGTTTATAACTGATACAATGCCTTGTTTGTGTGTGTGTGTGTGTGTGTGAGAGAGAGAGAGAGAGAGAGAGAGAGAGAGAGAGAGAGACAGACAGACAGACACACACACACACACATAGATACTCAGAACTGCTAGACTTCTTTAAAACTTTTTCTTAACCTCTGAGACAGATTCTTACTTGAAAATTTTAACTGCTAAATGGTGCTGTTTCTAGCATTTACACATAGTGATTTTTGCCACAAAACTTAATTTTTTAACTATATCTTCTTCCATTATTATCTACGTCTGACCAGGGCGAGGGCTGCAGAAAATACCATACGTACCATATGTGCGTTAAGCTGCTCCTTGGCTGTCTCTGGGAGACCTCCCAGAGGCTTAGATGCCAAGAGATGACGCTCTGTGTCCGTCAGCCACTGTTGCAAATCTTCGATTTCACCGTGGAACCCTTTGGCCTGCAGTGACAGGTGGTTTTTAAGTTTGTGTCACAAATGCTATCACTTTCCGGCAAGGTCAAAATGGCCCCAGCCTGCTAAGCTGTCTCTGCGTCTCATCAGAATGCCAGGTGCCAGGAGCAGTGGCTCACTACCTGAGCACGCCGAGAAAGCTCGGGCATAAGGGTATTAGGCTATTAGGCTAAGAACTTGAGCACCACCTCCTTGTCAGCTCTGCTCTTTATCCCGATTATTTTTACTCCTCTCTTTAAAGCATCACCACTGAGCCTGCACCTGAGGGCTAGCGGGGCACACCCGCATCACGTCAGGACTCTCTCCTCTCTAGTCACCTGGCGCAAGGCGCTGTCCAGTTGTTGCTTCCTTTGATCTGTCTTTTCCAAAATCTCCTGCCAGCGCTGGTTCAGAATTCTGAGCTTGTACTGGAGGTTGCTTGCTTCTTCGCCTTCACTTGACTCGATGAGGTCATTTCCTGCTTTGTTGACGGCTTCTACCGTGGACTGGTGGGCTAAGACGTCATTTTGGAGCACCTGAAAATGTTAGCGTGATCATTCGCTGGAAACACAGTGACAGAGAGGGGTCTCAGGCATCCCAAGCCTCCAACTCAACAGGTAGCTAAAGAAGACATTGGAATTCTTTTCTGTTTTTATTTTGTTTGTTATGGTTTTGTTTTTTCAAGACAGGGTTTTGCGGTGTAGCCCTGGCAGTCCTGGGAATTTGCTCTGTAGACCAAGCTGGTCTTGAACTCACAGACATCTATCTACCTGTTTTTGAGTCCTGAATGCTAGGGATAAAGGTGTGCACCACCGCTGCTCGGCTGACTTTTTCCACCTCCCACGTGCTGGGAGTACAGGTGTGGGGTACCACATCCAGTTTTAGGTACTGCCGAGGGATCAAACCTTTATGCGTGCTGCGTAAGGATTCTAGCACTTGAACCACACCTCTCGCCCACTGTACCTGTTTCATTCTCTCAGTGTGAAACATTCTGAAGCCAACGCCTCAGAACAAAAAGTGTTGAGGCAACAGGCTTCCCTCCTTCCAACTTTGTGGCTCCCTACATGGACACACATTTAGTTGACCAGTACTCTCAAAGGGACTGCACACACACGACAGCTATCCCCACTAGAATGACCTCGTAGCTGATATACTACATACTTTTGAGATTAAAATTCGATGATTAAAACATTTTCATTGATTCAAGTCCATTTTAATTCAACTTAATCGTAGTCTCTGAAGGGACATTTTCACTCTTCTCTTCTCATTATAACATTACCACACATCTAAGACATATGTCTTATAATGACTGTTTTGAAAGAAGAATTGTATCACTTTACTCTCTCACTGAAGGGATGCTGGAACTACTAACTTGAAAGGGCTCCTTTGCCTAGCGTTAGTTGAGAGTTCATTATAACCCTACCCTACCTCTCACTGATGTATGTTTGGCAACAGTCGAGAAAAGAATGTCATCTCTTATCCTATGTAAGACAGCGCACATCTGGAGGGGAACCCAGATCCGGGAGGCTTTCCAGATGAGACAGGCAGCCCCCAGAGTGCTCCTTCTCTGGTGACTGGAGCAGTTTCTGAGGCATCGGATGAGTCAGAGTTTTCCAAAGGCACAAACCCAACTTGAGTAAGGAGTCGGGTTCTGCAAAGCATACTCTTTGATATGCTACCAGCAGGAGACCCTTCCTCAAGGTCTGAGAGTTAAACGCTGCTGGTGTCTGCATCAATAGGACAATTCTATAGAGGATAGAAACTTTCTTTCAGCTTTGATTTTGGCAATCTTAAGCCACTATATACTGGTCTTTCAAAGTTAAAGGGTAAAAAAGTTAAGAGGGCCTGTTTCTTAGTCACGGGAACAGAGTTAAAAGGTTACGACAGCTCTCCAGCAGAAATAACCGCGTTGGGTGTCTGACTTTCCACCCCTGTTACAATTCTAATCACTGGTACTTTTAAGACAACTGCCAGATTTCCTAAGACGTAAATGCTTCTATAAACTCATTCCATGAGAACAAACATAGTTTGTTTTTATAAAGAGTCATTCTGGCAAGTTACTGATGCCCAGAGGCCCAGAGACATTAAAAGCCCTGGTAGGACAACAGCATTTTCAGCCTGCAAGCTTTTAGGCTGTTTCTTACAATCTTAAAAAAACTATTCGTCGTTAACTTAGCAATGGGTATGAGGGATTAAATCTTCAGTGTTTGCTGTGCGGCCCTACTGAAACAGCCTCGCTATATTTGATAACTGTTACCGCAGTAGCTAGTGAGAAAAATACTTTCACTGTGCCCTCTTAGGCAGCACACTTCAAGCCATTTAATGCCAGACAATCTCTCTCAAAATCGCAAAGTTAAGAACCTCGAACGTTAATGGTGACGGGCAGCGACGGTACGTACGTGATGCTTAGCTAGTTCAATCTCAATGGCTTTCGGGTCTCCTCCAACGGGTTTCTGTTCACTCAGCAAGCCCTTGGTGTGCGTCAGCCACGCGAGGAGCTCGTCCAGGGCGTGCTGGAACTGACCCAGTGCCAAGAGAGCACCCTCGAGCTTGTGCTGCCAAGAAGCAGAGAAGAAAAATCTGCTTAGACCCCAGCATCGTGAATGATGCGCTCTTAAAAAACAAGGGCAAAGGCCAACTGCTGAATGATGTCCAAGTCCATCCTCACAGCGCATGAATCTATTCATACTGGTCAACAACTCTAATTTGGTATGTGCGTGTTTGTATGTGGGTGTGTAAACACAGCACACACAGGAGAATGTTAATACGATTACAATTTAAGTGCTTCTGAAGTTTACTGATATTAACTGCTAACTCGATTTTTGACAGTCGCCTGGTATTCCTGTCTGGGGGTGTCTGTGCGCGCACGCAGGACTCCGTGTTTACCTGTCTGCTGACAATCCGCTCATCCAGGCTGTCCCAGATCAACTTCAGCTCCGTCAGCGGGTCCTGGACTGTGCGCCTGTCAACCTCTTCTGTCACTTTCTTCAGCAACAGCTCTGCTTGATGGTTCAGCCTTTCCATTTCTATCTGTTGTTGATAAGCTTCTGACTTAAATTGCTGCGGAAAAACAAAAACACACACCAGAGGAACGTTTAAAAAAAAAAAAATTCAACCAGAAATAACTCTGAAGTTCACATGTCCCATTGAGAGCAAAAGAGGTAGAATTTTCTCTCTTTTATTCATTGGCTTATGAATAGTTACGGTTTATTTGACTTTTATTCTGCATGGTAAAATTTAATACATCCCATGGAGAAACATTTTTTAATATCTGAAACCCTAGAAATGCCTTTAAGGAATTTAGTAATTCCTGATCGCAGGCAAGCACATAGTATGCATTCCTCCATAATTTTCATGTTTTTACAACTGTGTTGTATTTGTTAATAATTACTTCTACGTACCACTGTTAGTGCAAAATAATTTGTAATTATTGTAATTACACTAGCAAGAAAGGGTCTTGACACATAGCTCTGGGTGGCCCTTCACCACTATTTCGCTCAGGCTTGCCTCAGACCCATGTCAATCCTCCTGCCTCAGCCTCACAAGTACGGGTGCTACAGATCTGAGCATCATGTGTGGCTTTAGAATAACATCATTCCTCTTGCTCTTTCCCATATGACTGACAGGCACTTAATGATCTTCGTTTTGCCAACCAACATTTTATTTGCAGTAGACAACATTTATTTGAACCTGTGATGTTCATTAGTGGCTGATATTACAATAATATTTCAATTACACCAATTGCAACAGACTACTGAATAATGAGGCACATTATAAAAGTCTCAGTGGCATGATGCAAATTTGGTCCTCCCCCTCTGAATACACCTACTCTCCATTCAGATTGGAGGGTATCTGAAGGGCTGTATGTCAAAATTTAGGCATAGTTGCTTTTAAGTACATAGCTTTTGGAGTGAGTTACTAATCTTGCCCCGCCCCCCACTTTGCTTATTTGTAATTCTACAAAAGATAAGAAATAATGAAAGCAATCTTTTATTTTAAAAAAACAAGCACTTCTTTATGCTTCCTATGTGTAGACACTATTCTAAATCAACTTTGGGGTCTGTGAAATGGATCAGTGGGGAAAGCTGTTTGCTACCAAGTCTGACATCCTGAGTCTGGTTCCCTGTTCTCTGACTTCCTTATATGTGGGGCATCCTTGTGTGTAATCACAAACACACACATTAATAAATATGTGCAGCAGAAATAAACAGCGCAGTTTTGGGGTCGGTATGTAATGGCTCAATCATGTCACCCAAGTGACTAAGCGGGAAACCTGGGGACTCAGTGACTTAAGGAACTTCATAGGCAGTTCCTTGCCAGCTGGGAGCTCCTCACCTACCTTCAGCTCTTCAATCTGCTGCTTGACGGTCTCCAGGTCTGTCCCAATGGGAGACATTGTGGCTAACTTGTTGCCTGCGATGTCAACCCAGTCAAATATTCCCTGCAAGACACATTTTCCACGTGTTAGTGCAGCGGCTCTGAAATGGTCACAGCTCTGGTTGTTATAGGGATAGGCAAGAGCTTGAAGATGCTATGAAACGTGCTGGCCTCAAGAGAAATTTAATATTAAAAATCAGATTCTAACTGGCTGAAACTTTTGAAAACGAAGAGCATTTACCCAAATAAAAGCAGTAATATAAAACAGCTCCTCAAATACCAAGTAAATGTCACTTCCAATTCGGCACCAAAGCTGGCCAAGGGGATCCTATTCTTAAATTATCGAGCGCTTTCAAAGAAAAGTTCATTTGAAAATGTTTATATATTCAATCATAAAAGTGGAATATCCTATTTGCTTATTTAAAAATATACTGTAAAAATATCCAAATGTATCTATTTATTCAAATAACCAAGAAAATCACTATTTAGTGGTTTAATCTAACCTTCTTACACTCTATAGATTACCATTAAAATCCTGTACATACATATAGCTAAGAATACCATAGTAGCAAAAGACTTCACTGTCCCCTGCTTTCTGTTCCTTCAGGGCTTCTACACATTCTACAAGGCTTAACACACATACTTTATTTTTTTTTTAAGGTAATGAATGTATAACAGAATTATTTTACATTTAATGAAGCTGACAGGAGAGAAACCTTATAAACTAATGTTTAAACAACCATTAACCAATTACTTAAGCAGCAACCTGGGAAGAAAATGAATCTCACTTTATAATCAAGCCTCGAGCCCTACTGAGACCTAGAACCTCATTACAGCTACAGCGATGCAACTTAGTAACTCAAGTTGCCATTCACAACCAACTGGCCCTGTGATGAAGCTTACTGTTGGTGAGGAGTCTGGGTCAAATCACAGTGCCTCGCCCAGGGCTCCCACGTGACCCTGTGCAGTAGCAGGATCTTCTCTAGCCATGGAAAACAATCCCACTCAAAACACTTGCCATCATGACGTCATGTCCCCCACACAGAGGGGGAGCCCAGTGTGGTCGGCACTGGTCACTGATTATTGAAGCAAGAAATCATTACTTTGCATGTGCATGTGTACACACCTGCGTGAGAGTTATAATAAGGTGTTATTTGTTGTGAAAAATTTCATGTATTTTCCAAGTGCAAAGCCCTTGCAGCTGGTGCAAAGCCTGGCGATATTTGTTTTTACACACGTAGGAAGAAGTGGCATATGGAAAGAGAAAAAAAAATGTTCTCGTGTGAGCTTTAAAAATAATATTCACTTTGGTGTTATGGAAATACTTGAGAGGGTTTTCCCATGCAGTAAGAAGTATGGAAGACTAGACCCCTGCCAACCCGCTAGGAAGCAGGGCCAAGGGGAGGTGGGTAGAGAACGTTCCCTGAACTGGCCTGAAGAGAACCTTAATACTAAAAATCAGTTCCTGACTGGCTAATGAACCAAACGGGAGCCTTGAAGAGACATGACAGACAACTATTTTTAACAATTATATATATGGAAAAGAAAGTGCCTTGATATGGCCAGCTATGAGCCAATAAAATAGACTTCTATTTTAGTACACAGGAGAACACTGGCTTTGAGCCGGTTCCTCTGACTTTGGTGAAACTTGGCGGTATTTTTAGCCTGAGTTTACCTCTTTCATCTTACTTCACTCAGCTTTAGAACAGAACTCAGGCTCTGTCCCCTGTCACTGCCGGGTGCTCGACAAGTTATGAAAAATACAGTGTGGGAATATTTACTTTCGCTTAAAAAAAAAAAAATTAGAGCACTTCTTTTCAAAGTAGATGTCATGGCTATGTGGGCTAATCCATGGTTAGCCGTACGTATAAATCCGTATGCCTGAAAGGTAAGAAATCTCTTCTAGAAAGGCTGAGTCAGAGCAGTTGTGACTATGGGAACAGATTTGTCTGTAGCTGCGCACACAGTCACAGTGTTGGGCTGGGACCAGAGTGTCAGCGGTCCAGACATCAATGAGAGTGATTCCTGTTTCCGGCTGAGACCAGAGGACGCGGCGGCGGCGGCGGCTACCTCACCTGCAATCCGTCCTGGTACTGAACTGCAGCTTGCATGGCCTCTTCCAGTCTGTCCACCCGGTCCTTCCAAGCTTTATTTAGAGAATCCCATGCTGAATTTAGCTACAAAACAAATGTTAGAGTCCTTTCAGTGTCAAGTTTGTACTTCTGACTTCTGGTAAAAAAAATGGGTGTCGCTCAGCTAAGTCACAAACGAGCCGCAGGTACCTCGTCAATGCTCTTCTTGACAATTGGCTTGTCAGGCTCCCCACATGCGGCGATGAGCTCTGAGCCCAGCGTGATGACCATGTCCAGCTCCTCCTGCAGGCTGTCGATCTCCTCTCTGATTGCCTGGAATCCGAAGCAGAGGCTCAGAACACCAAAGCCAAGACACAGGGTCGCGCAGGGCCGCCCGTGACACAGGGTTCCCACGTGAGGTTAGTTAGCAATGCTTTGTTTTCTTTTTACTTCCCAAGCTCACATTGACATTTTTGGAACATGAGAACAACAACAACAACAACAACAACAATAACAATATTTTATAGAAAATAGTATCTCTAATGCCAAATCTTTACTACAAAGATGAAAATAACTTTGTGGCAAAATACCAGAGCAATTTAAAAAAAAATAACCCAAATACTGTCAAGCACCATCTTGATTTTCTTAAATACTTTGCTTGTTATGTGTTCCAAAGAGACACCAATAAAATAAGAGCACAAAGATTTTATGCAAAGCAACGTATCGGTTGGGAAACTCATGATAAGCTAGCTTTGGGGTTCCATGCATTACCCTAGGTAGGATCTGTCAATCCTACCGTGCTTTTCATGGTCACTGTTAAACACGCTCACTTGGCAGTGAGTATTTAACAGGCACGGGCCAAGCCTCAGATCAAGCACCTGAGGAGGAGACATTTGCCTGGTCTTGTTCCAGGCCCCACGGCCTTGCAAGCACTTCAGCCAAGTACCCAAGAAAGTAAGTCTACAGCATGGGTGACAATCCAGCCAATCCTTGAAGCTTATCACAGGGGCGGCAGAAAAGATCACTGCGGTGAGGAGCGAGACTTGTGGAAGAGCACGGAGTTAAAGGGACAGAGGAACGCCTGTGGCCGCATGGCCACCGGCTCGTGTGCACGAAGCTGCCTATCCTGCCCTGCAAAGTCAGGCTTTACCCAGTGGACGGTGTCTTTATGTTATGTGTCTGTCTGTCTTTCTGTCTGACACAGACACGAGCAGTGTGGGTGCAGAGAGATGACCTTAGGGGACAATCTCCAAGCAACACCTGTGAGTCCACAGTATCTTAGTACTCACTAAGCATTCTGCGTTCAGAACTAGAGACGGATTTTAGCAGGACTGGGGTGTTGTCTCGCTGAACTTGGCTCTTCGCTTCTGTCGTTGTTATCTCTGCTGCTTCCTGCTGTTGCTTTACAACAGTTACTTACCTCTGCTGCTTCCTGCTGTTGCTTTACGACAGAGGGGTCGATTCCGGGATCCTCCAGGTCCCGGATGAAATCCTGAGTGTCTTTGGTGGTAACAACCAGCGACATGTGATCGCACCAGAATTTCTCAGCCAGCTCCATCACATCCAACAGTTTGGCTTCCCGTTCTTCGACCAGCGTGTGGATGTTTCCCCAGATGAAAACCATTTGGTCCAACTTATCCTGTACAGCTACACAGCAAAACAGCGTCCGTGAAGACACTAGTTATCCTCACGTGCGCAAAAGCAGAACTTCAGCTCAAACAGCAGGCAGTTACTCAACCTGTTAAATACATAGACTGGACCAGGTTTTTGCCAACTGCAATAGATGTGTAATCGCTAGGCTCAAACCTATCCCACACACAAAGCAGAATCTCTGGGTCCACTCCAGCTGTGCCAAGACACCTCCTTATAAAAGTAGATGCGTAAAGCTGCATGAGCTCAGAGTAGACTCAAATTTACCAAGCTTAAAGTTCCTAAGGGCTGGCCTTAATCCCAAATTAACTAACCTAAGATGTGTTTTCTTATGCTCTCTAAGAATGAAAATGCTTCTTCAGTCACAGAAGGATTTGTAGTTCTGGTTTGTTCCTGAAATGGTCTTATTTCCACTATATGAGTCCTCTTCCCTTTGGTCCACAGATCATAACTCTAATATGCATGGCTACGGTTGCGGTTACTGTTCTGGTGGTTATGGGATGGAGTGGGCATGCTAGATAAGATACCAAGACTGTACCCCCAGCTTTGTCCCTATTAGCCTAAGAGGCTCAGAGAACACAGTCTTTACGTGACCACATTTTGTTTCCAACCAGTTGATTTTGCAAACCTTTTGGGAAGCAACGCGTCCCGGCGCTAACCTCTCAAAGACCTAGTGTTCTCTTATGCGGCCAGCCTGTCAGTGAATAGCATACGAATCTAGAGGTGTTTTAAAGTAAGCCTGAGGCCAGGTGCGGTGATGTGCATGCAATCCTAGCCCCTTGGGAGGTACAGGCAGATTGGTTTTTAAATTGGAGGCTAGCCTGGTCTACATGGCATCTCTCTGGTATATGTATACACACACACA
>NC_034594.1:14948797-14984601 GCF_900095145.1 Mus pahari | reverse complement strand
CACACACACACACACACACACACAGAGAGAGAGAGAGAGAGAGAGAGAGAGAGAGAGAGAGAGAGACCCCCATCTCAAAAACAAAAGAAAAGACCAAAATGAACAAGCAAACAGGAAAGCTGAGCCTGTCTCTGCACCTTTGGCGGATGCATCTTTTTCGGTGCCCTCAGATCTGGCGATCATCTCCTCTCCCCTCTGCCTCAGCGTCTCGTACAGCGGCTGCAGCTTCTCCATGTCCACGGACACGCTCTTATTTTCACCAATCTGCTCCTTGATCTTCTCAACCTCAGCAGAGATGGATGGCGGCTGCCGCAGACGCTCCGCAATGCGCTCCAGGCTCTCAAGGATCTGGTCGATCTTGTCATGAAACTGCGAGTAGAAACAATGGGCTGTTGTCACCTCACACTTAAAACGTCCCCCTGACTAAGAGCTGAAGACCCTCTGCCAGCATTTCCATCCAAAAGGTTATATTTGGCTGGTGCATGAAACCATGACCTCTGTGCACTCCCTGTAACACCCTTAGGGGGAGAACACTTGAGTTTCCCATCAATAACTGAATAATTTCATTAAGAAGCTGTTTATCCTCCTTTGTAGCAATATGTAATCCTAACCTGATATTTAATTTTATCACAATTAAACTTATTTTTTTTTCTTTTGATAAGCTGCACATTTGGCTGCCCAAACTGATTATTCATTTCAGACAAGTATGAGCGCATGCAAAACTCATAGTTTTGATTAGGTGGTTTGATTAGGTCCAAAGGGATTTCTTGAGTTGTATATTTCCTCAATTGAGAAAAAAAACATAGAATTAAACAAAATAAGAATATGCCAAATGTTGTATTCCAAGTTTGTATGTAATTCATGGTCAAACACACAACTGGATATAGAGAAATAGTTAATTTCATATTTATGAAGGTGTCATGTACAACTACACAGCATCATAAAACCCTGTTTACTCTAAACTCTGTTGTAGCTTCAAGTTGAGTGAACCAACACTATGCAAGTTAGCTTTAACTTCCAACGGACACAGCCTAGACTCGTCTGAGAGTCACACTTGAGGGAGTTCGCAGATCAGCCTGGCCGCGGGAATATCTGTGGATGACTGTCTTCACTGGGAGTGGATGAGGGAGGGCCCAGCCCATGGTGGGTGGCACCTCTCAGTCGGCCACCAAGCAGTGACCCTCCGTGGTTCCTGCTTCAGCTCCTGTCCTGCTGCCCCATCGCATGACACAAGCTCTCCTGTCCTCTCCATTGCCTCTGCAGCAATGAGGGGGACAGAGAAAACACACACACACACACACACACACACACACACACACACACACACACACAAACTGCCACCCCGATGCCAGCATTCAATGACAAAAAAACAAAACCTTGAAAGCACAGAACCTGCAGGCATTCACAAGATCAACAAAACAGTCTTTACAAAAATCCTACTTCCTACCTAATATTCTCATCATTTTTATCTGGCTTATTGCTCCGGGTTTCCTCTAAATGCTTTTCTTAAGGAAAACTCTACTACTAATAACTATAACAGTTTCTTCTTTCTCCTCCATGAAAAATACTGTGCTCTACTCACGACGGCCCTGAAGCGAGTACCTGATGAGTGCTGCGAGTGCGTTTCCCGCTCACTGAAATTTATTTATTTTATTGTACCCTGGAGGAGGCAGAGAAACCCAAGAGTTGGCTACAAGCAGATCCCACCTCTGAGAGAAAAGGCACCGCACTTAAGAGTCAACCCAGTGACATCGTTTAAGAGGAAGTTTGACCAGAAGGTCCAGGAAAATGCTTTTCATGCTTGGGTGTGGGGAAGAAATGAACTCTTTCCCCAGTGTAAAGAGGATTACCTGGGTGGACTGAGATATGGCCTCATCAAGAACCACAGCTCGCTTTTTGACATCTTCTTTAATTTGACTGTAGAGGGTGTCGGCTGCCACATATTTTTCTTGGATATAAATGCCTTCCTTTGGGCTCAGTTCCAGTAGCTGTGGCCCAGTCTTGTTCATCTTATCTATGTGTGGCTTGTGCTCGGCTATCAGTTCTCGAAGTTGCTGTAATGAGCCAAACAGTCTCTCAGTATCTGAGTCACACCTCCATATTATAGCCGGTCACACCTCCAATGCATCCAGCTGGCAAGAACCACGGAACAAGTCCCCTCCACACCTCAAGGCATGGGTCCAGGTCTCTGCCAGGAGGAGGATCCCCAACACAAGACCAGATGATGTCCAGTCCCGTGTGCCTTTCGGGGGACAGACAGTAATGGTCCAGAGGAAACAGTAAATGTGCATTTCATGGCAAGAGCTGCCCATTTTCACAAGAGCATTGCATCGTCTGCAGAGAAGGGGCTGAGCCATGGCTCTTAGGTGCTTCTTTTTGTATATTTATAACATATGCAGAAACCACTGGGGGAGGGGACCTTGAGAACAGGAAGAATCTCGAGTGGGGCAGGGAAGAAAGGCAGGATACCGGGATTTTAAAAACCTCAAGATAGATACTCATATCGATTACAAAATATTATATTTTAGAACCTAGTCTACATATATGTGGCATACGCATGCTAAATATATTGATTCACTGCTATCAGTTATTACAATTATTTGTGTGTGAAGCTGCAGGTGAGGTGGTGAGTTGCCATGTGGATGCTAAGATCTTAAACCAGTGCTAAGATCAGCGAGCGCTCTTAGCTGCCAGACCATCTCTCCTGCTCTTGTGTATTTCTGTCAACTCTTAAAGATTTCAAGGCTAAGAGATTAAACACACAGCTATACACTGAGCATTACTGCAAGGGGTAACATTGTCTATGAACAACCTGGAGATGTGGCTATAACACCCTTCCCCTTACTCTCATGGCCATTTCTTGCCTCTAGGTGTTTATTCTAAAAGCAGTTGTTTGAGTCACTACGACTGAGATGTTCATGACCTACCTTATGCTAAGAGTCGTGAGGTGACCAGCCACCAGGATTTCTGAGGTGACAAAACTTCATACTGTCAGTTCCGCCTCATTTTAAAGTGTTTCACTCGCTGAATGATTTAGATAAAATGCCATAAAAATTTAACTTTGCCTTAAGCTAACTCTCTTCTGAGTAAGAACGTCAGCTACAGATAGTCTTCCATGCCAATGTGTTTTTAAAAAGTGACGGAGATTGGCAGGAGGAGCCGGGCATGAGTCAGTGGGAAGAAGAGCAGCTACTGCCGCTGCAGAGGGCCTGGGTTCGATTCCCAGCACCCACATGGCAGCTCACGACTGTCCAAAACTCCAGTCCCCGATTATGCAACACCCACTTCTGGCCTCTGAGCACTGTCTATATGTGGTGTAGACATACATACAGGAAAAGAATTGTGCACACAGAACATAAGCAGACAAATCTTAAAAAAAAACAACAAAAAAAAAAAAACAAAAAAAACAAGTTTATCCTATCTTCTAAAATACACTGTCACATCTCCTGGGTTGGTTTTTACCTGCTCCTGACTAGCTTCAGAATACACTGGTACAGACCCAGGAGAACTATCTAGGTTCTGAAGTCTAGAAATGTTAAGGATTCCAGATCTTCTGAGATGTGAGCCCTCTCCCAAACACATGCTTCTAAGTTTCTAGTGGTGTTAATAGTTAAACATCTCCTAAAGGGAGGGCTTCGTGATGCCAGAGTCCCATGTACGCTTCATATACCTAGGTCACCGCTTCAGCATTTCACAGAGTGGAGGTGGGGACAGCCACTAGCTTTCTTGATCCTGCTGATTTGACAGATGCATGCCATTGTACATGTTCTCAGTACTTAGGGGCTTTGCATGCATGATGGCACCTCTGTCCACTTCTACTCTGGTTTCTGATACTGTAGATGGCTCTGACCACTACATAATATATCGAGCAGAGAACACAGTCAACATATACATATGTGGGATGCATTCGATGTACATGTTTGGAAGCATCTCAAAAGCTCACGTCGCTAGCATGTTAAAATGCTGTTCCTTTTCCTACCCAGATGGGCTGTGGTGTGCACTATTTTAAGAAAGTTGGTACGGGGGTCATTTGTACGGCATGTGACAGTTACCCAGCTGCGAGGGAGTGCTGACCACATGCCCCACAGCATTGATTGCTACAATGCCGGGTCTCTGTAGGGTGTGTAGCAGCACTTTAGACATCTTGCTGAAGCCCACCATTCTGGTCCAGGGCTCAGCCTCCCGTTCTCACCCGGTGCTCCTCTTGTTGTCTCCTCAGAGTCTCGTACTCTAGGGCTGGGGCAGGCAGCTGAGAGATGATTCGTTGTGTTTCCGTTAGCCAGGGCCAAAGTTCTTCAAAGGTCTCCCAGAACTGGCTAACGAGGGACTGAGCCCGCTCCAGCTGAAGGTGCCTCTCTGAGTTGATCTGGCAAATGGCATCGTACTTCTTCAGTACCTTGTCCAGTTTTTTCTAGAAAGCAAGATAAGGAAACACGTTTGTCAGGACGGACGGCAGCTGTGGCTTAGAATGTTTTGACCAGTTCTGTACGTTTGGCACAGGGAAGGAAGATGTATGTGAAATGAATAAATAAACAAACGAAATCTGTTCAGATTAACTGCCTCTATGCATATGTTCATGTTAATAAAAGTGAGCACTCCAATTTTTATGCGCAGGCACTAAGACACAAGAAGCAGAACTCTCTAGTACTCTTACTATGTTCTCGGGGTTAGAAAGTAAGTTCACACAAGTCTACCAACAGTTACATGATGATCTAAGGAAAAAGAAAGATTATCTTTCACAAATGGAATCATAAGAACAAAAGTCAATTTAACATAAAATTAATTGCACAAAATCAAAGTAGGGTACGGTGCTATGGATAATCTGTAATTTTATGCATGCTCTGCCTGAAAGAGAACGTATTTTATCTACAATGTAATTTGAGGTATGGCTATTTATATATCTTTATTTGGGGCCTATGTTTACCATAACCATTAGCATGCAGTCATTTCTTTAAGCTCCCCAAGATGTCTGTATATAAGTGGAGCTAACCACCATTCCCTGTGGATGCTTTTCTATCAATCTGCAGAATTATTAAAACTATATATACCTACTGTTTCCTTAGCTACTTAGCTCACTGTTCCCCTACTGGCTTCCAGTGAGTAACTTCACACAGAACGAAGATCTATGTATTTTGGGTTTTGTTTCAGCTTAAAAGTTACAAATGTTCCGGGAGCCTATGACCCATAGATGGCATACCTTATAACTGACATAAGCCGGCATGCCATCCTAACAACACTACAGTTGATATTGACTGAACTGGTTGAATGTTCAACGTGGGTCAGTTAAGGAAACTTTAATAGCTCAGTTGTGTTAATACAGATGGTCCATGGCTATTCTGTAACCTTAAAAGATGCCTGACTTATATGTAATGATTCTGTTGCTTAAACAGCAGCTGCAGATACAAAGTATCAAGTTTCCTCCCCCCGTTCAGGGCTCAGCAGATGCTCAGGGGATACTATTCATTTGGAGTTTACTGGCCAGCATTCAGACAAGGTGGTACCTTCATTGACTGCTTCTCCTCCTCACTGGATGTGGTCATGATTTTATGCCCAGATGTAACAAGTTCATCAATGATGTCTTTGTGTCTCAAAATATCCATGGTAAAAGCCTAGGATTTACCGAACAAAGACAAAATACAAAGACATGGTGTGATTCAGTGAAGGCGAGCAAGCGGAGTAGTTGAAAATAACAAGTTACACTGACAGGGTCTTGGAAAGTCAAACCACATGGATAGATTTTCTAGACTTGGAGCCTGGCGACACCTAACTCAGACTGTGACTGAAAATGCATTTCTTCACCTTTTGAACCTGCAGCTGAGCAGAGGTCTGGTCTTGCTCAAGCCTGATGTCACCCAGAGACGTTAATTTCTTCTGTGTTTCAGTGATCCAGGATAACTCAGCATCTGCCGCTTGGTCAAACTAAACAAAAGATAATAATTAGGTTAGCAGGTTCCTGTGGCTGGTGCCAGAAATATTACCTATTTGCATGACTTCTAAATACCCTGCTTCCTAATTGGAGACTCTCAGTTTCTCTTTCCATAGCATCATAAGAGAACTCTGTCCACAAGCTCTTATGCTCTGCCATACCGTGACATCACAGTTAGGGTGTAAGGATGGCGGGTGCTATGGCGGCCTTTTCAGGTGTCTTACATCCCAAACATTAACTGCTGGAAAAGCTGACAGTAGATACCATTTTAAATAACTTTTTCCCTGTGACATCAGTTCTCAGAAGGGCAGGGAGCGCTGTGCCATCCAAGCACACAGTTCCGTGATAAATAATGAAACACTACCATTTCCTTATTGTAGGGGTTTATGTCTCAATGTGTGTTTACGTATCCATACCCATGTACAGATATTGAAGAATGTGCTCAGACAACTCGTGCACAACATGTAAACGCCCCATAGAACACCGGACTTTGAACGTACTCGAGGTCATTCATAGATGTCTGAGTTTCTCTTCTTCAGTGTACCAGTAATTCATAGCCTGACATAGGATGTTAAAGCCCAGAGTAATCAGGGGAAATTAAAATCCGGAGTTAATACTGTTGGTAATTTAGTGACTGCCTTGCTGCAAATCTAGGTGGGAGTAGAGGAGGGTAATTGGGTAGGAAAAGAGATGGGAGGGGCTCAAAAATAAGTTATAAAGTAATTCTACTTTAAAGACTCTACATAGGGAAATGTCAGGTTGTGGAGGCAGGAGTGAGTTGATGGGTGGGGGAGCACCCTCAGAGAAGTAGGGGAAGGTGGCATGGGATAGTGGGTTTGTGGAGGGGAAACCAGGAAAGGCAATAACATTTGAAATGTAAATAAATAAAATAACCAAAAAAAAAAAAAAAAAAAAAAGACTCGATATTAACACAATGTAAACACTCGAGAAGACAGAACAGACCAAGTTTCTGCATTCCAACAGAAGTACATCTAAAACCCCCAAGCATGGCATATGGACATGCAGCTGAAGTGTCTAGGGCCAGGCAGAGTGCTTTGAATCTTGGGTCCTAAGGATCAATACCCCAAGGGTGATATGTTCTCTGCCATTTCTTTGAGCCTCACCTCACCTATCCAAGGTTAGGTACAGAATGGACAGACTATCCTTACACACCAATGGGCACAGACACAGGCCCGGGAGAATCCTGTTCTCTCTAGCCAAAGAACGTGGGATTGGGCAGCCTAACGAGGCAGGTGACATACAATACCCACTCCAAGCCAATCACATGCCACCACACAAAATGGTAGCTCTGCTCACTCATGCCAAGAGAGGTGGCATGAAGAGCCTAAGGTTTCACCCTTGAGTCTGTGACTATGTCCCTTCCAGGGTGATGTTAAGCAGGGGCCAAAGTTTTATTCCCACTGGCCCAAAGCTAAGAGTCATCCTACAGTGTAGACAGAGAGATGTGGAGTCTGTACCTCAGCCTGCTGGGTAGTAATGACGACACACTTTTCCTTTGCTGTATCCTGCTGGCATCATAACTAATAGACACAGTGAGGAGTCAGGGTCTCCCTTGGCACCCAGTGTTAGACCATCATGGCCTCCCTCACTGCTATCAGGAGAGGCTGTGCAGAGAGCTGGAATGATCAACCCCACCCAACAAAAATGAGGCATATGCCTAGAGCCCAAGGGGATGTGGGGCTTTATCTCCCCTGTCACACCCCCAGTTGTTGCTGCCACACTGAAAATGGATACAGGCAAATAAGATCAAATTTAAATCCATATAAAAACCAGGAAGGGATCTGTCTGCCTCTGGAGGCCATCATGCCTGGCCAATATTGTTTTCTCTAAGGGTGTACATTTTGATGTTTTAGGTTCAAGAACTATGACATTAACCTGATTAATTTAAAACCAAACCTTTGGGAAACACTTGCAAACATTTCTTACTGTAGCTGATCTGTAGTTAGTGACTGGGCAAGCTCCAGTGTGTGCTAAGCAATGTGAACTCAACCTGTCATTCAGTCTGCATCTGTTTTACATCACTCAACAAACTGAACACAGTCAAGTGCTCAAGAAAACCCTGCTCCCAAAGGACACAATATCTGTCTTGTTACTCAGAGAAGGCTTGGGTGCCAGCCCTGAAATGTTCAAATAAATTTTCATGAAAAAAAAATCTGTTATTTTAAAATAGCTGAATCAACTTCAGGAATAAACATACCCACTTTCCTACAACAACGAAGCACACAGATTCCTGCAAACTGTAAAACAGGCAGGCAAACACATTCCTCGGGCATGAATGCTTCTCACAGAAATGTCCCAGGCAGGGAGATATCCTGGTCTTCCACCAGCCTCTGTGATCCTCAACCGGCATATTAAAGGACGGGCAGGGCATGAGGCTTTAGAACCTACAAATTATGATTACGCAAGGCTAGAAAGCCAGCTTCAGAGAGTCCCTCCCATAGTCTGATGTGCTCCCTGCTTTTGCCTGGTGGGACTGAAGAGGCTGGTCACACATCTCCTGCTGGAGGTATCCTACAAACCCATATGACCCCATGCAGAATTTGCAACCCGAACCTCAGGACTTAAATGTAAATATCCACAAGGAGAGAAGTTAAGCTTTCCATTCCCAGGACTGTCTTCACTGTTCACCATTTTCCATAGGGTTGTGGCTAACAGCAGAATTCTCTGAAACTTAGGAGTAGAAACCGTGTGAGCCACAGGCAGGTCAGAAACTATAATTTTTTCCCCTTTTAGTCATCTTTGGAAAAAACTCTACATCAACCAAGAAAACCCTTTCCTTTTTAAAAACAAAGACTTTTTCTTTGCGTACAGAAGCATGACCATGGGACAGTAGCTACCAACCTGCATACTAATTCAAACTGCTCACAGATGCATCAGGCTTAGTCTAGGTACAAGACTAGTGTGAGCGGCACACATGTACCTACACACAGAGTATTCTGTTTGGAAAACGAGGCTTTCCCTGTGTGACAGGTGCTGTCTGTGATGGTAATGGGTGCAGGTGCCTGCTAACCGTGTGTAGATTGGCAGAGCCCTGGTGCTCAGACACAGCCTGGCCAAAGCCTACGGAAAACCCCCAAGTCCATTTCAGAAGCACAGCAATTGGAGTGAGAATCCAGCAGCAAGACGCGTTTGTTCAGGTAAAGACCCTGGGCAGCTCACGTGCACCTAGGCAACAAGGCACTGGTCCCACCTGCTGAGACCTCAGAATGGCAGCGTCGATCTCCTCCAGTTTCTGTGTGATCGTGTCGTTCACCAGTCGGTAGCGTTCGTTGTCCTTGGCGATCGTCTTCTCGAGCCCTTCCCTCGCTCTCCAGGGCACCAGCTCCAACAAGGCGCCGCTCACTTCATTGAGAGAATCCACTAAGGCTTTGTTGCTCCTGACTTCGTTTTTCAGTTCCTTGAGAACATATAAACACATGGGTAAACGCCAGGGCGGGGTCTCCCTCTGTGCCATTCTTGGGTGGGGGTTGGGGTGGGGGTTCTTCACTGGTTGACAAGGCTTGGCCTGGTTAGTTACATCTGAGCTAAACGAATGTCCATTATTTAAAGATGTTTTGCAAATAAATAAATAAGTAAATGAATGAATAAAGTGTTTCCAGAGAAGTTTAGGAGACAGTTCATTTGTTAACATGGCAGGAGTTTATCTTTGAAATAGAAAATAAATATTTGCTGTTCGGAGAAGCAAACTCAAACCAGCTAACATGCTAACATGCTAAGTCATCGGCCTGTCACACGTCAACAGGAACATGGCCTGCGTTGAGGACATGCTGGCGTTGTAAGAGAGTACAGCCTCCCCAACTCATGGGATCCGCGGCTGACACGTTGGGATGAATGCTCAGAGAGGCAGTGTGCTTTTCAGATATTGCCAGGAAAGTCCCCCCTGCTACCCATCTCTGACAGAAATGTTTTACCAACTAAATTACCTGCCTCTGATACAGTGATCATCTTCCTTTACCCCTTTCCCTTCTTTGTTATTCTACCTTGGGCAGGAAATTATATTCTAGTCACCTGTCTCTTAAAGGAAATGGTGGGCCCTGTCTGAACGGTCACCTTACCGCCGGTTTCCACCAGGCCCCGCCCCCCACGGCCACTGTACTTGGAATCCTCACAGATATACCCCCCCTGAGGTGACACATGTGTCTGAATGGTCACCTTACTGCCGGTTTCCACCAGGCCCCGCACCCCACTCCCCCGTAGGTGACACATGTGTGGGAGACGCACGAGTGCCTACTTTCTGTCTCTCTTGCACTTGGCTTGCAACTTCTCCTTTCAGGCCCTGAGTCTCGTAGGACAGCAGTTCCACCTCCACACTGTCCAGCCAGTTACACAGTTCCTTGTGTGTGGACTGCAGCTGGCCGGCGAGCTGCAGCGCGTGCTCTAGGGTCTCCGCTACATCGGCACTCAACTTGGTGATGTCTTTGTACCTGGCTTTTATGGCTTCCAACTTATCTTGAATGATTAAGACTTCGTCACCTAAAATTCCAAGAAGATGTATTATTTCTTACGAAAGAGGAAAAAGTGAGGGGCAGAGAGTCTCTTCAGATACTGCTGATGATACGTCTTGGGCGGGGGGATGAGGACGCACTTTTCTAAAGATGATCTGACCCAAAAGATATCCTCGCTTCTTCCCCAGGACTGCTAAAAATAGAAAGTCCAATAGAAAGGCCTACAGAAACTTCAGTTGTGTGCAGACGTTTTGGAAGAACGACGAGGGCTAAACCTGCCAGCACCCGGGCTGCTGATGTCATGGCTCCCAAGGCGGTTACGTCAGGCGGATATTTAACCTTCCTGTGCTGACTCCTCATTACTCACACTTCCGGGGCTCTTTATCTGCCTCTACTTCCTTTGCAGACAGATGTAAATTATGCCCTAAGCTTCAGACTTCCAAATCAAAGTTCTAGACACTTTATTGCATGCTTTTAACCACAGTGAAGGATAACTGCCCCGAGCGTGCGCATGCACACATGCTGAAACAGATAAGGGCTTTCCTATAGCCAGAGGAACTGCTAAAATAACTTTGCCATGCATCTGTCTTCTTAGTGCTTTCTTCAAGCTTGGAGAAACTAAACCCATGGACTACCTTAACAAGCATCGTTGAGGTGCAGTTTACCTTAAAAAAACAAAATAAAACAAAACAAAATAGGACTGTTTAAACCCATGTATTCATTAGCTTTCAGCAGGGGAAGGCTCCTGTAGCTACAGCACAGGCTTCTCTGGCCAGTGCCCATGCTGAGCGCTTTATGCTATGGGTAACACGCATGGCGTCCACCAAGGACTCAAGTGAGATCCCATTTGAAGCCCTCTTGACTGACTTCCAAGCCATTCTACAGGACGACATCTCAGAGCTGCCTCAAAAGTCAGAAAGGGGTTTGTCATCCCCGAGACCCCTAGCAACTCTGAGGAATGCTGGCCACGGATAACCCGAGCCGGAGGCATCTCACCTGTGGTTTGTTTGAGCAGTTCTAAGCCGTTCAGCAGTGCCTGATCTACACTCTGTTTCCTGAGGAGAATGTCTTCTTGTAGAGCCTAAAAGCACAGGTACCATTTGTGGGGAGACAGGGGAGAGAGCACTTGTTAACCTCAGAGAAGGTTTAGTAGGGGGCAGATCTGCAGAGACATAGCATTTTTAAATGTCTGTTACTCCTCCCTCGCTCTACCCATGCCCTCCCCGTGCTCATCTTCCAGTATGCATGACACGTCTCTTTTAGGTCACACAGTGGGTCTTATAAAAACTGCCTTTGTGGAGGTATTGGTTCCTTATGGGGTCCTTGGATACAAGAGTAATCACACTGAATAAGTAGCAAGAAAGCCAGCTAACTGGATAAATTAAATCTCATATCACTAAAGGTACTGTGTACACACGAGAAAAAGTCTATTGTGAGTTCAATGAATCACACAAATCATAATGGACACAAAATAATATATAACCAATAATAATGGATAAAATTAATAACAACTGAAATGAGAAAAAAAAAAGAAAGAGAAAGAAACAAAAGAAAAGAAACAAATGAAGGTACCCTGAGTTCAGCCTGCTGTCTCCACAGAGCCTCTGTGCTGTGATCCTGGACTGACAGCTTGCTCAGTTTGCCATGCACCTCATTCAGCCAGTTCATCAGCTCAACTTCGTCTTCCCCGAAAATCCTAGCATTGCACAGGGCCTGCTGGAGGAGCTCAGACCTGCTGTGGCTTTTCTCTTGAATCTCAAAGTACCACACTTGCAAGGAGTCTAGCTTACTCTGCACCAAATCTTTGTCCTCCCGGGAGCTCAGGACCTTTAAGGACTGGCCAATGCTAACGGCCTGGTGTAACTGTTTGTTGTGACTGGTGATGTCATCTTCTAAGACCTAAACAAAGTTCAAAAAAGGAAGACAACGAAACAGAACGAAACTGAAAGGGGTGGACAAATGGAAAACGTAAACAGAACCAAAGGATGATCTTTAAAAACGGATTTAGTTTCACAATTATACATAATCTAACAAACGCATGTCACGGGCACGCGACACTTCTTACTTTGTGCTGTGTAATCTGCTCCTCCAGCTTCGGTGCCTGGGTTCCTATGGGCTCTGAGTTTGCCAGCTTCTTTTCTACGGCTGTGAGCCACTCGTTCAGTGGCTCCAGGGTCTCATGAAACTCCTGAGCTACCACAGAGATGCCTTCCAGTTGACGGTTCCTATACGTTTGCCGGGATGAAGGTCAGTTAGGTGTGGAGAACGTGTAAAACCACCAACCAAGATCTTTGGTCAGACCTGCCATACTACACTGAACACGGCTTCCCAGAAGTCACCTAAGGCTGGGCTTTAAGTCTCAGACATCTACAGGGCATGTTAAAATGGCTCTCACTAAATAAAATTAAAGAAGATATCCTTGTTCCTGAACATCACGGAGGGTGAAAGCCACCTCCGCTGAGAATATGCCCGTCAATCATAACCATTTTAAAAGGCAGCAGCAATAGAAACAATGACAAAAAGCACTGCTGGAGACACATTTTTACGACTGGCCTTGCTTGCTATAAATAAGCATTTCAAAAATGAATTTCGATAGAAGCAATAGTCACTGAAGCTATTTCTAACAAGATGGTCAAATAGTGGATTTTAAAACTTGAGGAACCATGACTGCTACATTATAAACACAGTATCAAGTGCATTTGTCAAAAGCAACAAAAGTTACTACTTTGCGGACTTAAATGACAAGAAGAGGAGAGCGGCTCAGATTTATTTATCACTGGCTACAGTCACTCTGTTCCTGCTGCCTTTTTCCTCTCAGGCTCCTGACTGGGCTGGCCCATAGCAGGGCATCGGATTCATCAGCCAAGCTGAGAGTCCTGTGTTGAGGTCTAGCTGCTGCCCTATCTTCCTGATATATTGACTTTTTTAAAAAAGGAAATAATATGATCTGGGAAACGAGCTTCACATGAAGCTAGGAGGAATTATAGAACTGGCAGTAGGGACAAAAAAAATACAATTTCCATTGTTTGTTTGTTTGTTTGTTTGTTTGTGTAACAGAATCTCACTACATAACCTTGGCTGGCCTGGGATGCAGTGTAGATCCTGGTGGTCTGTAAGTCACAGATATCCACCCGCCTCTGCCTCCTGAGTGCTGGCAGTAAAGGTGTGTGCCACCAAACACTATGTCATCATATTCTAAACTATTAGCACGCAACGGTTAAAGACCTTCCCCCTTCAGTCTAGGTCTGAAGAGGTGGGAATTGCTTTACTGTCAGCCTGATCACTCTGCTGGCTGCTCTCGCATGTAGTTACTCCCACTCAGAGTAATCATGGCAGACAGGAGGTGCTACACCGGCTGTGACTCTGTAATAACAGAACTGGGAGCAAGAGCCCAGAAATGCCACAGTCTAACCCTCCCAGAGGGAAAGGACCACCAGCCGCTTCACTCCTTTCTAACCAACTCCTCCCTTAAAACATGGCCATTGCTTCCCTGTCTCCAAACCATACCCTGCATCTTTACTTCAAAGCATCACTCTTGTCCTCGTTTCCCATCGGCTTTGAGTCTGTTAGTCTGTACATATCTGGGGACAGAGGTGACCGGTCTAGCTCATCCCCAGAAGCTAACACCTAGCTCTTTACCTGACACAGGGTAGGTAGCGAATGACTGTGTCTTGCACAAACGAATGAATTACCAGCGAGGGAAAATGCTTTCTTAATGAGCAGGGATGCGGCTGGTGGCCGCGGGACATCAGAAGAATGGGGATCGGTGTGCCACAGCCCCGTGACAAACAGACACGGAGGACATGAACGTAAAGGCAAGGGTTACCCCAGCCCACAGCCCTGAGCGTGCCACTGCTAGGTACCTTGCTTCAGCTCTGCTCAGGAGCGCTTCCCATCTACTGTCCAAGAGGCTCAGCTGCCTCGTGAGCTTTACTCTGTCCGCAGGCTCCGCTGAAGCAGCGATTTTCTCTCCTTCTCGTTTGATCACCTCCACCGTAGACTTCCGATCTTCCAGCAGTCTTTGCAGAAGCTTCAGACAAAACATGCAGTGTTTTTAAAAGGCAGAAGAATGTTTAAATAAATATAAGATAGAATACATACACACACACATATGTATATATATATCTATGCATACACATATGTGCATATATATATATGTATATATATTTGCATGGATAGACATGGGAAAAGTAAGAAGCAGGGGTTTTAAAAATAATCCATGTAAGGGCAGTGAGAGGGTACCTGAGGTCAAGGTGGCTTGCCACCAAGCCTTATGACCCGCAAGGTGGAAAGGGAGAAGTAGTTCCTGCAACTTGTCCTTTGACCTCCACATGCACGCCAAGGTGCATGCAGGGCACATAAACAAATAAATGTCATTAAAAAAAAGCCTCCAAAGAATAAACAGAAAGAGCATTTGGCTGAGTAACTGCAGTGTCAGACACTGAGGTGTGGGTTTGACAACAGACAACCCCTACTGATAAGGTCACTGTAATCTTTTTTGTTTTTTGTTTTTTTTTTTTTAGATTTATTTAATGTATATGAATACACTGTAGCTGTCTTCAGACACTCCAGAAGAGGTTGTCAGATCCCATTAGAGATGGTTGTGAGCCACCATGTGGTTGCTGGGAATTGAACTCAGGACCTCTGGAAGAGCAGTCAGTGTTCTTAACTGCTGAGCCATCTCTCCAGCCCCAGGTCACTATAATCTTCGTGATGGATTTTGTGCAAAATCACAGAGCAGAAGATGCACGTGGGATAAGCAGACTGAACCATGGGAAAAGTACAACACCCTTCTCACTTTCATAAAACAGGGCTGCCCTAAGCATCCAACAGTTATCGACTCTGCCAAAATAACAGACTCCCGTCAATCAAAACCCCGGCTCACGTGAAGCAACGCATTTCAGGCAGGCAGGTTAAGACCAGACCGTGCCTGCAGGACAGGGGCTCCTGGCCTTCCCTGGAAGAAGCGCTTTGAGGACCCCATGAGGACAGAAACTTGAGCAGAGCCCTCAGACACCCAAAAAGAAGAGAGTGTGGATGCACTGGGTTCTCAAGAACTGCCAAGAAGACATAGCAGTTAAAAGGAAGTTCAGTCCAAATCTAGCCGAGTGCCAGACTCAGGGTCACCTTGCCCTAACTAAGTCACTCCTGAGAAACCGCACATGTAATGAGCGCTGTGTTCCAGCCACCAGATGCAATAGTTCACCCTGCTGGGCCTCTGCTCGCTGACGCCTCGATGGGCCTCTGGCTCTGGACAGATGGCTAAGGAGTACCAACTTAACAGTTACCCAGAAGTAATGTGCTATAGGAATACACTAAGATTAAGACCAAGGAGGAAGGAATGAACGGCAATACATATTTCCCAAGGGAAAGGATCACGGATGTTCTCCACACAGTTGAGGGCATCGTGTAAACAACGTGAAGTCTGTAAAATACACACGTGTATAGTGCGTGCGTGCGTGCGCAAGCATGTGTGTCTCCATGTCTCCATGTAGGGTCTGAGGATTGGTTGCCAGGCTTGCTGACAAGCCCTTTACCCACTGAGCTAGCCTGCCAGCTCAAGTGAGTTACTTCTGATGAACTGGAATAGAGAAACCTTTGGCAATTAAGAAGACAAAGTCAGTAAATGGGTTTCGTTGACTGTGCATTATTAACTGTCCCTGGGAGAGTAACTCAGTTGATGTTCGCAGTTACACAATTAAAGGCACACCGATGCAGGGATTTCCAGGGTGTTTCCTTAACCCTCCTTTTTTTGCTGTCTGGTCCTGGAGTCTGAAATGGAGCCTCCTGCATCCTAGGCTACTGTTCTATGACTGCACCATGTCCCCAAGGCTCTTCTCCACTTTTAGATTCCACACAGGCTCCCTCTGAGTTGCTCACTAGGCTGTGTTCCCGAGGGCCTAGAACTTGTGACCCTCCTACCTCCACCAGCCGAGGGGCTCAGGTTACAGCCTGAGCCACCAGGCCTGGCTTTATTTCTCCTACCACTTCCTAATTGGCTGAAGTTTTCAGGGAATTTGTAGAGTGCTAATGTGTAATGCAGAATTAAAGGAAGCAGTAAATTGGTAAAAATCTGAGGCCAATCAATGAAGACTTTTTTAAAGTTTAAACTAGCAAATAGTCTATCTATTTATGGGCTTCAGTGTCATGTTTTAGTACATGTGTGCACTGGAAAACAATTTAATCAAACTAATTAACATAGCTAGTAGTTCCTCCTCTCAAAATTGGTATTGTGCTGAGGATATTTAAAATCTTTTGGCAATTTTGAAGTATACGATATATAGGGCTGGGCACTCTGGCTCAGTGGGGTGGCACTTTTGGAGCATGGCTGAACTCCTAGGCTCAATTCCAAGAAAGCACACACACACACACACACACACACACACACACACACACACACACACACACTCATGCACACATAGAAATGTTGTTGTTGTTATTGCCTGCTAGCTAAACTAAGCCAGGAGTAGAAAGATAAATTAAAGCTTGCTCTACAGTCATGAGGACCTGGGTTTGAATCCCCAGGACCCACGTAAAGAACCAGGCAGGATTGCATGTGCCTGCAATCCTAGCATTCGCCAATGGGTAGGTGGAGACAGACAGATTGGGAGAACTCCCTGCCAGTGAGTCAGGCTGAAGCCGTGAGCTTCTGGATCAGTGAGAGACCCTGCCTGGAGAAAATGAAGTGGGGGTAGTAAGCCTCTGGTTCCATGGAAGGCCCTGTCTAGAGCCTCTAGTTCCGTGGGAGGCTCTGTCTAGAGCCTCTGGTTCCATGGGAGGCCCTGTCTAGAACCTCTGGTTCTGTAGGAGACCCCATCAGGAGGAAATAATGTGAGGAGGAAAAGAGAAAGACATCTGAAGTCCTGCTTTAGCCTCTGCATTAACCCATGCATATTTACACAAATTTTTGATTAAAGTTTTGTATGTAACAATTCAATTTCAAACAGTTAACCTTCTCCCCATGCAAAAAGCTCTACAGGAGACACCTCACTGATATGCCACACAGTATGCCTTTTTCCATGTGTCATTTCAAATCACAGCTGCTCAATCACTGGAAATGTCCTTCAGTGTTCCATGCACTATCCCAGGAACTGCACGTGTTGTCTCAAGCAGTCCTCTGTCTATAAGCACCAGGACATACAGCAGCATGTCCCCAGGCGCGTGAACAGAGGAGCCAAGCCCTTTGCACTCGGCTCAACTCCGAGACCCTGCCAGTATTTACTCTATACAATTCGCATGGCGAGATCGCATGTATTTAGGCAACAATGATATTCCTGTCCAAATGCCACCCAGCCAGTGAAGCGATTCTTGTCTGTTCTATTTAGAGCTGCTCACAGGATTCCTCTTCTCTAGTACTTCCTGCCCCTAGCCCTGGTGCTGTCACAGCTGGATCCTCCCCTCATCTCTGCTTTGAAATCACTCTAGGTTACACATGGACTTTGCAGGCTTTCACATGGCCTCTCTTTCCCTTTAGACTTTATGTTCAATGGGGGACTCTACTGTCTTCATTCAGGGTTGTATCTCCTGCAGCCAGACCCACACCTTGACCAGAGTACACAATCAGCAAGTGCTGCTTGAGTAGCTGACAGTGTGGAAGCAGCAGGAACCCGTTACTGTGACATCCTGTTAGTATAAACAAGGAGGCACACTTTGATTGTCATTTTAAAGATTTTCTATGAAACCGAATAAAGGCATCTCTAACTTACCTTCTGCTCCTGTATCTGGGCCTTCACTACTTTGAACTCAGCGGACGGAGGCTTTTGATTGGCCACAAGCTCCTCTGTGTCTGCCATCCAGCTGAGCAGGGACTCTAGGGCATCCTGGAACCTTCCACAGTGTAGCAGGGCCTCCTGCAGCTGCGATGTTCGCTGAGCCACCTGTAAAGTTCCAGTGTTTCAACTTATTTGCTTGTAGAAAGAAAGAAAGAAAGAAAGAGAGAGAGAGAGAGAGAGAGAGAGAGAGAGAGAGAGAGAGAAANAGAGAGAGAGAGAGAGAGAGAGAGAGAGAGAGAGAGAGAAAGAAAGAAAGAAAGAAAGAAAGAAAGAAAGAAAGGAGGAAGGAGTCTGCCCACCCGATACTACTACTCACGATTATTACTAACTTGCCCACACTTTTCCTTCCCCTCTGTAATAGCTTGTATATGCTTGGCCCAGGGAGTACCACCATTAGGATGGCGCTAATGACACTCTAGGGAGGGCTCTAGAGCCTACTCCGGGCATTCTAGGGAAGGTTACTCTGGGCTTCCTGCTGTTACTCCATCTCCCATCTCCTAGCTGGGAGCGGTCCTGGGTGATGCTAAGCTATACAGGAGTCAAAGCGTAATGCCATCCATGACGGGATGGGTTTTCTGTGGTGATTCGGTGGGTAAAGGTGGTCACCCACACTCTAGTAAGTAACCCCTCGCCCGTAGAATAAACCCAATAAACTCATTGGTCTCATCAAGGTGGACTTCAGTGAAATCCCACACTGGTCTGCTGTCAGTGCCCATCTGGGTGAATGGGCATTCACTCACATTTCCCCAAGAAGGGTTAACACAACAGGGAGCCTGCAGCCCTACAAGTCAGGGAGTCCCAGCAGCAAATAAGCTACCACAGCACGAGGAGGCCCTTTCAACACAGGGCCGTCTAGGATGGCTGCCTCCAGCATACCTGCTGGGTCTGCAGCTACATCGCTGTCAAGGTTGGGATGGTGGTGGGAGAAATCCCGTCTCCACTCACGAACGTCACTCATTCCTGTCCCATGCCGACTGCCACGGGGCCACTTAGTGTACAACATGAGAAGAAGCAGTGTGTTTGGGCACGTGGCTATGACTATGGCTATTAGTCATGAACACTGACAGTAAAAACTGCTAAGGAGTCAAAGGGACCGAGTGACTACCTTCTTATTGAGAGTCTTCCACCTCGCGTTGACACTGTCCAGGTCACGTTCCAAACCCTGAGTACAGGTGTTGGCAGCTGCGCTCTGAATAAGGCCTTGGCCTAACCAGTTCACGTCTTGCTGCTTCACCTGCAAGGGTTCAATTTCTTCTTTCTGGAATACCTGCAGGTTGGGAGAACCATGTGAATTATTAGCATCTAACAACTACCGGTGGTAAAGACTATGTGCTAATTTATTAAGTAGTTGAAGCCAGCAACTGTCACGGAAGTCAACTGTTGGTACCAAGACATCACTTGCCATTACCTTGTGAGTGCGAGATATAAACTTGTGGCATTTGATTACATATTCTACATATATTTAGGAAGATCTCCTACAAACCCAAGATGAGCATAATGAAATTTCCTATCATCACAATTTAACGATGAAAAAAAAAAAAAAAAAACGTGCAAAAGAACCACTGATGAGCAAGTGGTAAGATGGTGCTCCCTAGGTCAAGGAATTCCCATGGGGGCTCCTGAAGATCGGTGCAGTGTGGAGAGCTGGCTGCTGAAGCCTGAGACTCACTTTAGAAGTGTAGACCCAATGGCAACAACACAACCAAGTAGGTCAAGAGGCCAAGAACACGTCTGCCCAAGGGGCCAAAATCCAACCGCGGCAAAGGGAAAAGCAGAGGTACATGGACACAGGGCAAATGGGGACTTCTATAACCACCACAGCAGAAGGTGTAGACCCAGGTAAGGTGACACAGGGTAAGACCCATATGCACCTGGTGGGCCCAGAGAGGAGGGGTTAGAGCTGACCAGGAACAGTACCTGACCCGGAAAGTAAGAGTAAGGTTAGAGAGCCTTTGGCCATGAGTATCAGTTCCACAGAGGGAAATCATACTTCACACCTACCAGGACACAGTCCTCTCCTGAACACTGAACCACCTCCACTGAAAGAGGAGGGACTCGGATGGCGAACATAAAACAAGGAAGAACTACTCAACTCCCAATGCCAGGCTCATGAGCTGTAGTGCAGAAACAAGACCGATTTCAAACAAACACACAAACACACAAAACCAAACAAACCACGTGTAACACGGCTTTCCCCAAGATCGCCAATCCAAGTATGGCTCCCAATAAAAACACCTGGGAAGAACTAGCAGTGGAAGAATTGGACAGAATCATCACACTATGTTCAAAGAACTCAAAGAAGATATGGATGTACCCCAAAGGACAGAAACAAAGAGCTGAATGAAAAGGAAGTGAGCTTATTTCCAAAATACGAAAGTAGGATCCAATAAAGACATAGAATTGCTTGAGAAAATTCAAGTTGAAATGATGATGGGGGAGGGAAACAACCCCAAATCAGTGTGATGGCCGAGGGAGTGTCACTATTAGGAGGTGTGGCCTTGTTGGAGTAGACATGGCACTGTGGGTGTGGGCTCATCCTAGTTGCCTGGAAGTCAGTATTTTGCTAGCAGCCTTCAGATGAAGACGTAGAACTCTCAGCTCCTCCTGCACCAGGCCTGCCTGGATGTTAGCATGCTCCTGTCTTGATGACAATGGACTGAACCTCTGAACCTGTAAGCCAGCCCCAATTAAATGTTGTCCTTTATGGGACTTGCCTGGGTCATGGTGTCTGTTCACAGCAGTAACACTGTAACTAAGACAATCAGTGAGTCACATTTAAAAGTCTTAGTGGGAAGCCTTGCCAACAGAATGGAACACATAGAAGACAGAAGACAGGGCAGGAGTTCCTGAACACAAGGGAGAGGAATTAATGATTCAATAAAAGTCAGTGACACACACACACACACACACACACACACACACACACACATATATGTATATACATACATACAGAACATGAGCAAGTTTTGGGACATTATGAGAAGACCAAACCTCCTCGTTATAGGTATAGACTGAGGAGAAAAACCCTACACTAAAGACACAGAAAAGACTGTGGAGGCAGGCAAGACTGAAATGATAGGGCCCCGCACACGGGCCTCTCACACCCAGATCTGGACACAGACATCAGCTGCACAGCACCTCTGGTTTCTCTTTGCCCACTACTATCTGGGAATGTGCTGTCGACAGCTCCCTAGTGCTCTATCTTCTGTCCACCCTATCCAACGCATGGTTTCTCGGTCGCCTGTGAGGTATGAAGGATGCACTACATTAGATTAAGATGCAAGCTGCACAGAAATCACTCTTTTGCTGATGACAGTCACAGTTCTATGCCCTGGATCTGTACCTGGCGAGTAACATGTCCTCAGTAGTTATTTGCTGAATTGGTATCAACACAGAAAAGATACAACTGTCTTGGGAGGACGCTATCAACCGCTTTACCAGTAGCACTGATGGTTACACATCAGTTTTCCCTCGGATAATACAGATATTTATTATAATGCTGGGCCTGGAGAATGTCATGGGGAAAAAAAAATCAATGATTTTTAAGTCAGTAATGAAATTTTCCACAGATATGAAGGTAAAATAAAGTTTGTGGCTCTGAGACATTATACTGAAGCACACCATAAAATAACTAATGGGTATGCAAACAGAACATAAGGAAACGTAACAGAGGCGGATCTATTTTAAAAACACCTCAGGAGAAAACTATAGGTTGGAAAGCAGCTGTGAAGAACACAGGGGCCAAGGAGATGACTCCCCAGACCCTGGCCCAGGGTTTGGTGTGCTAGGGAGTTCTACTTTTACTGTAAGGACAAATACATTGGAAATAGCAAACAAACGAGCCACTGTTTCCTCTGAATGTCCCCTGGTAACAAAGAGTTCAAGTTGCCTTTTCCACTGAAAATGTATACTGCCCTTCCCACGCTGGCTATGGGTTTCTATGTCAAAGGAGCAACGATAAGAAATTAGTTGGATGTAATGAGGTTGGCAAAATCCTGAGTGGCTGGGAAGGAAAGTTCAGCCATTGTTATAACTTTTCAAAAAGGTATAATTTACTAAGTGTGTCAACAGAGAACTGCCACGGGCAGTGACTGAAGACTTTGGCACGGCCACTCTGTTTCCTTTCTGTGGAACGTTCTAAGTTATCACTTCCAGGAGCTGAGTAGGAGCTTCGGGTATGTTCAACAGCTTACAAAGAGCTACGCACAGGGTCAAGAAAATGGTCCCATTCTTACATCTCTGGTACATTATATGATGTTTCGGGGAAAACCTTTTACTTTCCTCTCAGTTTTCAGGACAAAACCCTTACTCGTACGATGTTCTAGTAAGCTGTCTGCGACCCCGATCTTGGCTAAATTAAGGGTTTGTACCAGAGCAGGTCTGCACGAGCCAGTGATCATTTTCCAAAATCCTTCAAAATGACTATGGCTACCAGCTAAGTTAGGATAAAACACAGCAAAACGAGAACAATTCTATACATGAGCTATAACACGTCTTACAGGGAGAAGGCATTTTGCTAAACTTTGTAAGTTAGCAGAGTGCTTGCCATATGCTCAAGGAACAGTGTGGACAGCGGGACGGAGAACCAGCAGAACTCTGATACTGTTTACACCCCTTATCTCTTAGTGGTAACAATTACCTATAAAGACAGGCGCCCCCTCCCTCACATATACACACAGGCTCGTAGAACACAAACACAGAGAACTTTTAAGTAAAACGAGGTTAACTGTGAGGTGAAGCTTCCCAGGGGAGCCTCGCGCGAGCACCAAAATAGCTAAACTTGAATCCCGCCGAGTAGGGAGAAAAAAATTACAGGCTTGAGAGACAACCTCCACTTATCACGAGGCTGCACCCTTTCCTCTCTTACCTCATCTGCAACTCCGAAGAGTTAGGGTCTACAGTGCCGAGAAAACACAAAAGCTTTCCTCTCCTGTAAACTGGCTGGGTGGAGGGCTTTTCAGGCCACAACAATGTAATACTGTGTTTGTACCTTTATGACTAAGCCTGTTGGCGCTTAGTAAACTCAATACAACTGCCCTTACATGGCACTGTTTTAAGCCACAGTTTGTGCAAAAACCTGACGTGAACCTAAATTAACAATGGGGCGGGGGGATTCTGAATGAACCTCGACAGCCACTGTCTGCACCACCACATCTGGGAAGGATCATTTAATCCCCAATTAATCTGTGAACCAATGGACTTATCTGTTGCTGGCATCTGGCAAGGTACATACAATTCAAAGCCCCAAGACGAATGTCCGCACTGGACTATTTTTAAAATCATTCTTGACCACTCTGAAACAGAACCTCAAGCGACGGCTACTGCGGTTTTTCAACCCCATTCATTACCTGTACCAACTGAAAGCCGTTGCAGACGGTGTCTGGCGATCTCGCCCGGACCCCTGTTTTCCTGGGCCCCGTTTCCTTTCTTACTTGCATGAACTGGTTCGGGCTTTTCTTCTGGGTCACCTCCATCTTCTGGGCGGAGAAGGGAGGCTCTAGCTTCCCCTTGGACACCATGCTGCTTTCTTCCGAATCATAGTGTGCCGACAGTATCACATTTTCTAGCAAAGCTGTGCCATCAAAATCTCCCTGCGGCGCCCTTAGGAGGTCTGTGGTCGAGAGGTGTAAATCCACAAGGGGCTCCTTCCTACGTTCCCTACTGTGTGTTGTGGTTTGGGACTCCACTTGTCTCAAAGTTTTCTCCTGGCCTTCAGAGTTGGAAATCCACTTGTTTGCCCCATCTCTGGGCACAACCAATGGCCTGCCCTTCGTACTCTCTCTCAGCGGGTTCTGCACACAACCGTTTTCACCATGGAGTGACCTCTGACCCTTCGCACACTTGCCCTCCCTGAGTGGAGAGGCATCCTGCAGAATCATTTGGAAGCTGTCACTGGGGTGGGCACTTTGGCAGGAGAGCAGTGGGATTTTCTGTTCACTGACAGAATCAGCAGGAAAAAATGGCCTATCTTGCTCTGACGTAGGGATGTCTTCAGCAGAGGACAGGCTTCTAATCTGCGGCTGCTCTCCACTAACCATGCCCGGCTTTTCTTCTTTCTCAGCTGGGGGGCTGCATAAGCCAGAGTCGTCCTCTTCTGAAGTTTGAGAGTTAGTACCCCATCTGCACTTGCTGGCCTTCGTGACAGCATCTGACGCTTCCGAAGGCTCCACAAAAGAACTTTCGCTTTTGTTTGCATAATCCATAAAATTGGCAGGGACAAACATCCGCCAGGACCGCCTGTGCTCTCTCTTTTCTGCCTGAGACTTGGGCTTGGGCAAGCCTGGGCTTCGAATGACATCACTGTTTAGTTTGAGGGCATCAAAGATCATCTTTTCGTCTAGCTTGCTTGTTTCCCGACCTCTCAGCTCAAATATGCTGGAAGAAGAAAGGGCACCATTGGAGCACAGAGAGCTAACGTCCAGTGTCCTGTGGCTGTAGGGTAAAGTCCGGTCTGTGAAATGCCTAGAAGACAGGCTGCCTTTGGAACCAGAGTCTATCTGTTCGTTCAGTCTCACTGTGTCATAGATGGACCTCTGTGGGACGTAACAGTCCTCGATATTCAGGTCCTCCTCCTCTTCGCCCTTCCCTACGCATGGAGGGTTCTGGCGTAAACAGTCTGGTCTGCTGAGTGGTTTCCCCATTTCGCAGACAGTCAAAACAAATAGCGCAGCTTTTGACACCGGGAGGAAGGAATTCGGTGAAGCATTTTTCCAAGAAGGTCTATCTGTGACCAGGGCTGTGACACATCCAGAAGGGGTAAACAGTGAGGTATAGTGCCTGTCTGAGGTGCTGACAGTTAGGGCCAGCTATGAAAACGAAGTTACCCTTTAACCTGGTTCTAGGAAGTAAAGTGCACCAAGACAGAGCATTTAGCTCCCTCCACCTCCTGAAATTCCATGAACGCTCCCTTTCACTCAGCCCCAAGCACACACACACACACACACACACACACACACACACACACACACACACAGCTAACAGTGGCTTAAACGCCCGAGAGACTCTGCTGTGAGTCCATTCTCATTGTACTCTCATTTTGCCTGAGGTTTCCAGATTAAAATTTCCAAATGAGCAAGCGTTTCAACAGGCTGGATGTTAACTTCGGCAGAACTCTGGCTGACTGTAATCCACTTAAAGATGTCCTGTGAAACTCCATGTCCTTTACAGATAAACAGCTTCAGAAAATTCAGACAAACACCAGGGCCATGTAGTGTTCAGATCAGAAGGCACAGCGTGGTTCTTTGGAGAAAAATAAGTTAAGTTTGATGTAAAAAAGTTAAGATTTTTCTCTTAGCTGGAAAGAGGGGCCATACATAAATAAACTCGATCCAAAAGGCAGTTTTTTTCTTCCCATCTTAAGCTTCTTTAAGGTTATCCAGAATTACCCAAGAGAAAAGAGCCAGGGCATTAAAATCCAGCAACCACTAAAGTAAACAGTCAAAAAGCATGGCTTACTATAACAAGTTTCTCTTTCAAAATAAAAAAAAAATTCCCCCAAGATTCTTATCTGATCTTCCTGAAGAAGGCTTATTCCACCTGAGGCGGCTGCAGCTCAAACTCTGGGCTTCCTCCGAGGCACAGGCAGTTGGCATCCAGCTGAAGCCCCAGCCGCTGCCCTGTGGCCGAGCAGGCTGCGGCCGCTCCCGCCGGGGCTCGGGCTGCGTCGGGGCAGCGGGGCCGCGCAGCACACCCAGCCCCGGCGGCATCGATCTGATCCGCTCGCTCGCTCGCTCTGCTCAGCTCGCCGCTCCGCCCTCCCGTGACTTAACTTCACAATCATCCTGCCCAACTCGGCCTCTTCCCCAGCCCAGGGCGGTTCCAGGGGGAGGAACCTCGAGGCTGTAAAGCAACAGCTTGGTGACATCAGCGCGGAGCAGGCCGGGGTCTGCATCTGGGAGAGGGCAGCTGGGTTCAGAAATCCCGGAGGGATCCGAGGGGCAGTGGCGACAGAACCTGACACCAGCAGCGCGGGGACAGCCATTCCCACCGCTGGCTCAGACTGTGGAGGATATGGGGGTGGGGGTGGCCAGGTCTCTGTCCTTCAGCTGGAACCACTCTCCTGCCGTCACAAATCAGTTTAAGCAGGACCAACGGGCTCACTTTGAAGTTGAGTGTTTTATCATTTCTCTTTAAAGGCCAATTTCAAAACTGACTGTTCTGCACATTAAAGGGCCCCCACGGGTACCTCGCCCCAACACTGCTGACATGAATATTTGTAGTTACTAATATTCACGCAGACCTCTTGAGATTAATGCAAGGCCCAGGCAAGCAGAATGCCTGGAAACGAACTGGTTATTTAATAAAGTCAAAGATACAGATTTTTATCTGCTCAACAAATGTTCTTATAAAAACAGTTTGTTTGTTTTTTTAAAGTTCAGCAAGCCAAGTCTTAGCCTTTTTTGGCAGAAATGACAAGAATTATTTAATAAACCCTATCCATTCTTTTATGAAATAAAGCAATACTGCCAGAAAAATAGGTAACTACAGAGGCAGTCAGACTTTTAAAAAATCTCATAATCATTCGTGAACAAAATGTGGCTGGCCTGACCCCCAGGCAAAGAAAGTAGCTGTGGGGTAATTTTACAAAAAAAATGTCATGGGGGGCACTTGTGTACCTTAAGCATCCCGAAGTTATTTTATAAACCTGTAAGTTGAAGTAAACTACATTCACAGCCGGAACTCACTTTCACTAGACACAGCCTGGGCTCATCGTTAAGGTGAAAAGTACATTTCTACAGACATTCACAGAGAAAAATTAGTTATAGAATATCCATCAACATTGCCAACACTGACGTCCATTGTCATGGTCCAGAACTAAAATGTTTCAACAAGCATGAGTCTGTGATGCTCAGGTGTGCACAGAATGTGCCCTAGCTACCATGTCGGCACAGGACTGACTCTGAGGCTGGGAGGAGGTAGAGATCAAGGGTTCTATTTTCAAACTCCCACTACCTTAGAAACACAGAATACCACCTACCCAAAGCAATAGTGGTAAAGTTTCCAGGAAATCTGGGGGTACCTTTCTCCAAACAGTGTAAGGTTCTTACACAATGTTTCATAAAGAGTGGCCCTAACTTGGCCCTCTTTAGACTGAATAATTAGCACAGTATTATCCCAGCCTTATGAAAGGCTGAGCAGAACATGTAAACTTAGCTCCAGATAGGCAGTGCATTGTGAAAAAAAATCCATAGATAATTCATTACTAAACTCCAGCATTCAAAGCAAGAGGCAGGGAGAGGGGGAAATGATATCACAACGTCACTGTACTCACCCCATCTTAAAGCGTAATGGGAAATAAAGACAATAAAATGGGCCAGGCACAGTCTGGAAGCAGGAAGCACCATGGGAAAATGTGTGCTAGCTGATTACGTGTAAGTGTGAATTCTTATCATCTCTGTGATTTCAGTTTATTGTATTCTGGTTCGAGTTAATTACTGTATTATTTGTAGTATGTTGAGATGTCTAGCAATAATGCACATATCCGTATTGCTTGTGACCACAGGGAAAGCTACACCTAGGTTTAATATAAAAAGACAAGTTTGTGAACGAAAGTTGACCCAACTTTCACCTTATATTTGCTCTATGTTCTACTCCAAATGTGACAGTCCCCACTGCTGGAGAAAGCAGGACAAAGTACGGTGTATTAAACACTAATCATGAATGGTGAGAGCACACACACATTTTCAGGATAGAAAAATACAGTTGCCAAGAGGGTTTTCCTAGGAGCTGCCACCACCACCGATGGCTCACACGTAAAGCCACAGTGCTGTTTTCAGAATGGAACCTCACCCCTGTAATGTCTAGTGATGATCTAGCTGAAGTCCCTACTGCCCACTCAGGACGGGCTGCCGCCACCAGAGCTAACTCAACAGCGTCAACTGCTGTCACTTCATACTTCTCAAGTAATATCCTCTTAAAGGAACGTTCTAGCAAGTAATCTGATTGCCGAGGGCAACAAATCAGTTTCTGGAAATCATAAAAAGCTAACTTTATAAAACCTAAAACATGGAAATTTTAGACCTGAAAGGCTAGACATATTATGTCCACTACACCATTGAGTGGAGAGACTGTAAATGCATGTTATATTGTCTATAAAAGCGGACCACATCCTCAGTTGGTCCAACAGCTCCTGAAATCTGGTTAAGAAACGTAATGAGAAATCGGAGTTTTGTGCTGAGGTGATAAAGCAGCCTTCCCTCAAAGGCCAACGATTTTTACAGTTTCTTTCTAAGGCAGACAGGGCTTTAGCTAAAGAAAACTGGGGGTGCCCCACAGTTTCTAAGCTGATAACCTTCACACCAATGATTGCAGCCTTTGAGCATCACTGCCTGGGTATGTGGTAGCTGTTTGTTTCACTGGAGAGTAATTCAAGAAGGTAGCACAAAGGGAATAACACTGAGAAGCCCCATCAGGTCTGGTGTCTGATCTGTGCTTGGGCTCTTTAACAAGCACACGCTGTCCTTCCCACACTGACGGCATCACTGAGCAGCATCTGCCCCACCTTCAGTGCGGCTTCTAGGTGGTTACAGATATTCTGTAGACAGACCCACATAGAAATCTTCCTGGCTGAATACATGGGGCTATCCACAAGCGCACCGGCATACGCACGAGCGACCCCATTCAACTTCCTTCAAAGAACGAGAGGCCAGGTCTGAAAACATCTTCCGTATCAAAACAGGGATAAAAGAAACAATGCTACCTTGCCACTGTGATGATTACAGATGTGTAAGGGGAGGGGGCATAAATATGTGATACAGCATGTGTGCAGAGGTCAGAGGTCACCTTATAGGCGTTAGTTCTCCCCCTTTTGCCAGGTGGACCTTGGGACACAGGCCTGGTGGCAAAGGCCTTTACTAGTGCAGCAGCCATCTTGCCAGCCCTCAAACTCCCTTTGACAGTCCTTCCAGATTCCTAGTAATGGTTCCTCAAGTGGCGGAGGGAAGAGTGCAGCTCCGTGTTAGGCCCAGTTAGGGGGCATCAGGACGTGGAGTCCTGACAACACTCCTTAGCTTAGGCACAGAGGTGGTGGGATCTCTGCATGGGGAGGAGGGACTTCTCTCATCAGCTCTTTCATCCTAAAGCCTGAAACACTACTTTGACGTGGCTAAAGGTTGTGACGTTGCTATAAGCCCACTCCTCTAGGTAGTTTACATCACGAAAACGGTTTCACCTTAAAAATCCTGACTGAAGAAAGGTGCGCAGCCTGCTGACCATCATTAACAGAAACCAGTCCAAGCTCTGTGATCCATACCCAAAACCTCTCCTAAAGCAGAGTTCTCCAACTCCCCTTGTTTTCTACAAAAAAAAAATGGGTAAACTCTTCATCTTTGATCTCTACTAACTGAAAATACCATTAAAACACTTTTGGATATTTTAATTTTACCTTTAAAAACATGGTGATGTCACAGTAGTTGTTGGGGGGGTGGGGAATCATTTAATCAATAGTTTAAGAAATTGATGGCGCAGCAGTTAAGAGCACTGACTTCTTCTCTTCCTGAGGTTCTGAGTTCAATTTTCAGCAACCACATGGTGGCTCACAACCATCTGTAATGGGATCTGATGCCCTCTTCTGGTGTGTCTGAAGACAGCTACAGTGTACTCATATGCATTAAATAAATAAATACATCTTTTAAAAAAATCTGTGCATAAATGTTCTGACCTGGTTTCTATGGCGCCATGATATTTTGCATTTTATTTGCCCAATATTCAAATAAAGCCTGGGTTAGATAATGCCTATACCTGGATCAGACTTAAAGTTATTATGGCAATAGCAGGCCCCAGTCTATGTCTCTGATTTCAACTTGACTTAAAAAAATCTCTGTTCCCTGAGATGTTATTTCCATTTTGAAACTAGAGCTGCAAGTTCCCATTCACTTGTATCAGTGACCGGTGTGGGGACAAAAGGAATGACAACAGAGACAGCAGAGAAGCCAGAGGGGGCGGGAAGCAGGGCTGGAGGGTTCTATCATTTTGCCATGGGCTAGAGAGGGTTAAGGATTCAGATCTAGCTGAGATGCAACACCATGTACTAATGTTGTCAAGTGTCTTTGCTCTTCCCTGAAATTAAGTCAATTCAATACGGTAGTGAGGATTGATGATGAAAGGATCTGATTGGCTGCTAGTGACGCCACAGGGATCGCTGTGTAGATTGTATAGTCAGTTGTGTGAGTGTTTGATAAATGAAAATGTGCGTGCTGGGTGTGGTGGCACACGCCTTTAGTCCTAGGACCCAGGAGGCAGAGGCAGGAGGATCTCTGTGAGGTGGAGGTCAGCCTGGTCTACAGAGACTGCCAGGGCAGCCAGGTTGACACAGTAAGACCTTTCTCAATCAATCAATCAATCGAAAAAATGAGCATCTATATTATTTAATGTGTCTTTCATCTAAAAGCAACCCTGAGCCAGGACTCTGCAGGCAGGACTCAGGAGGGCCATAGCAACTTTCTTTCTTCCTGAGCAACAGCTGGGATTGACTCTGATTTTCGGGCTGCACAGTTATCACACGGGGCAGCAGGACTGAACTCAAGACCAGAGAAGCATGGAAGGAAGAGGAGACCCTGAATTCCCAGCAGTAGAAAAAGGACCTCACCCTGTAGACATTTTAGTTCAGCGACTAGGAACCCGTAAGGCCCAAGAAGTCAAATATATTGTTTAAAAACTGGTATTAACGGAAGAGGCACCAATTCTTTGTCAAATTTCTGCAATCTTCCTTTGATTGATGGTGGAGTGGAATATTTCATCCAGAGTCACAAGATTTCAGTGATTATTGCTGAATTGATGCTTCGACCATATATATCTTTTGTCTTTTTAATGACACAAACTCAATGCGAACAGCATTTTCTTCAGTTCTGTTTTGGGGGAGGGGGCAGGGAGATCTGTGCTTAACTCTTCCTGAAGCAGGGTGAATGCTGGGCTCCCCACTGGCAAGTCATGTGGTAATTAACAACCTGCTAAGGTCCTGCTCCTGTATAAACCATCCCAGGAGTCCATCCAGGACATTACTTGGCAGATTACTGTCTAACTAGATTATATTGGAAAGCCTACTCCTCAGTGCTTTTCTGTTTCATTCTTAAAAATTATAACAAGTGGTTTTTCACACTATGCAAATTATCCCACTTTTTTTTTTTTTTAAAGTTCCAAAGTATATATTGGAAATAATTTAGCAAAAGGCTAAGATCCAACAGAAACCAACTTAAGATCTACATTTTAAGCAAGATTTTTTTTCTGCTTTAATAGAGCAAGAAAAAAAATACCCGCGTGATGAGCTGTCTGGTTCCACCTCACTAGTAGCACTCTCACTGGGATGCACATTCACCAGGATGCACACTCACCAGGATGCATATTCACTGGGATGCACACTCACTGGGATGTTCCCTCACTGGGTTGCTCCCTCACTGGGATGCACACTCACTGGGATGCACACTCACTGGGGTGCACACTCGCTGGGGTGCACCTTCACTGGGATGCACCCTCACTGGGATGCTCCTCACTGGGGTGCACCCCCACTGGGATGCACACTCACTGGAATGCACACTCACTGGGGTGCTCCCTCACTGGGATGCACACTCACTGGGATGCTCACTACTGGGATGCACAATCACTAGGATGCACTCTCACTGGGATGCACACTCACTGGGGTGCTCCCTCACTGGGATGCTCACTACTGGGATGCACTCTCACTGGGATGCACACTCACTGGGGTGCTCCTTTACTGGGATGCTCACTATCACAGCCCTCACAGCATGGACACTGCACCAGCTTCCACAGCTTCAGACAATCCTCTCAAGTCCCTCTTGGTGGCTGGTTTTACAACACTGTTCTTAAGTGGGAGTTCCTGATGTTCTGGGGTAAAATGAACAGTAACAGCAGCTTGTTACTCAAGCCCATAACTTAGGCTACAACAAAGCTGATATGAAAATTTCTGAGAGGAAACATCAGGCCTGATGTTAGGCACTGTATGCTTCTCATCAAAATATACAGGCTGTGATGTCATCACCTGCGTGACCCTGAGTGACCCACCGACACCCGCTGGCCTGAAGAACAGGAGAGAGGGAGGAACAGCATCTACTTCACATGGCTGATACCATAAGGCATTTGACACAGTGTGAACCCATGGTGCAGGCCTGTAGTTTGCTCTCATTGCTTTTAGGGAACACAAAAACAAATGGCACCTATATCTACATCTCTCTGGTCCCTAGGATCACAGCTTTTTCAGCCCTGAAGGGAGTATACTCCCAGGGCATAGAATATACAGCAAGCAGTGGTAACAGATAACATCAAGTTATCTTCCAGAGTTCACTCACTTAAGCCATATTACTAAAGACGAGCAAAGGAAACAAAGTATCAGATGTAACAAGAAAAAGGTTCCGAAGTCCATTTACTTTCCATTTTTTCCATGGGAAAACAACTGAATCTGAAAGCTGAACACAAGGTCTCTCATGCTTTACATTCAGGGCTCAGGCTATAGTTTTGCATATCCTGGTACTGATGGGTTGCCCTTTATCCTCTATGTGTTAATGGCGCGATATCCCTCTACTAGTCTTTGACAGAAAGTGAAACATATCTCATGAACAGAACAGGACCCATGACAATTTCAGAAGGTTTGTGGTGCACACATATGCACAGCAAAGGCTTGACACTCCGTTGAGGATGCTTGGCATCCCGGTTTCCAGGGATGAACCTATCTTGGTACCCTGCAATGATATTGCTTCAGCTTTCATAAATGAGCCCAAATCCAAAGGCACTGAAGCAGCCAGTGGTTTAATGTAATGCTCCATTTATTAAGTACCACTCAGCTATCACGCGGCGGGCATGGCTTGTTCCAATCAAAAACAACTTCTAATCTCGTCAGGCCCAGGCAGAAGATCTGCATAAAACTGGGATTACAACATGAACTGCCTTAAAAATATATAAACTTTCATGAGAAAACATGCTTAGAGAACAAATTAATTCTAGAAGGATGAGACGATTCCTTTAAAAAGAGAACCAGGGAATAGGAAAAGACCACCAAAGAAAAGGTTGGGAGACAAAACAACTGAAGCGCCGTTCAAAATACAGCTCTGGTCACCTCAGATGCCAGTTATCAATGGCGTCAGAAATGATTCCCACTGAGGTCAGGTTGAGGTTTGCTTGGAACTTCAAGCACTCTTTGGCTTTGGGACACCATCCAGGCCTTTTCCTATGGGGACTCCTATCCCAAGTCAGCTTGGAACCGCTATATCCGAATAGTATAACCATATATATTCATTCTGGCTTCAAACCACAGGTATTACACACTCATTCAGGCTTCTATATAGTATGCCGTCATTCGAGACAGTAAAAGCAACAACAACCAAATATACAGAAAACTGCCTTTCCATACTAATTAGAAACGGCTTTTAATAATAAAGACCTTCAGGAGCTCCCTACCTTAAACACATCCAGCTGCTGGTTGATCGTCTCGGTTTCTGTACCTACGGGGCCCTGGGACTCTTCGTGTTCTTCGGCCTTCTGGAGCAGAATGGAGAACTCCTCCAGCTTGCGGTGGAACTCCGCAAGCTTCTCAGTGGCTCCGTCTACCTGCTCCTCCCTGGTTTTCGCCCTGTCCAGCAGCTTGTTGCACTGCTTGCTCAAGGCTTCCAAGTCCCTCTTGACTCCGATGAGGTCAGGAGAGGTCTCCTCGGTGGCCAGCATCATCTGGCAGGTTCTATTGGCGCTGTCGTTGCTCGCCATGAGGGCTTCCAGTTTCTTCAGGAAGGTCTGCATGCACGCCTTTTGGTTTCTCAGGGTTTCCGCATCTCTCCCCACCGGGGCCATGCCATCCAGCTCATCGTCAAACTCTGTAAACTGAGAGAACATCTCTCGGATGCCATTCTGGAAGTGGCCGAGACCCTGCAGCTTGGTTTCTAAGAAAGAACACTTCTCGTCCACTCGTTGGCTCAGTTCGCTGTGCTCTTCCGCTAACGTCTCTGCTTGCGACAACACGTCAGAGGTTCCCTTTGAGTCTGCGGCTTCTACCACGAGGTCCTGAGCAAGCCTTTTGGCCACGTCTACCTGCTGCTTCAGGGTCTGCAGTGACTTCTGCTGAGCCTGCAGCACGGTCAGGTACTTGTTACTGTACGCCTGGGGTCCTAGGGAGTGATGGACCTCTAGCTGTTCTTTTGCATCCTGAAGCTGCCTTTTGGTGTCTTTGGAAACTTCCTGGAACTCTTTAAACTTCTGGGCCATGTTCTCCAGGGAGGCTTTCTTACTTTGGAGCTGCTCAGTGACCATGTTCACCTTTTTGATCAATGACTGATTCTCCTCCGTGACCGCTTCTTTATCTACCTCGCAGACGCTGAGCAGGCTATTGGCTGTGTTGTTCAGTAGTTCCAGCATACCAAAGTGGTGGTCCATCTCCTTCTGCAGGGACTTTAACTCGGCGATGGAACTCTCTGTCTCAGTGGGATCCAAGGAAAACTTCATGCTGTCCAGTCTGTGCTGACATCTGTCTATCCACGGCCGCAGAGTCTCCACCTGCTCTCTGTACTTGAGGGCTTTTTCCAACGAGTCCTTCAGTTTCTCTTCCCTTTCTTTCACCTGTTTCCTGAATCGGTCCCAGTCTGTTTTGATGGTGTTAAGCTGCAACTGTAGAGCTGCCTTCTCTGCCCCCTGTGTCTTCAATAACAGGTTTTCACCTTCTGTAACGGTTTTCTCATAAATGTTAGATTGCTCAGTGAAAGTTTTGCCAAAGTCTTTCTGGGCTTTAAGTAACGACTCCAAGACATCCAGCTTTGCCGATATTGGGGGAGAGCCCCTCTGCTCTTCTTTCTTTGCGTCAAGCCATGCTTGGAAATCCTTTGACATTTGCTGAAACTGGTGTGAGCTTGCACAGGCTGACTGGAGGTGCTGAACATGATTCTCTGAAAGTGAGACCACAAATGTATTAAGCTTTCTAACATTATCTATTGAAAAAAAAACAAACCAACAAAAACCTCTAGAAGGTGGTATGTATTATCCTAAAGCAGACCTTTAGCACTGACTAAAAGAGCTGTAAGTGAACTTGAGCTATTGACAGAGGGAAAAAGGAGACATAAATACCATTAGAGGGAGCCAGGGCAAGAAGCAGCTATGAGGGCCATGGAAACCCGTAAAGTATGGACACAGCATACCAGGCCTGTTCTCAGACTGTCTTCTCTATGTCAGAATGACCAATCAACACTAGTACAGCTCTGGGCTGTCAATCACCTACTCATTTCTTCTTTTAATCATAAATACACTGGAATTATATTTTCCCCTCCCTCAACTCCTGCCAGATCCTCTTCGCATTTCTACCCATACAACTTTGAATTCTTCTTTCTCTCTCTAAAATAAAAACAGTAAAAAGTAAAAAATAAAATGAGCAGCTGGAAGGTGGTGGGGCATGCCTTTGATCCTAGCCCCCAAGAGGCGGAGGCGGAGGCAGGCAGATATCTGAATTCAAAGCTAGCCTGGTCTATAGAGTGAGTTTTGGGACAGCCAAAGTTACACAAAGAAACCCTATTTCAAAAATAAGTAAATAAATACATGAAAAAATATAAAAAAGAAAATCAGTGAGTAAAAAACATTAAAACAATCTGAAATACACACACACACACATATACAAAGCAGGGAGAGAGTGAGAGGAGGAGAGAGGGAGGGAGGGAG
>NC_034594.1:14938717-14948604 GCF_900095145.1 Mus pahari | reverse complement strand
GGGAGGGGGAGGGGGGAGAGAGAGAGACAAAGGAGGGGGGAGTGAGAGAGGGAAGAGAGAGGGGGAAGAGGGAGGGAGGGGGATGGGAGGGGGAGAGAGAGATAGATAGCTAGATAGCTAGATAGCTAGATAGATCCACCTATCTATGGAGTCTGTTTTGCGTAGACCAACTATGTGCAGCCATGGGTCCTCCCCTGGAGTGTTGCTACGGGCAGGAACACTGCCTGGTAGACAACTGATTCCCCTTCCCAGCTGGTATCAATTGCAAATGGCTTCTTGGTTAGGGTGGAACTTTGTGTCCATTTCCCCTTCTTAATACTTCGACTTTGTCTGGTTTGAACCTGTGTGCTATCAGTAACTCGCCTCACATCAACCCCCATCCCATTTGTTTGACCTTTCCATATTCTGGGGGTTTACATCATTTGCCAGGTACTTCCCACTCTGATCAAACCAGGACACCACCCATGCAGATTTTACGTACTACACTATGCCATCTGGGTGCCAAAGAAGTCTCGAATGGCTGCTGTAGTCAATATAAAAACAGAGCCAATTAAAAAACAAATCAGATATGACCAGAGGCAAGGACTAGACACCACTAGGACTTCTGAAACAGAACAGATGAGCGAGCCGTGCCCTTCTTCCGCAATTCCCTTCATCCATCCCGCTGCATTTAGTAAGGGCCGGCCCGTTTGTCACAGAATCATAGCTACATGTGAGAGAGGAACATAGAGAAATCCACACATTTCTCTACAAAACCTTTCTGTGACGCATACAAAGTAACAGTAGGAGGAAAGGACAGGGAAGCCTTTAAAATAACTACGTGACGAAAAAAAGACAATGTAACACAGCAAAGGTGTTTCCCCATGTGAAAAAAAGGCAACTGGGAACAGAGTTGAAGCCATTTGCTGTGTGTGGACTGTGTGCAGAGCATCTTAGTCTCATCTGTGTAGAATGTCTAGACTGCCACAGAACTGCCTTCTGTGCTCCGTGCAGTCACAAATCATCACCAAGAGCTGGGAAACAGGAGGACGGGGCACTGACTTCTGACCGGGAAATAGGTACGTAAAAGGAGAGGCCAACCTGTCTTTTGCTCGATATCCTTAAACGACTTTAAGACGCCTTCTAGTTGTCTGCTCAGTTCTGCTTTCAAGTACTCCTCTTTGACCAGTGCTGACAGGTCCTCACAGACCGCCTGGGCCTCCTTGATCTTCGGTGTCTGCTGCTCGATCTCCTGCTTCAGCCTCTGGGCTGCCTCCAGTTGTTGGTTCACGGCATCCGGCAGTGTGCCCGAGGTGAGGCCGCTGCTGAGCTTGTCATCCAGTTCAGTCAGGGTACCCGAGAGACTTCTCAGCAGGCTCTGGTACTGTGTGCTTTTGACGATAGCCTGGTCAATCCAGTCACATCTGTCCCTCAGTTGTCCTGTTAGGCTGTCCCACTTCTGGGTCACAGCTACCAGTTGCTCGTTCACAATCCCATGTAAAGAAGGGTCTTCCCCAGGCCTGCTCAGAATGCTCTGGCCAGCTGCTGTGAGCTGTTCATACTGAGGTTTCCGGGTGTCGAATTCTTGCAGCAGAATCTAGGTTAACCGTGGAAAATAAACAAAGGGTTGTATAATTATAGAAAACATAAATTCATTCATTCATTCAACCTATACGAGCACACTGTTGCTCTCTTCAGACATACCAGAAGAGGTCATCAGATCTCATTACAGATGGTTTTGAGTTACCATGTGATTGCTGGGAATTGAACCAGGTCCCTGGAAGAGCAGCCAGTGCTCATAACCACTGGGCCATCTCTCCGGCCCTAGCAAACATACATTTAAGCATCCAAACATAGAGAAATGGCATTCACTTCTCTACTGTGTCTGGAATTCTGTTTTGATGTTTTCCTACTTTTTTGAGGAGGGTGAGGTTATCACAAACTAATTTAAAGACCCTCGGTGCTTCACAGTTAACAACTTGTTAAGAGATAATACCATCTTCCAAAGGGTAAGAAAAATGATATTAGCTCTAGCCCGGGAAAATGCTCATTCACGTGAGACACTGTACTGAGCTCACAGTACCACTGCCATGTTTACCTTCCCTGGATCATACTTTTCTCTTCATTAGCTTATACTCCCAATTCTACAGTGAAGGAAACAGTGGTAACTGTTTATTATGCTCAAGTGGGCTAGGACTATACTTTTTTTTTTTTTAATAGTGGGCTTACTAACATTTACAATATTTATTATACAAGTTTTAGACATAAAATCTTATTGCTCAGAATGTCAACAGAAAGGACCTTCAGATGCCTCCTTGTGGTGTACTTAATCTTCTATTTCTATTTTATCTATTTTTTTGTATTTGTTTACCTATTCATTTCAGACTCCTAAGACTACAGGCAAATATTTGTCCAGATATTTCCTTTTCATCTTTTTCATCTTGGCTCTCCTTATATTACGAAGTTATGAACTAGATACATGTAACCTTAAACCACTGGGTCCAGGTTACACGGCTGACTGAAATGAGATGCTCTTCCCACTGAGGCCTCTGCTCGACAAGTAGAAACACAGCTGAAACCACCGCAGACCTCGAGCTACTGGGCCCAACTCAGGTGCTGTGGGTTTTCTCTCCCGTGTGGGCTGCTCCGATGACTAAGATTTACCTAACGTACCTGGTCCCTCTGTTCCCTCCATCCCGCCCTTGCCTTCCCTTTGCTCTGCCTTCCACTCAGGACTGTACTGGGCGCATCTTTCAAGTCTCCATCAGAATGAATGAGGCCTCAAAGGTTAATTTATGAACAATACAAAGTATACACCAGTATCACCATCACTTGGCCAATCCATTCATTCTTCAGAGACCTGTGGTCGGTTTAGTGGGCCTGCAACAACCACATGTGGAGGGTCTGCCCCACATGCTGGCTCAGGGAGACCACGCATGGTGGCTACCTCACCGCTGCAGTTCTCTGAAACCCCTGCTTCGGACAATGTGCCACCCAGCAAGAAGGTCGAGCTAATGTGTTTACCCTGCAAACATTTGCCTTGCGATGTCAAGGGGCCACATCCTGGCTGTTGCTCCGGCAACACTCACCTGGACCTGCTGCTTCTGTGTGTTCAACATGTTTGGGTCAATGGACAAGGGCCCGAGCACGCTGACCATCAGCTCCTTCTCCACCAGCCACTGTTTTAACTGGGCCTCTGTGGTCTGGAACTGGGTTAGATTATTGGAGGACTCTTCCAGCTTTTGTTGCCTGTCCACGGTTAACTGGTTGAGCTCTTGCCACTTAGTGTCTGAAAACGAGAAAAAGGACCAAGCTGGTATTTGTTTTCTTTTCTTTTTTTTTTTTTCTTCATTTAATAACACCATTGGAAAACTGTAACTATGTATTCAAAATGATATATAATAGATGGCATTCCTTTTGTTCCCCTTGTTAGAATGTAAACCTAGGGCCTTGGTACTAGGCAAGCATGACCTGTAAGCTACATCTCTAGCTTGCTCATGGCTGGTAACTCTCCTTCCTATTAATTCTAATGTAAGAGAAGTACTTGTGTGAGATGATACATGGACTACACGTTAGATCATGAACCCGCAGCAGTAAGATGTCGGTCGCTGTGAGACACAGTCTGGAGAAATCAGCCACGGTGACCTATACTTTGTGCCTTGACCTCAGTAGGGTTGGATTGGATGGGATTGCAGGGGGGTGGGGGGTGGAGAGCAAGCCCCAGAGCATAAAACGATAGTAGTCAAAATATACCCTCTCTGCAGGGCTCTTTCTCCGAAGGCTTGCTTCCCCGCCACGCTGTGCACAGCAGCTCTCAGAATGCATACTGTGCTCTCCCATCTCAAGGCCCAGCCATGTGATGTGGGGTCCCCTATCTGTAAGGATGCTCGGTTCCTCCTAATGGTGTCCCTCCCGCCTCAAGGCCTGACGATGCCCTCTATGGTCCTGTGGCTCTCTTCCCAATAATGCTCATTCTGTATGATGATAGACCGCAGCTTCCTTCTCTACAACCCAATCCGACCTCTGTTTCATTCCTCGCTATAGCATTATGGATCAAGTAATTGTGTATTAACTCAGGTATAAGTGAAACAAACCTGAACCTCAGGTTCCTGTACTCTTTCTAAAAGTCCTTATATAGTTAATACATTGTGCGTGTGCACATATATGCGTGTGCACTCGTACATGGATTTACTGGGGGGTTGGACCTAGGGCCTTGTGAATATCGGGCAAGTTCTTCATTACTGAGCAATACTACAACCTCAAATTAAAAAAAAAAAAATCCTCAATTATTTCTAAACAAATGCCTTCCATCTTTGAATATTTACCCTCAAGCATTCTAGTAAATTCACTCAGCGTCAACCAACTGTTGCAAAGCTGAGTGAATTGAGATTTCAATGAGTATGAAATCTCAGCAGCTCTGTGAAAGGACAGGCCTAGCCTTGTGACTGTCGTCTGACATTGACTTCTAGAAAGTTCACACTTGAGAATTGGACAGTGAAGTGGCAAAGAAAAATCACAGAGAAAAAAAAGAAAAAAAAAAAAAAAACCAACCCTCTCCTTGTGTTTTAAAAGTCTGTGATGTGTTGTACTGCATTCAGAACTACCAAAGGGGATATCAATTTTATTCCTCTGAACACTGATCAAGTATCTGTTCCTCTTTTTATATTTTTTCCCTAAGGTTGTCCTCTCTTCCTTTTCAGTGAGATGTAGTAATTCAGAATGACTTTTAAAAGGGATTTTCATTCTCTCTCTCTCTCTCTCTCTCTCTCTCTCTCTCTCTCTCTCTCTCTCTGTGCACATGAACGTGCATGAGCGCACATATATGTTATGTGAATGGGAGTGCAGGTGCCCTTAGAGGCCAGAAGTGCTAAATCCTCCTGGGGCTGGGGTTACAGGTGGTTGGAGCTGCCCGGGTTGGGTGCTAAGAACTGAGCTCAGGTCCCCCACAAGGGCAGTATCCACCCCTAACCACTAAGCATCCAGAACTCTGGACAGCCTGCAGGAACCACGAGTTGGCTTGGCCTGGCTGCCTTGAGAGGCATGTGTCACAGGTTTTTCAAGTTACAGTACGTGCCTCCTGGGGCGCAATGCGCCTTCCTGTTTTAGACAGACCAATGCCCTCCCTCAGGCAGTGAGCATTCAGGTTGCTTTGTGTTTCTCTCTGTGCTCTGTCAGTAGTCAAGGAAGCATGGAGACTTGACAGGACAATGGGTCTTGGATATTAATCTTCCATACCCTGTTTAACTTGCAGACTCCATTGTAATCCTGGTAACTACAACTCTATTGATTCTGGCAATTGCCATTATATTCTGATCCTGATAGGACAAGTCTCACTGCTCTCTCAGTCTTGTTCTGGCCCCTCCAATCCCACCCTGGTTTCATTCCTTGTGGATCTATGAGGTGACCTCACCCTGGTAAGTAAGTACGGGCACTTACTATGGCCCTCTGACCTCGCCTGCCATGTCACCACGGCTTCAAGACCATCTTTGATATGCTCAGTGCTGCTCTCCACTATGGCCCACACCCAACCATGGTGCTACAGAACCGCCTGGACGGATTGTCAACACACACTGGCCGGATGCAGGAGGAGGTCTGGAGTAGGGGTTTGCAAGTTCAGATTTCTAACTAGTTCCCAGGGGATACAGCAGTCTGTGTGGATGCAAAAACTTCAGACCTAGTTTGGCAGTCTTGTAATTCCCCGCCCTCCCGTCTGCCCCACCTCCTATTTCTCAGCAGCGAGCCATTTGGTTCTAAATAATTTCCCTTAGAAACGATCATTTAAAAAACATAACAGTTCCCTAGTCAGATCCTGTCATTACTAACTTTCTGTCCTTTTGATGATAAGATCTGAAGGCCAAAAGCTGAGTGCCTGTCATAATCTGGTCCTTGAACACCCATCCTGTGGCGGGCGTTTATACTGAGATCAAATGTTTAACCTGGCCCTGGTAATCTTAACATTTTCCCCAAAGCAGCCTGTGTCCATGAAAGCCACACCTGGGCACCTTCGTGTGACATCTCCTATCCCTGGAGTGTGTGTACATGTGTGTGCTGCTGTCCCTGGAGCTGTGCTGTATGCTTTTGCTGGTTCTGTTTTCAGCTATGAGATGGCGTCTCTCACTGGCCTGGTACTTGCCGAGTAGGCTAAGCTGTCCAGATGGCCCAAGGGGTCTGTTTCTGCCTCCGCTGCACTGGGACCACAAGCCTGTGTGCAATGTCAAATGCTTCTGCATGGGCTCTGGGACAGGACTGTCCTGGTGCTGCTAAGTTAGGCAAGCACTTCACTGACTGAGCTGTTTCACACACCCCCGAGAGGGTTGTGTGTTTGTCACTTGGCACAATATACTAAGGACAGACAGTCTTTAATAGAACGTAGTAGGGGACTTTTATTTAGTGGCGGTCCTCTGTAGGAGAAGTTCCAATCCTATATAATCTGACTGGCGAGACTCTTAACAAAAGCACGTGGGGTAGAGAAGTATCAAACGCATCTTTAGGGTAGAGGCTCTGCAGGAGATGCACACCTTTCAGTCCCACCTCTTCTCTCAAACATCTGATCATACTCGAAAGTAACTCTGATATCCCCAGGAGAGTCATTGACGTAGGGGAAATCCCTCACGATGCAGGGGGATCCTTGAGTCAGGTTCTGTCTGCCTCTGAACATTAGGAACGCTTAACTTGTTTCTAAGCTTACAGTATCAAAAAATGACGGGAAGAAGGTTTGAAATAACTACAGTGAAATAATTGAAAGTCAAGCCATTCCAAGGACCAACAGGATACACTTTACACTGTGCACACTGTGGCTCCTACGTAGACATACCTAAACTTACTGAAACCTCTAAATGATAGAGTAAAGTAGGAAACTTACTTTCTTAGTCTTTTTATCTCACAAACTGAAGGAAATTCTGTACCTATGAGCAGTTTATACAAAGACAGGATGGGAGGGGAGGCCCCGTATCCCTTCAACACTGGCTTGAGAGAAAGAAGAGCTGAGGAGACGGGAGCCCCAGAAGTCACCTCACAGAGGAGACGGGAGCCTGCCCTTTCTGGATGAATGAAAGAAAACTCATGTGCATAAAATGAATGAAAGAAAATAAACACTAATCAAAATGTTACTCAGTGCATAGCATTTCATTACCAACTATGAACCTTCATAAAAACAGCTGAATGACAGCTCTTACAACAAAGCCCAAGATTTCGAATAGTTAAAAAAAAAAAAAAAGATTCTGAAATGTTTAAAGGAAACCCAAAAGCATATGAGACGACTGGGTGTTTTCTGAAGAACACGCCGTTGACCACGAAAGCAGCCGAGCGCCCATGAGCCTGAGCACGCAGATGGACTCACCCATCTCCGCCAGCACCTGCTTCCAGGACGGGGCCTCGGGAGCCTCTGGGTTCTCTTTCAGAAGCTCTGACAGTTTGTCTTTTAATTCTTGCACTTTGTTTACATTTTGCTTCAGTTCTGCCTCAAATGACTAATAAAGAAAAAAAAAACACTAATTAACTACACAAAAATATGGCATCAAAAGAGAAAAAGCATTTCTTCCCCTCTGGAATGGCCCAGAAGGGAGCCCCCCCCCCCCATTAAATGCTGGAGTGGGCAAGGACCTGGGTTATGTAGCTGATCATTCTTATTTTTCCCCCTTGGTCATCTTCACTTATGAGATACAGAAACCCCACAGAGGACCACTCTGGAGGTAATGACTGACGTCTGTAATTTCCTGCTTTCAAACGACGCTGGGCCAATGCAAGCTGCTCTCAGTAAGGCTGAGAAGCGAATCAGCCCTGGTAAAGGCCTCCAGAATTTGAAACTCTACTCGAGATTCCACATGGCAGAATTCAAGGACAGGTGGGTAATTTGCCCAAATTTTTGCCATCACCGTGAGAAACTACTTTCCTAATCTTGACAGCTACAGAAATGCTGTCCATTAAAGAGGACAGTATTAGCTGTCCCATTTTACAGTAGACAAGACAGACACTTGATATACTTAGTTCGTAACTAAATCTTTCCCACAAGTTGACTAGTTAGTATCGCAGACTTAAGCTGATTTTAAGATGGCAAGGTTACCCATACCCTGCAGTGTACTCCTTTTTCTAATGTCAGAGGGCTGGAAAAGTGACAATTCGTTGCCCCAATCTACAGAAAGTCTGATTTTTAACAAAACAGTCATTATTTGATGAAGGTCTAGGGAGAAAACAGAACCAAGCTCATGGCCCCCAGGGCTGTTCTGGGTCGGTCCATTCAATGCGCCTTCCTTCCCTGTAACCCAGCCTACCTTGTTCTGCTCCACCTGCATCTTCACAGACTCAGTGTCCGCAGGTGTAGGTGTCTGGCGCCACCTGCTGGCCGTCTTGTTCATCTTCTGTAACCACTGCATCATTGCACTGGACTCTTCCTGAGCCTTTTGCAATTTGGAGAGCTTAGTGTTCAGTTCAACTATTTTATCCTTGAGTAAGAGGCCCAGGTCTTCGTAACTGTGGCTTATGTCAGTCATGTCCTTCTTAATAGATCTTAAACCTACGAGCAGGGAGGAAAGTATACGAATGCATGCTGAGGCTTTTGGAGAGGAGCAATAGCGTTAGATTTATTGTACATAGCGTTTTCTTCTATTTTGACACTGTTAGCCTGCTACGATGGACTAGACTTTTTAGGACAGAAAGATGAGGTCACACTGCAAGTTAATAACAAATAACTCAGGAGCATTATGTAATTGTAAAACGTGAGAGGTAGCATGAAATTGTAAGCTTAAACATAACACATTTCTTGGGTACCAAACAGCAAAAGAACAGAAAGGAAATAAAAACCAAGTCCCAAAGTGAAACACCAAAGGTTCCTTTATCTCAGATGGACAGTTATATCCATATATTCACGGACACGGTGACCGTTTGAACTCAAGTTTAAGATCTCAACAAAACTACTGCCCTCTATAACATCAAACTCCACTAATCACTCGCCAGACGAGGTTACTATTCACCTTTATTTGCCAAGAAATCCTGAGTATTTGTGTCTGTTCCTTCACCATTTAGTATTACTCCACCTGCAATGAAACAAAAAAAAAAAAACAATAAACAAACAAAACAAACAATGAAGTAACTGTAGATTGCCCTCCTACTTCTACCTATAGATGGCATCGTACAATAGTGACTCTGTCTCACTTTCTACTGTTCATCAATTAATCAAAAGCTGATTCCCAAATTAAACAGCTAAGATGTTTTATGCTAACGTCATCTTAATGCTAAAGCTGGGGGTAAAGGTCCCCAGCACCTATGTATCAAAGAAAACAGAGCAACCGAGATGATGTCTGCTTGGCCTAAGGACTGTGTATCGTCTGTGGCCGTGTACACAACATACCCACAGGCCCAGTGAAGGCAGAATGATTTAAAAAGAGATGAGGGAAATGTCTGAAGGTAAAAGCCAAAAGTCTGTTTCTAAGTCCACATATGCTGACACAGAGAACACAGGGTGGGTAGTGCGTGGGCCTAGAGGACTCCTCTCCTGAATTTAGATGCCTGCTGTCCTATCAGCTGTGTGCCTGAAGAGGAACGGATGAAGCTGATGGGTACCACGGCAGCTGACCTGTGAGCACGCCATGGGAACCACACATAGCTAACCCATTACCTACCAAACAGATCCTCCTTAGTGAGTCGTAATAGCTATTTGTCCTATATTATCATAACCATCTGGGATTGGCATGTCTCCATAACCACAATGTTAAGAAAATCCAACTTTCTCATGCTAGCACCCACTGGCTGCCTATCAAAGGAGAGGGATGCCCACACAAGAGCAAGCAATAGAAACATTTAAACATCCGAATTCCTCCTTCTCTCTTCTCTCTTCTTTCTCTCTCTCTCTCTTCTTTCTTTCTTTCTTTCTTTCTTTCTTTCTTTCTTTCTTTCTTTCTTTCTTTCTTTCT
>NC_034594.1:14824787-14938672 GCF_900095145.1 Mus pahari | reverse complement strand
TCTCTCTCTCTCTCTCTCTCTCTCTCTCTCTCTCTCTCTCTCTCACACACACACACACACACGAGTGTTTGCACAAGGCATTTTACAAGGAATGGAAAGCATCCTAGACTCTCCAAACTAATTGTTAAAAGTCAAGCAGAGAATACCAAGCAAGAGTATAGATTTTATTCCAAATATAAAGGAGATGGGAGGAACTAAGATAAATCAAAGACAATAGAATTCCTTTTCTTAAGAATAAAGATCACCTTGACGTCTCAGGAAATCTGATTAGTGCAAACATGAGGGAGCACTGTGGCATATACAATATGGACATTCCCTGAAAAGGGAGCAACAGAGTGGAAAAAAATGGCTGTTTGAGAGAAGTGCAGCTGGAACACGGGTGTCACTCACAATGGGACAGCTGGAGGCCTGGTCAGACCAGAGGACACACAATGGAGCTAGGAGGTTGGCCTTCTATCTATTCTTCAACTTAAACAAAACAAAATGAAACAAAACTCCTCCATAAAGTATCGCTTACCAAAACACTGTATTTGTATTAGGTGAACTTGGGAGCCAGCGTTTATACACAACGCTGGTCTTTGACTGAGAGGAGCAGGGTCAGCCAGGGCTGAGGCTGAGATGTGAGCATATGGGCGAACAGGCTGCAAAAGCAAACCCTTTGGGAACAATGTACAAACAAGCAGACAAAAGGCGAGCTTGCCGCATAGACATGAGCCCACACCCTTGCCTCTCCTTTACCAGGAGACCAAATCTCTTTCCTTATTACATAGTATAATGAGAAGAGACATAGCTCAAAGAGAGCTTCACTATCCCCCTTACATAACTAGAGCCAAAAGCAAACAGACTGGGACCTCTTTCAGTGTCACCTTCTCATCCTTACCTGGTTACATTTGACTTTTAGTACTTAATAAAAGCGAACACTTTGCCTGACAGATTTTGGGTGTGTGTGTGTGTGTGTATATGTATATACACATTCCTATGCTTGTGGCTGCACATGTACAGGCGTGTGCTATGCATGCGTCTGCCCCTGCATGTGGCGGCCCGGCCTGGATGCTGGCTAGCTTCCAAAATCAGTTTTCACTTTACTTTCTGACATATGCCCCCCCCCCTCGCCAAACCCAGAGGTCAAGGATTTGGTGAGTCTGGCTCGTCAGCCCGCTAGGAGGAGTTCCTGTCTCTGCCTCCCGAGGGCTGTGATTACAGCTAGGGCACGGTGCTCACTCGTGTACCAAACACGTGTGGGCCCCGGAGATTCAGACTCTCATCCTTATGCTTGCACACATGTATCTGCAGAGTCATCTCCCCAATTCCGTGACAGACTTCAGTGAGCCTTTAAAAGTCACTTGCCTGACCTCCTTTACTTTGTATTCCTGGGGTGATTATTTCTTTTTAAAAAAAATTAATTAATTTCAAATATACAAGAGGAGCATGGGAGCCCCAATTCTTATGGATTAGCCATGAAAACAAAGCGCATACCTGATTTGGCTGCGGCTATGGCCTTCGCAGGGCTGATTAATGCGCTTAGCAGGTTACATAGTGAAACACCACTGTTGTTTGCTTTGTGAATTTCTGGTGCTTTCAGACTCCACTTTTCTTGTAATTTCTTTAAACACAAAAACACATTATCTTTCAGTCTTCCGAGTCTCTTCAAAGCTGTACGTTACAATTGAACTTCTTAAGCATATTTTAAAGCAACAATGACTGCGGGCCCAGGTGACTGTTAACACTGTTGGCAGAGGAGAACAGGGCAAAGCCCATCCTGTGTTCTGCCCCCAGCCACAGTGGGAGGCAGGCTGCGTCCTGGTGCCACGGGAATGTTCTAGAATAACTGTCAACTGTAAGTCTGTAGGGCTATACCAGGCGTGGCTACATCATAAGTAACAGGACAATAAAAATAAGACACGGGTGTACAAAATTCCACCTCACGCAGAGTTTAACTACCAGCATTTCATGATTTCACTATATGATTTCAGCTACATGATTTCACTCTGAGAAAATCTGACACAATCAGCCATAAATTTTATGACTTAAGTCAGACAACAAAATACTTATACACTATTCATGCAAGCGATTCAACTAACTTGTCTCCCAGTACTGGTTAGACCTTGCACAGGAAGATAAGGATCTCTTTCTTACTCCTTGGAGAGAAGGTATAAAAAATGGAAATTAAATTGAGATTTGATAAGTAAACTTCAATAATAGGGGGGGCTAATGATACATTTTTTTTAATAAGTTGAGTTAAAAAGATTATGTAATTCCTTGATTATGTAATTTCCACAGATCTTATAGGGCATTTATGAGACCAGTTTGCTTGATTTTAGACTAAAGGACCGCACTCCCCCTTACTAACACAGGCAAGCAGAAGTTAGTACTAGGTCTGATGAGCCACCTTGGTTTCTTCCAGAGATTTTCCCAAGTCCTCTGCGCCAAGAGAAGGCTTCACAACGGGAACCTGCTTGGTTGTCTCTTTGATCCACGTCTTCAGTGACTGAGCAAGGGCTTGAAAAGCACTCAGCTGCTCCTGACAAGAACTTAGAGCGTCTTTCCTAATGAACAAAAAGCAACCAGAAGTCAAGCTGCAAAGCCAGATGCTCCAAACGGCCGATGGTCAACCAGCGGCCAATATTCCCGAATTGGGCTCAACTCTAGCAACCATTCACAATGCACAGAGCAGCTCTTGGGTACCAGGCTGATGTGTTCTTATGTGGTGAATAAAACCAGCTAATTACCTACTTGTTGATTCCTGAAGCCAAGCTCATAGAGAGAGAGAGAGGAACAGTCAGGAAATACATAACTCTCACGTAACAGGACTAATACTACATAAACTCCAGCGACCTTCACAGGTCTGTTTTATACAATGTTTAGTGCCAGCAGGCAAAGAGTCAGGAAATACATGTATGTGCTGCTGACTAAGGAGAACATAGGTCATGTTGAAGGATGTCTTAACTTGGCACTTTGGAAAGATGACATTTCTATGAGAAGTAGCCCGGCGACTGGAGCTTTAACAGGTGCTTACCCACCCCAACACATAAGAAGCTCCATTTTAAAACCCACGGGCCTTTCTTTATACCAAGCATAGGCCCTATGAAGACCGTTACACTTGACGTGTGAATGGCTTCTGTGTACAGGTGACCTATGTGCTGGAGATAAGGATGTAGTTCAGCTGGACAAACTACTGATGACCACATGGTGTTAATGATTTAATAGTCTACATATTACCTGGATTTAAAATTGGAATGGACAACTTAGATTATGCAAGACAGCCAAGAACACATCTCCTGAGACGGGTTCAGAAAGAGAACCCAGAAGTTTTAGGTAGAGAATTCTAAGGAAATATAACTAGATGAAAGATAAATAAGCATGCTAAAACATCATTTGGGGGCTCTTTCACTCATAAAAATCAGACGTGTGTTCTAAACATGATACAGAAAAAAAGTGAAGGCACAGAATAGAATCACACTGAGTCAAAGGTCAAAACTGGGCCACTGCCTTATTCTTTGTGAATTGGTAGCTTTTACATAAGCAGCGGTTTCCGTTTCCCACCTTGGTATTTTAGCCAATAGTAAAATAATGTTTTTGTTGTTGTGTTTTGCTTTTAAAGATGGTCTTACTGCAGTCCAGAGTAGGGCCTCAAACTTGCTGTAATCCCCCTTCAGCCTCCTGATTATATTTAATGCACAGATCCACCAACAGTCTGAGACTCCACAGTTTGGGAACCACCTCAGTCATGGACTTACATAAATATAGGCACCCAGCTGCCGAGTACAGAATAGGAGTAAACACGCTGTCATAGAGAGACTTACTTTTCTTGGATAGTATCCTCCATTTCTTTGAATTTCTTTGACAAGTTATTAGTTTTCTCAAACACCAGAGCTTTGTCCCCTGGTAAGCCATGGCTGGAGATCTCTTTCAGGAGGCTGTGCAAAGCTTCGAGATCTTTCCTGTGTTCTAAGAATTTAGCAGTTGATTCCTGCAAAGCATTTCCATCAGTCAGGATAAACATCGCCAGATCTTAAGAGTCACAAGCCCACCAGCATGTTCTGCATGCAAGCACAAGAGCTCAGGCATCCACCACCTAGCACTTCATAGGCTATGAGTGTACAGGAGGATACAGGGACTTTACACTCTGTGCTTTTTGCATCTCTGCCGATTTAGCATGTTCAAGGATAGTTGTAACAGCTAGAATACGTGTGGTAAATGGCTTGTTTCTGTTCAACAGGGAAATGCTTCATGGAGCGACAAATACCAGTAGCTAAGGTTGTCGATAAAATGCATGAGCTTGTCTTAACCAGTCAACGTGTGGCATTGTGACCACTAAGGAGTACACACCTGCATATGCTGAGACAGCTCCGGAACATCCTTCCCTGGCATGTCCACCTCAGTGAGCGCCTGGCTCTGTGTCTCTAGAAACGTCTGGAGCTTTTCTGAGAGCTTTTCAAACTGCTCTACTTTGGCCTTTAGCTCCACCATCTTGGCAAGCTTTTCCTTGTGTTTCTGACTTGCTTCAGAAAAGCGAGCAGACAGGTCCTTCATTTTGGCTTGCAGCGAGGAGGCCGTGGACGGGTCTGTCGTCTCTATAAATGCCTTCACCTTTTCGTTCATGGCATTTATGCTGCTTTGACGACCCAAAATATCCTGCTCCAGCATCTGAAATACAGCAATTGCGGCATATATATCCTAACGACAACTACAAATAAAGCCGCCAAGTTTTGAAAAAGATCCTTCAGAGCAACGTTAGCTTGGATAATCCATGACTAAAATGCCTAGCAGTTGGAAATGAGTGACATGTGTGGGTTTTCTCTCGAGGAAGCCAATCCCAAAGCTCTTCATGGGGAGTGTGGAGAACAGCTGGATAGCTGGCTGGTTGAAAAGGGCAGGGGCTTATTGCCACCGGGCAACCCCTTGGAATCTAAGGCAGCCTGGGGATTAGCCATGTTCTTAATTTTTAAAAGGCTTGGCATCAGCAAGATTGATGTAAGGAACCCCATGAGCAGCTGCCTAAGCAGTGATAAACAAGATTAGATACAATGTAGCTTTAAACTCTCCTTAATGAATAATGACAAGTCTATAAAACCCTTTCCAGCCACTGTCAAAAAAATTTACATATTCATTTGTACAAGCACTGCTGGCTCCTCTGCTACATTCAGAAGCATCCCTCTTTGTCTTTAAGCCTACCTACTCCTGAAGATAGACAACTTGTTCTCAAGTGCAAGTGGAAATGTTCCCATTAGCAAAGGTCACTCACCGTGTTTTTACTGATGAGGTCCTGGAGCGCTGTGGAGTTTAAAGGCACTTGACCTGGCTTGACCAGCGAGCTCTCCACACTTCCCATCCAGTCCAGCATCTCATCCAGTCCGTCCTGTACACTCAGTGAGCGGGTCAGCGTGATCTGAAGCTTTTCATTCCGCTCATTCACAGACTTGGACAGATCATCGTATCTCCCGACAATGTCATCTACTCCAGAGAGGGGAACAGGAAGCACAGAGTTCTACTTGCCCGATTCTTTTTCAAATGCATTTTACAATGAACAAATTAAGTCTCCACAGAAAAAAAAGCGTAGATGATACATTTTAGGTCAGGCGTAACTTTTATAAAGACAGGAATTGGGTGGATAATAAAATAGTTTTAAAAAAAAATTGCAGGCCTGTCATCTGGTTCGGTAAAGATTTTTAGATGCATACACATTTGGAGTGCCCCAGAGAGATGAAGAAAGGTCTAAACGGTGGGTCACTGCAGTCACTACTGTGTCTCAGCCTGATCTGTCAACACTTATTGATAACTGCCAGGGGTGGGGAGTGACAGTCTCAGACACACTCTCAGGAGGCAATTCCGTCACATGACAGTCATGGTCAGCTTCTGTCATCATCAGAGAGAGACTTCAAATGCACAGTAGTAAGAAGATGCAAATGTATCAGGAAAACAGGATGGCAACGGCATAAATCCACTCAAAGCTATGGTCAGGATTCACTTACAAGTTCACTAGTAGACAGAGGGGAAAATGAGTTTGACAGAACCCTCTCTCTCCTGTGATATAACTTTTCTTTCAATGCTAAAGATTTAAGATGAAAAAAAAAATATCCATGGCATGTCTAAAGACTGCTGCTATTACATTTCTGCCTCTCTTTGGAAGACAACTTGTTTTCTATCATGATTTAAAAAAAAAACAAAAACAAAAACAAAAACCTTTTATTATACAAAGACCCAGAAAAGCACCTAAGTTATTTCTGAAGGTTTAGCAGAACACAACATTGAGCACAACCCGAGTCGTTACAACTCCTTACTCGAGTCCCCTTACAGGCTTGTGCTTGGTCTAAGGCACGTGACTCGAGAGCAAAATGATTTAAGTTGTTGCTTAACAGTTTCTCGCTGAACTGGAAAGTTTATGTGACCGAGACAGTCATGGCCCTTTGGCTAACTACAAGAAGCCCACGAACAAGAAAGCTGCACGGAGAGAGAAACTGCTTTTCATATGCACCAGGAGGCTAAGGCTACAAGCAGAGGAAGTGAGTCTCAGATCCAGGAATGACCACTAACTCAAGAGGCTGCCTTAAGTCACAGCTTGTGATAGGCGGTCGAGCTGTTTCTCCCTAGGGGGTACTGCTTACGTATCATATGATGAGAGTTATTGGTGACCTGCTTCACCATGATATAAGGTTTACCATGCCAAAACAATAAACCATGTTCACGTCGACTTCTCACACTATACCCATGTATTTAGGTCTAAGGCCTAACATGGTGGTATTTGAAGATGAGGGGTTTGGAATCATGGTGTGTGTGTGTGTGTGTGTGTGTATTTTTAAAACATATATATATATATATATATATATATATATATATATATATGCATGTGTGTGTGTGTATTTTGATCAGTTCCTTGTATAAAATTTTAATCATTTGAAATTTTCTGAGCAATAAAAATTACTAGAAAAATCTCTGTTGTAGTATTTGTCTCTTGGCCCCAGTTCCTAATGCAGAGTTCTTAAGTATTTTAGCAATTCCTTCATCAGTTCAAGGCTAGCCTGGGATACAGGCAAGCTCTTGTTGTTTTTTTTTTTTTTTTTTAAATCAACAAACAATCCAAAAAATGTGTTTTTAGAAGTTATTGTTTTTCTTAGAAATAAACACAAGATCTTATGGAAATGCCTCTGTATCCTACACTGTTTCACACATTCCTACCCAATGCTGCCAGAGAGAAGCTTTATGTCATTGCTGTAACCCATGAAATAATGAACATTTAACAGCAGGAAAGGTCAAATGTGGCAGCTCAGGCCTGAAGTCTAGCTTCCAGAGGCTAATGTGGAAGGATTGCCGTGAGGTCAAGGCCAGCCAGGGGTCCACAGTTACAGAGGCTAATGTGGAAGGATTGCCAGGAGTTTAAGGCCAGCGGGGGGGGGGGTGTTCTACAGTTACTCTCAGGCCAACTGGGCTAACAAGGAAGATCTCATTTTAAAAGTGATGAAAAAACAAAGAGGGAAAAAAAAAGAAAACATCAAAAGGCCAGAAACATAATGAGGACAGTCTTTCTCCTCCATGTCTCCAGGCTCAGGCTCCTGTTCCAGTGATGGCTTCCATGTGGGCTTTAAGATGATATATCAAAACAGAAGAATAAAAAACCTTAAGGGCCAGCACGCACACACTCTTCATATGCCTTAAAATTTATAGTTTTGTGGTTTATAATTATATATTATAATGTGATAAAATGCACATGTAATTTATAAATACACGTGCCTTGAAATTACTTATTGATCATGGTCACGATCAAGAATGCTTGTGTGTCTCTAAGAATGAAGAAGAATTACGGAGTGGCTTTCTATTCACAGAAGATTTCTACTAAGATTTTAACTCGGCTCTATTTGGGGGAACCATAAGAACAGTCATCTGGAAGATGTTTTTCATTTCATACACATGGGCAGAGCTCATGAACCAAATGACTTACATCTGTGAACATGTCTCCCTTATCCATAAGACACCCCTAGTTACCCCTGAGACAGGAAACAAGAGCTAAGACCTCACCAAGCGTCTTCTGGATGTCATTCTTGGCAGGAAGCAGCGAGCCCTTGGCATCCAAGAGTACCTCTGCGGTTTTCTTCAGCTTCTCTACAGCAACCTGCTGACTTGATATCTGCCCTTGCAAAGCCTGTGGGGTTAAGTGGTTTTCAATTAGATTCAGGACTAACATGAAAATGATGATCTAAATTGGATAGAATAAACTATATAATACATAGACTTTCATTGTCAAGTTTATTCTGGACTTCAGGGAAAGCAAGGAGAACATATTAATCAACCAATCCAGATGGTGAGCCACGGCACACAATGAGGTGTTCTTAATAATCTTCCACTTTCAACTTCTAACCTCATTACTCCATGTGCTCCCCTAATTTCTACGCTGATGCTTTGTACAATCCCCCTACTCACAGGTCCCGAATCTCAGCAGCAGCAGCAACAACAGAACTAAGACACCGAGAACCCCCAGGACTGTTTCTCACTCTAGGTCCTTGACTTCATGTTGTATCATCTGAATTTGTGTAATTCGGTATGTTATTGAGCATCTAAGAATTCAAAAAGTGTTGCTATATTCTTGGATAAAACAGCTGCAAAGCTTACAGGAAGGGCTACGCTCTATAGGTAAGAGGAGATGCTAGAGGAAGATCAGTGGGAAAGTGAGGGCCAGTCAGTGATGAGGCTGCTGGGCCCTGAATAAACTGTGGAAATGAAAAAAGCAGAATATTCCTCCATAGGGTAAACAGAAGGCAAAGAAATAGCCTGGGGAGAAAGAGAGGGAGAGAGGAAGAGGGAGGGGAGAGGGAGGGGAGGGGGAGGGAGGAGAGACTAAGAGGAAAGAATACATAGGTAGGTGTGCGAAGGCCTCGGATGGTAGGCTTAGGGCTTGACATTTTTTCCCGGTAGTGATGGGGAATTACCAAAGGCTTTGAAGAAAGTGCTAAGTAAGGGCATATAGCAATGCAGGGAAAACCAGAAGAAATGAGCCAAGAAGCAACGTGCTCAATTGAGCATAACTTAAGTCAGAACTAGGCAGCTGGGACTTTACCAAAGACTGAGGCCATTTCTTGTACTCAGATTGCCTGGACCACAAAGTACAGTACAGTACAGGGCTGCGAAGAGTCAGGACGTCTTGGTCATATTATCTAAAGCCATAATATCTAACACAGGGTGTAAGATATTACAAATACAACTGTAAAATCAAGAAAATACAAGAAAATACAAGAAAAATCAAATGAAGTGAAATGTTTAATTCCCCAGCTGCGTTAGCCATGCTTCCACAGTGACTATGACTAGGCTGTGGGGCGGAGCCCATGAAAGAATGGCCAGTCATCACAGAGGACAGGAACCCAGGGTGTGAGGGGACAAGAGGGGAGAAAGGGGCTGGGTTCTGTTCGGCTCAGGTTAACTACCAAAGTCTATAAACTCGGGTGAGATCACATTTCAGAGTGGAGAAGACCTGTGTCTTGGGATTCTGTGGCCTCAGAACAGCATACAGGAAGAAAGAAGCAAGCTGGCGACACGGGAATGGGACTATACAAACGGAGCAGAGTAGAGAGCATTGCAGAGATAAGAGGAACCACACAGCAGGCGGTGCAGCAGCACCAGACGAGGACAAGCAGAAGGGACAGAAGATGTTCATGGGTTCTGACGGGGAGACAGAAATCATGTGGCCAAAGAAGTAAAAAGAGCCCAGAAGAATTCTATAAGCAAAGCTGAGAGAGGGGGAAGGAGACACGAGTGAGCGTGAGAGGTGACTCACACTGATGATACAACCAAGGGTAGCAAGACTCTGGAGAGAGGTTCCTACAGCTCTCTGGACGAACAGATGCAGTCTACACAGGGAGTGAGGTAAGAAGAGGATTGGAGCCTGCGGTCCCTAACACCCAGATGGCTCTCTGCCCATGTAGGCTGTCCTGCTTCAGGGGATCCACAACGGCCTCAGGTTCACAGAGGTAGCACAGCTTTCCTCTAATGTTGCACTCATATCTCAAAGACTCAAAATGTCAGGGGGCCGGGGAGATGGCTCAGTGGAGAAAGTGCATGCTACAAGCATGAAGGACAGAGGGCTCTGGTCCCCAGAGCACACGTTAAGACTGAGTGGTTATGATGACACTTCTGGGATCCTAGCATTTGCAGAGCCTAACCCTAACCCCAACCCTAACCCTAGCCTTGGTCTCCTTGGCTGCAGCAGGAGAGAGTCTCTACAGCAATGAGCTCCTACTCATTGCATGGAAGTTTCCTGACTTTTCACCATCCTGAAGGTGCCCATCATCAGGCAGTGTGATTTAGAGCTGGTTTCAAACCCAGGCCTCTACACTGGGCTCAGATGCCCATCTTCTGTAACTGTTAGGAGGCTAAAGCCTGAGCCTCTGCCTCCCAGCTCTAGGACTGCAGGTGTGTGCCACCACTTCCAGCTCCGCTTCCAGCTTAGTAACTGTGGAACAATTTAATAAAAAGAAAAAAGGGGATGGAGAGATGGCTCAGCGGGTAAGAACACTGACTGCTCTTCTAAAAGGTCCTGAGTTCAAATCCCAGCAACCACATGGTGGCTCACAACCATCTGTAATGGGATCTGATGCCCTCTTCTGGTGTGTCTGAAGACAATTACCTATAGTAATAGATTAAAAAAAAAAAAAAAAAAAAAAAGGAAGGAAGAATATAAAGATCACAGTGGTTTGGATGAAGATGGCCCCCACAGGCCTACAGGGAGTGGCACTACTAGGATGTGTGGTCATATTGGAGTAGGTAGGGTCTTACTGGAGGAAATGTGACACCAGGGGGTGGGCTTGGAGGTTTCAAAAGCTCCAGCCAGGCCCAGTGTCACACTCTCTTCGTGCTGCCTTCAGATGCGATCCAGATGTAGAACTCTCAGCTCCTTCTCCAGCACTGTGTCTGCCTGCACGCCAGCACACTTCTTGCCATGACAGTAATGGATTAAACCTCTGACCTACAAGCCAGCCCTTTCCTTTATAAGAGTTGCTGTGGTCACAGTGTCTCTTCCCAGCAGTGGAAACCCTAAGACAAAGACTACCTAATCTTCACAAAGTTTAACCTTACTACATACAAAGATCATCTCCCAGGGTGCCATTAATCTGAGATTTAGTCTTCCGGTACACAATGGCCATTCTCCGAGCCTTTGCATCAAGAACTCTATGCAGCACTTACCAAGTAAGCATTTCTAGTCCAATATCCATCCCTGTATCCATTTAACTAAGCTACAGGGTTCATAGAGGTTTTCCTCTGTTGTTTGCTCAACTTCCTAAAACTTCACGTGCAGCATATTTACACAGATCAAACCCGAAATGTTCAACTTTATTTCCCTGTAGCTAAAATATTTTACTTCCTAATAAATGTTAGTCGATCTTAACAACTATTTTAAACTACTGCCATTTCTCAGCAAAATCAGGGCCTTAGATGTCACGGTCCCTCCTCTGACGTCTTCATACATTCTGGCCTTAATATGTAACTAAGGGGAAGTAAACAACTAAGATAGGTCTGCACTCAGACGTGAGGAAGAGGAAAAGGGAACAAAAGTAATAAATTATTAATAAATCAGTAATATTCTCCCCTGCCACTTCTACAGCCCTGCAGAGAACGAAGATGGCCCTCTCTGACTCCGCAGGGCAGGGATGTGGAGAGATGTCCTGGAGACATCTGTGCCTTTCCTTTAGCCCACAAGGCCACTGAAACAATGGGCCCCCAAGAATTGCAATCTACCCAGAAATCTCATGCTGGGAGAAGAGAAAGGCTAGGTTCTCGTGCCAGCCCAGGGGTCAGCTTGTCTCTAAGAAGGATATTTCATACAGTTCCCACAACCTGTCAGAGCACCTTGTCTGAGTCTGAAGCTAAGACAGGGATGGGCCAGCGATGAGCGAGATTGCACCCTAACCAGGAATGCATCGCTCTTGCTTCCCACTTAAGCCTCAGGTCACGACCCCAAAGACGGGGTCTTTCTTTCCCTCCTCAGTGGGGACACACTGAGCACACCTCTTCTCTCTTCTTCATCCCTTGGTTCTATAACTGGCCTGAGGGTGGTGGCCAAGCCTAGCTTGATAGCCCCTTGATAGGGATCAGGCACTGACCATGGCAATTCAAGTACCCTCGCCCGCTAAAAGAAACCATCTCCAGATGAATGAACTTCTAAACTTCAGTTTTCAGTTAACCATACTGAGTAAGAATATTATAGTGTTTTTAAAATTATCTATCCTTGCTTTAAATTCTTTTAAATTATGTTTTGGATCTAGGGGGACCCTTGGATCTCACTGAGAAGGGGGAATAGAAGAGACATGGGGGATGGATGGATGGAGGGAGGGGACTGGGTGGGGGAGGTGGTAGGGATGGGAACGGGAGGGATCAGGTGTGGGAAGAACAGAATAGAGAGAGAGAAAACTGGAATCAGGGATGGGGTGGGGAGGGGGTGGGGTTGGGGGTCTGGGATAAGCTAGAAATCTAGGACAAAGGAAACTCCCAGGGATCTCTGAGGGGGACCCTATCTAAGACTCCTAGCAATGAGGGATATGGAACCTGAAACAGCCACCCCTGTATGTAGGTTAAGACTTCCAGTGAAGGGATCAGACACCAACCCAGCCACAAAAAACGTTGACCCACAATCTGTCCTGGCCACAAGATGTGTAGGAGTAAAGATGGAGCAGAAATTGAGGAAATGGCCAACCAATGACTGGCCCAGCCCATGCCATGAGAGAGAGCCCACCTGTGACACTATTCATGATACTCTGCTACACTTGCTGACTAGAGCCTAGCATAACTGTCCTCTGAAAGGCCTCACCCAGCAGCTGATGGAAACAGATGCAGACACACCCACAGCCACACCTTAACCTTGTGGAAGAGGGGGAAGGAGAGATCCAAAGAGCCAGAGGGACCAAGGAGACCACAAGAAAACCTACAGAATCAACTAACCTGGGCCCATAGGGACCCACAGAGCCTGAACCACCAACCAGAGAGCCTGCATGAGATGGACCTAGGCCCTCTGCACATCTGTAACAGCTGTACAGCTGGGTCTTCACGTGGGACTCCTAAATCAGGAGCAGGGGCTGTCTCTGACTCTGTCGCCTGCCTTTGGACCCCTTTCCCCTAATTGGGCTGCTGTGTCCAGCCTCAAATAGTCTTACTGCAACCTGATATGCCAGGGCTGGTTGATACCCATGGAAGGCCTTCCCTTTTCTAAGGAGAAAGGGAGGAGGGGTGGGCATAGGGGGAGGTGCGGGGGAGGAGAGAGGAAGGGGAAGCTGCAATTGGGATGTAAACTAAATAAATTAATTAGTTAATAAAGTAGAATAGAGAGTAATTTGACAGTTTGTCTCACCAAGAGTTTGTCCATCACACATTTCTGGAAAGGTAGGAAGACATTCTGTGGTAAGGCAGTAACTGAAGTTTGCATCTCTATACATCGTGAAGGAACACAAGAGGAACCCTAATACTGACTCGGAGACACTCTGAACATGATGGTAACATTCCTCCACACGTCCTTTCTTGAACAGATACAATACACACTGTGCACTTTGGGCCGGGTGACCCTCTAGATCAGTGTCCTCAACTTTCCTAATGCTGCGACCCTTTAATACAGTTCCTCATGTTGTGACGGCCCCTCCCCCCAGCCACAAATTATTTTCCCTGCTCATTTGTAACTTGCTACTGATGGGAATCATAACGTAAATATCTAACATACAGATAGTCTTAGGTGACACCTATGAAAGGGGTTGCTCGAACCCTCAAAGGGATTTGCTATCCACAGGCTAAGAGAACCTAGATACTAGGAATACAGCACTGAACAAGACGGGCACAAACACCTGCCTTCACGGAGATTAATTCTAATGGAAAAGTGAGGAAAGTTACCAAGTATAACAGTAAGTAAGTGGGCTGGGCTTTGTTGGAGGTAGGAGGCGGGTGCAGTGGATTATAGGCAATAATGGCAATGTCAGTCCAGTTCGGTAACAGTGGGACAAACATTCCGGAGCACTTAGTCACGTTGGAACCCTCTGGTGGGACAGAATACTCTCCACAGGTTTCCTGGGCCTAGAGCAGAACTATCACACGTGCGTGGAGAACAGAATTCTTTTGATAGGATGGCTCAGTGGTTGCTTCTCTTCCCCTCCCTCCTCCTTCTTTACCTTAGTCTCTTCTAGCTGCCTTTGCAGATTTTTGGGGTCCAAAGCAATGGGCTCCAGCAAATGTTTGCTGGCTTTGGCCTCACAGGCCTGGAGCCCGGAGAGAAGTCCACAGGAAACATCTTCATAGTGTTGGTATTTATCCACCAGGTCTTTGAGGTGATTCCCAAGAACACCGCACTACAAATCAAAGAAGAGAAGGAGAGAGGCTGAGGCCCACCGTCTTCTCATGCCTGACAAGATCTCAAGATGGATGAGCTGTGTAACTCTGGTGGGGGGGGGGCAGACTTCAACCAGCATCGAGGTTCTTCCCCTTCACGTGGAGAAGTCCAAAGGTAACCATGAAAACGAGGAAACAGTTCTAGACTTACAATAATTAAACAACATTATTGCTGTCACCGGACTAGGCAAACTTTCAGACAATCCACGTAGAAATGTGATGAGAACCCTTTAAGGTGCTTCATAAGTCATCTCTACATGTTGCATAGGATTGACACAATTAGGTCAAATAATCTACATTACCACGAAGCAAAACCTAAACCTCAGAGGCACTCGCCTGATCATTTATGCAATGTGTTACGTCTGAACAGCCTTGTTACAATCTGGGAAATACGTTCTTGGGTCGTCTCCCTCCCCACTGTGAGTCAGGATTTTGCTATGTAGCCCAGGCTGACCCAAATTTACACTCCTTCTCCCTCAGGTTTTGGAGTACACACCTCTACACACAGCTTGCAGGTTGTTTTTTTTTTTTTTTTTTTTTTTTTTGCAAGACTCTTAATTTTCCAAGGCAATAAAGGAAGCAGCATAGAATATTAGTCATTAATAATGAAAATATATTGATCAAATACAACTGCAGAACAGTCCTGTAATACTTGAAGGGAATTATCCTACGTGAATGGCAATAACCAGTAATTGAGCCCCCCTTAGTTCATAAGCGACATCTGGTGGTCAAATCTAGTACTACAAAATTTGAGAGACTAACTTCAGAGACCTTTAAGAGACATTTTCCAGACGTAAAGGACATGAATAAAACTACCACTTTTCCATGCCAATATTTATGTTTTCTATTTTTTTTGCTTCTAAATCCAAAGCAAAAGTGAAGAGGACATGTAGAAAGGTTTATCACAGACTGACGTCCATTTAAAAAATAAAAGTAAAATAAACTTACCTTAGAGTAGAGAGACCTGAAGCGGTCTGTAGCCTGGTCCAGTTTGGTCTGAACTTCTCTGTGGGTTGCGGAAGTCTCGATGCTGTCCTTGCCGATCCTGTCATCGTCTCTCCTGCTACAAGATTTGGCAGCTTCTATCACCCGGTTTCCGGAAATGGTGATGTACCTCAAGTCGCCTTTGTGAGAAATGACGTCTTCTGAGAAGCTCTTCTGCCTCGTCAGCTTGTCCATAAGCCCGCTGAGGTCGTCCGCACCCGCCTCCAGGTTCTCCAGCTCTTGCTCTGACTGCTGTAGCCAATGCTCAAACTCGCTGTAGTCGGTGTCAAACTTCTCCAGCTCCTCCTGCAGGGAGTGCGTCAGCTTCACCTTCTTCTCGCACTCGGCCAGCACGGTCTCGTAATGCGCCTTCAGCTCCTGCACGTTCTTCTGCAGCTTCTCCTTCTCCTCGGGAGTCAGATAGCGGCCCTGTTTCTCGAGCAGCACCTGGGCCGACTGCGTGGCTAGCAGGACCGCCTGGTGCTGAGCCGTGATCTTTTCGTGCTGGGCCTGAGTAGAAACAAGCCAATCACAACTTTGTTGCTGCTGGGAACACCCTCGGGAGGTGACCAGGTTTCTAGGACCCAACCTGCTTCTCAATGCCCTTTTCAAACCACCGCATCTATAACCCTCCTGTTGGATAGTTTAAAGACAGTTGAACAAGAGCGAAACAAGAACAGTATGAGAGACGTCCAGCAGGTTAAGGAGCAGATGTGAGGGAGAGTGGTGGAGACATCTGGCTCCACTGGGTCTCAGGTTTGTAGTGAACATGAGGTGGTGACCTCAACTGTGTTGCAGGTTTGCTTTAAGGCTTGTCCTAGCTCACATGCAAAGAATTCCTCCAGAACCTGGCAGAGGTTCGAGCCCACTGAGGCAGGAAAGCAGAGGGCTCTGTGGAAGTGAAGAGGTTGACAAGTCAGAGGCAAGCAGAACCAGTCACCGATGGCCCCACTTTCTGGATTCTGTGGAAGCCTCTCAAGGAGAGTCACCAAGCACCAAGAACCAGGCACAGAGACAAGAGCCATTAACTCTGGGACACTTTAAAACCATTACTCCAAAACTGCCTTTGCTCCCACAGGTGTGTCAGGGACTGCCTCCACTGCTTCTGTGCCCTGGTCTTCCCTTCTCTACAACAGCTATGCCCCCTTCGAGGGCGTAGCTTCGAGCTTAGGGCTGCACAGCAAGCCAGTCTATGAACATGCAGTATGGATCTGCACAGTGACTGAAGCCAAACTCTAGCTTTACTACACGTGGAACCTGAGCAAGCTACATCCTGTATGTAAGTTGCAAATGTCTTATATGATGGGAACTTAAAACCTCAGAGTAGCCAGGAAGACTGAGAAACTGAGGAGGTGTGCCGGGCCATGGCCCCAGCTCTGGGGAGATCAATGATCAGCCCTCTTCATTTCTTTCTTTTTAAAAAATGTATGCATATATGTCTGTTCTGGATGACCTTGGAGGCCAGCTGGAATTCCAGGCAGCTGTGAGCCACATTGTGATGCACTCGGAACTGCACTTGGATCCTCTTGGAGAGCAGAAAGCTTTCTTAAACCACTGAGCCGGCTCTCCAGCCCTCTTGTGTTTCTGAAACAGGGCTTCAGCTATGCACAGAAACTGAATCTAATGACTTACTTCCTACTGTTTTTATTTGCTAAGAACGTTCTTGGTAGCTGGGCGTGGTGGCACACGCCTTTAATCCCAGCACTTGGGAGGCAGAGGAGACGGATTTCTGAGTTGAGGCCAGCCTTATACAAAGTGAGTTCTAGGACAGCCAGAGCTATACAGAGAAACCCTGTCTCGAAAAACAAAACAAAACCAAAAAACCAAACCAACCAAACAAACAAACAAAAAAGAACATCCTTGGTAGTTTATATTTGACATAACGCTGGGGTAGGGAAAATCTTTGTATAGTCTTGTATAAAGCGGTCTGACTCTTTCCCATCCTTCCACATGGAGTCTGACGGATTCACCGTTCAAACAGCTCACCTTGACTTTCTCATACTGCTGGTTCAGATTCCCCTCGGTGGCCTCACCATGCCCTTCAGCATCTGTCTCCAGCAGGTTACCATTGACTTCATCCTCTTCGCCAGCTCCTGACTTGCTACCACCTTCATGCAAATGGGTTCCGTTCTGCTCCATGGGTTGTGTGTGCTTCGTCAACGCCCCTTCGGAGTCTTCCTCAACATTTGACAGCCAGTTCAAAAGGTTTTCTATCTTGGTTTTGCTCTCTTCCAGCTGCCTCACAGCTGCAACCTGGGTAGGGAAGGTTTATAAGTATTACAGATGCAGCCTAGGCATAGCTCACATTATCATCTGTCTGTCTATCTAAATAAATAAAATTATATATTCTATATCACACATAATTATATTTAATTATATTATATACTTAGGAATACATATATTCCTAAATTATAATAACTAACACATAGTAGAAACATATGGGAATTAAGAATTAAACCTTATAGCCACAAGCAGTTACTCTAGGTCTATGCTGCCTTCAAGCGTGCATTTTGAAAATTTTAACTATAGTTGACTGAGTTTCCCATGCATTTCACACATCCAGAATCTCTTAACCAGCTTCTACTTAAGGAATGACTAAGCCAATTCTTCCTATCCTTATATTGGGCAATTATGTACCCAGAGTCCCGTATTTTTGTCCTTGGTGCTAAGCACGGCTCACCACCACCTGACACGCACAATAAAAGCAAGCAGCTCATGTGCTAACCACCTGGTAAAGCAACAGTGTACCATACACTCAGATAGGCACCTTTTCAGTCTCCTCCTTGAGGGCTGTAGTCACCACCTTATCCAGCTCCTTTCTCGACTGTTCTGCCTTTAAGTTCAGCTGTGCACACTTCATCTTCGCCTCGTTCAGTTTCTGCTCAATCAAAGTTCTATCCGCTTGGGACAACATGTCACCGCTCTCTTTTAAAAAGAGTTCTGTGTTTCGCACTACTTCCGCCAGTGCCTGTGTACTTCCTTGCATATCTCTCTGTAATTCCTTAAAACATACATGAAAAAAAAAAAAAAAGAAATTCTATTGTATCATTTCAATTCTTGCAGGGCTGTAATTCTACAAGAGAGTTGCAGGCAGAGATGGGCAAACATAGCTGCAAAGCATATAGAGTATGGTGGTGTGAGTTCCGCACATTCATTTCACATCATTTGAACTCAGTATTAAAAATGTATGTGCTTTTTTACGCTTAAGGAAATAATATTTGTGAAACACTGAAAACATCGAGGCACTTGGTATATGAACTGTAGAAATCTGTATGAGGTTTCTGTTAGCGCTTTGACCACATACATTTGTGGTAATATTTTTGCTATTTCTACACACTGATACATAGTCTCTGAGGCTGTGTCTCACTATGTGGCCCATGTGGGCAGAGAAACAGGCCTCTTCTACCTTGGCTTCCCAAGTGCTCTGCTTCCAGGCATACACGACCCCATAGTCAGCAGTACTCTGATTTTAAATACATATCTATTACTCAGAAAAGAGAAGAAAATACTTCCCCCATCAGCAAACTGAGATTTTGTTTTTCTTAACACCAAGTTACATAAAACATAGCATTTGCATCTTAGCCCCGGCCACTAGGGTACTCAAGACTAAGATCCCTCAGGGGTTCTAGCTTTTCCATTTTCATACATTTCATTCTTTATACTGTACCACTGCATCTTAATAACACCTTTTCCCATATTCTACCTCGAGCATCCTCAAGGGCTTGAGTGCTTACTTGCCGGAGTATCATATCACTACTACATGACATTAACTGGAGCAGCGACCTGATACATATTTGCTCAGCTTTCATAACAACGTAGCAACAGAAGTATCCTTAGTACTTACTGAAGGGAACCTAGACCCAGACTTCTGACTAATACCGAATTAAATCAACAGCTACAAATAGTGAGGCTCTCCTTCCCCTGACACCAAAACACAAGTTTTCCTCTCTGGCATTTTTGTTCTTTTACCCCTTTTCCTTGGATAAAAGAGAATGAATTACAGGAAAATACTGGAGAAACAGAGAGGGCGGTGGTACCGGGAAAGAAAACAAAATGAAGCCTATTTCTCCTGATTTGCAAGTGAATCAGCGGCCACAAAAGGGTTACATTGTAATCTATCATTTACCTCCTTGATACAGTATGTCACCAAAAAAGTTAAGTCTGTTTGTCAATTCCCATCCAACTCCATGAGCATCTGTCTGAGACTCTGATCCCCACGGATTGAGAAGGGCCCACTGAGTCGGGTTCGTGGCAGTCAAGAGAATTACCTGGCCTGCTTTAAGTTGGAAATCTAGGTTTAGGTATAATATTTAAATATAATCCCCAGAACCTCTGGGCACGCCTTGCTTCTGATACCCCTGTGTTTTCAACAATCCCAGCGGCCTTACGGAAATGGGAACCAAAGCTAGTCGGGATATACAGCTGCAGATACCAAAAGGTCTACTACCTCTTGCTTGGCCTGGTACTTCTGTAACTCCACCGTGCCGTCTCCAATCACAAAGGCTTCCTGGTTACTAATTAGGCGGTTTTCCGTCTGGGTGAGGAGATCACACAGTCCTTGGAGTTTCTCTTTGTATTCTTGCTGACGCTCTGCCACAACCTAAGATGGAGAAAACCCAAAACACTTTCAGTGGGCAACCTTCAATCCACTTCTGATCAAGCCTCTTATCAGAATACACTTGCCAAACACCCTGCATTAAGCTTTCTGAGTATGCTGTAAACATGGTAGCATCGGAGTGCAAACTGAGCAAGGACAGACAGACAGTACAGTATGAGCATGTCCCGTAGACACAGAAAGAGCCTGTTTGAGTGAAGATGCTCAGTAGAATACTGGCCATGCACATGTGTAAGAGATGGATCTTCGGATCGACGGGAAGAAACATCCCATTTTCTTAAGTTCCTGAAACCTGTGATACACAGAATTAATTCTGCAAAAGGACACCAAAAGAGAAGTTAGTTGTGATTTGTCAGTAAACACATGGGTATGTACATATAGGTTATCATGCTACACACAGTGCCTGGATGCTTCAAGAATAAGAGAAACATTGCATGCATTATTTTTATTCCAACATTATGTTCTTTGCTCACTGCTGCTATTAGGTGGTTCTGTAACAGAATCCACTAAATCTAACAGATTAATTACTTAACTTACAGCAACAGCAAACAGCTCATGCTTACTAAAAGCTCAGCGGAGGTCAGGCACAGGGCTAAGGGTTTCATATGAATCATTTTATCAGTGTTCATAATATTACCAGATAAACATTACCATTCCCAATTAATCAACAAACAAGGTGAGGGCATGAAACTTCTCTAAGTCACATGAAGCAGATAAAGTAGAACATTCAGGATGTAAATTTGGGCAAGTCAGCTCTACAATGCATATCCAGCACAAGCTGAGCCCTGTGTCTCACTAGAGGGAATAGTTCCCTGACAGTTCAGAGCTAACCCTTCATCAGTTACTCTTGGACACCCCTGAATGCTTTCTGGTCCTCCTTTCCAGGGCAGGGACGAAGACGCTCACCTCTCAAAATACTATTAAGAGGACGGTGAAAAACCTCAACTACACGACAGCATCAAGGTGACAGACTCCGCCACAACGCATGGCAGGGATTCCGCTCAGGCCTGTCCAGAGCCCCTCCCTAGCTGGTCAGTATTCCTGGTTACCTAAGTTACGATTTCACACTGATCAAGTAAAACAGTGAGGACAGCTCCACAAGAGAGGCAAACCTTCTGATGACCAAGCTCCTGCTCCAGCTGCAGTAGAGCCTCTAACTGCTCCGCTGCAGTGACCACCAGCTCCTGCAGGTCAAGAAACCCCTTCTGGGTTGTATTTAAGAGTCTCAGCAGTTGTCTGCTTTGGCTGGGAGACAGATCTTGTGCATAATCAGAGATGAAGGACTGTACGTCAAAGGCCGTCGTTTCCAGCTGCATTTTGGTGTGTGAAAGGTCTGCTAGCACATTCTGTGAATAGAGCAGTACAAGTTGCCAGGAAAGGTAGGTGAGGATGAAGTTCATCAGCACTGGTAATATATGCACTACTTAAATATGATCCTTCTATCAGCACTTTAAGAGTTAACAATACTTTTTCAGTATACATAAAAAAAAAATCTACTTATTCATCATTTGGTAATAGGTAATTAAAGTGATTTTCACATTTTGCGTCTGTGTATGCAGTGTGTGTGTGCGTGTGTGTGTGTGTGTGCGCGCGCGCGTGCCAGGGGACCAGTGTGGAGATCAGAGGACCACCTCAGGTGTTGTTTCTTGCCTTCTGCTTTGTTTGAGACTGGGCCCTTCTCTTTCCTTGTTCACTGCTTCCTCTAAGCCAGTAGGCCACAAGTTACCATGGTAACTGTTAACTCCTGTCTCCACCCTCTATTCCCCCACAGAAGCATCAGTACTGCAGATATGTGTTACCCGACCCAACTTTACACAGAGTCTAGGGATTTAAACTCAGAGCCTCATACTTGCCTATAAAGTGTGGCAAGCACTTTATCTACTAAGCCATCTCTTCATCCCAATAAGAAGGCATTTAAATATGATAGGAGGTAATATGCAAAGATAAATAACCCCAAGGGCACTCTCTCCTCGACTGGTAGATCATTCTTAAGATGCCAATAAAATAAAATAAAATAAAATAAAATAAAATTCCAAAACAGCTTGATTCATCATAGCGAAAGAGACATTAACATCACAAAATAACTGCTAGTATTTCTATCACCCCTTCAATTGTGGCAATTCACAAGAAGGAACACAAAATATGAATTAACAGGCTACAATTCTAATTTTCTGAATGAAGCAAGGAGCCTAGCGATCATGGGAATGTTGTTCAAATTAAGAACCCATAAAAAAAATAATTCAGATCAATATTACCATACAAGCACAACTTGGGCTACTATACTTTGACTAATCTGTAGCTATCTTGGGCTTATGTAATTCATTGGTTAAAAAACAAAAACATAAATACAAATGTCAGTATGTCAGAGGTAGTGAGAATTTGATATGGTGGATGGAATAAATCCTAGCGTTAGGTTAACTATGGAAAGACATCTCTTTAAGTCAAAGACAGGAAACAATTCCTTACAGTCTCAGGAAGGTTGTATTTGTCCTGAACGGTTCCTACACTAGACCCGCAGGTTGTGTGCATTTTGATACTTGCCTTAAGAAACTTCACACTGCTCTTTACAAGTTCAGTATCTTGGACGTTCACAGTTTGAATGTCCTTCACAGATCTGCTTTTCTCTGACACCCAATCTGAATAGGACGTAAGTTTGTGTAAGAAGTCTTCATGACGAACAGCCAACTTAGACTAGAAAACAAAATTGCGCATTCATTTCTGTTTGTCCCCCCAAATTTCAAAGTCCTACAGTGATTCTGTTAAGAGAATTAAGAACTGTAAAAATATAATACTTAAAAAAAAATCCTCGCCGGGCGTGGTGGCACACACCTTTAATCCCAGCACTCGGAAGGCAGAGGCAGGTGGATTTCTGAGTTCGAGGCCAGCCTGGTCTACAAAGTGAGCTCCAGGACAGCCAGGGCTATACAGAGAAACCCTGTCTTGGAAAAACAAAAAACAAAACAAAATCCTCATAGTACAGCTTAAATTCTCAATCACATTTTACCCAGATTTCCCCATTTTATGCCTACCATCTCAGAGTCGATTGCAAGCATGGTCAGTTTCATCCTTTCTGAGGACGCACTGCTGAGGGACGAGAAGGCGTTCTGTAAACGTTGGTGGCTTTTGCTCAGCTCCTCGTGATGTCTTCTGGGAAGGTCACTAGGAAAAGACTTTAAGAATTCTTCTGCCAACTTTAGATCTTTCCTTAAAAATACAGCGATGGGGGCCAATCCCAACTCAAATGCCTGCAAACAAACACAGTCCGCATCTGTTTACCATGCAGGAAAAAGCAAAAACCCAAACACGAGGCACGAGAGAGAAGGGCATTCTGCTTTCTGTGGAATTATGTATTAAATGGCACCATCCATGGACCACTGGCTACTGTAGCTGGGACCTGGATGTCTCCCAACACCCGTACTTCAAACCTTGGCTTGGTGCTACAAGGGAGAAATTGAAACCTTTAGTAGGAGGACTTCAGCTCCCTGGAGCTGTCCACTCTCGAAGGTGCTTGGGGGCACTCTGCCCTTAGTGACGACCTGCCTTGCCACAAAACCATATGTGACAGGACTAAGAGACTACAGGTTACAGCCTCTGAAGGCATGGGCCCAAATGAACCCCTGCTTTACTTGATTGCTGATGGAAAGCTGGCAGGCATGCCAGTGGGTATCTTACCTCTAACTGCTTCAGCTGACTCTTCAAGGCTTCTAGACTGCTCTCTACAGATGCCTGATTGTCTAAGGGGGGTTTCATATCTTGAAGCAAAGCCAAGTATTCATGCATTTTCTCAGTATGTTGTAAACACTGTTGCAAGCCATTGGAACACTAAAACCAAAATTGGATACAGTAATTAGCAGTCCTTAGGGAAGAAACTTAAAGCTGACAAAATGTATGAGATTGTCTCCCACGTTTCCCACTGGAACTGTCACGGGAAACCACATATGTCAACTCACTTTTTCCTTTGAGCTACCGTCAGAAGACCTTTCTTTTGATCCAGATGTACTTTCTGGATGCTCTGGGGGCTCGCTGCAAAGTTCTCCGAGCTTCTCCCCTCCTGGCAGTGCTGCTATGTGCACACCGGAGTGTTCTACCTCTTCTCTTACAGCTTGTGGGTTCAGGGGACAGCAATTTCCTTCTTCGCTTCCGAGGTCACTGCAGACGGGTGGCTTTTCTCCCGCCATCTTGGGAACAGCACATGATGTTTGCCCCAAAGCTTTGGCCTGGTCTCTTTCAGTTGAATGGCCATCAAACAGCATCTTGTAAAAGGCATTTTTAAGTTGTGGTGGAAGTAATTCAGACCCAAGGCCTCTTTGCTCTGGATCACAGCCCAGCTGGGTTAATACTTTAACTAACTCGGATATGCCTGGCGTTTCTTGGGGATGCTGGTCTTGCTTCAGTGTATCAAGAAGACTTGTAATACAGAGAGGATCACCTCTGCTCTCTGCATTTACTTCTGATGAGTTATTACTGGAGGAAATGCCATGACTGGGCACGTTTGAAACTTCATTTGGCAACTGAGACAAGAGAGCTCTTTTAATTAAGTTCTGAATTGAAATTTTAGTCCCTGTGCCAGCTGAAGGGTCTCCCACGTCTGGGAGATTCATATGACCTTTGTCTAAACTGCTTTTCAAGACACTTTTCCCATCTTCTACGAACGCAGGCGTATGATCTTCTCTCTCTTGGGGTCTTGGAGACAAGGCGCGTTCTCTGTGTGGCTGCTTCTCAGTGCTTCCTTTCTCTCTGCTGCCTTCCAACTGCGGGCAGCCCACGTCTAAAGTGTCATCGGAGGTGTTTCTCACTCCACTCACACGGAGCTGAGCCTGCACAGAGTCAGTGCTTGCCCCACAGCCCGCCACACTTGTATGAGGCAGGAGTGACAGGGTGGTGTCACTATTTTCTGGAGTGAACTGGAAAATTCCTGCTTCTCCTTCAGAGATACTTTGCTGAACATGAACGTCACTTTGCTGGATCTCAGCACCTGGAAGACACTCTTCTTGGGGACTGACTGACTCCTCTCCATTATTTACAGAGCATAGGTTATCTTTCACAGTAGGAGAAGCTACTAAAGCACAGCTTGGGGTGTTTTTGTTTGGTTCCAGCATATCCGCATGTATACATTTATCGCAACGCTCGAAAGAAGTAAACAGATCAGCCCCTTCCTCTGGTCCTCCAGTGAGGGGATCTTCTTTCACTTGGCTCTTCACCGCAGAGGATGTTACAGCTGAAGCCAAGTCAGCACGAGTCACTTCAGAAGCTGAGGTGTCAAATATTTCTCCAAGAGTCTCGAGCAGGACAGGACTTTCCGTAAGCCCCATTTGCACATTCTTCGCTTCACCTTCAAGAGTCGTGGCTGTTGTGTTCGGATCCCCTCTGTGACTAAGTTCCCCGCTGTGTGTCAGTAGAGGGGGAAACTGACTCTTACCCATGTTGAGGCTCTCTGTTGCACTTCCATTCGGGAAGGGGTTGAGAAACCTTTCTTCTTCTTCTCCTTCTCCTTCTCCTTCCTCTGGGCCGTTCATTAACACTCCTTCTTTCTGAAAGCCCATTTCCCGACTGGACGTCTCATCTACCAGCTCATCGTTTTGGCCATCTCTACCTTTAACCAGACCTCTTCCAGGTCCCTGCTGATCCCTGTCACTTCCTGTAAATGACAAGTGGCCTTCCTCAGAAGGTCCTCCTCCTAACTCAGCTTCAGAATGAACAATGTTGTCAGAAGATGGGCTGATTTCTGGCGATACATTCTCAGGGAACTCATCTTCAGCTTTCAGAATGTCTGTAGAGTCTGGCCCGTGGACCAACTTGATTTCTTCTGAGGCAGTGCCTTCAGCATTAGACAGTGACACACCTTTAGCTGCCATGTGAATGGACAGGCTTGCTTCGTCTTCCTCATCAGCTTCAGTGGTAAGTTCTGGATGGCTGCTTCTTTCTGTGTCTCCACCTCCCTCACCAGCTGACTCTGGCTGTAGAACACCCGCGCCATGCTGCTTTTCTAACGGACTATAACTGTGCATTTTGTCCAGGAGAATCATGTCACTGACATTTGGGGTTTCACCCCCGTGTTCGTTCCTGGTAGCAGCGTACAACTGGGTAGGGTCAGTTTGGTACTCGGGCTCTCCACTCTCATCTGCTACTCCTGGTCCTCCTCGCCTGTCTCCACTGTCCTCACTGCTGTGGCCCCCACTGTCTTCCTCATCCAAGTCGCTACCATTGCTCATATAAGGCCTGTAGCTTTCACTACTATGTATAGAGCCTACCCCATCGGTATCAGACTGGCTTTCTCGGCTGGTGTCACACTCTTCTCTGTCCCCTCTCCAATGACCATCGGGTGTTAACGAAGCTCCTAAGCTCTCTTTCCTTCCTATAATCTCACCCTCAGTAGACGAGTCAGACTCACTATCTTCAAGGCCAGGCGGGTTCTCACTTTCAGACACAGACTCCACTAACTGTTCTGAGTCACCAGAATTAAACTGTTTCTGGCCAACTAAATATAACTCAGGTTTCTCAGTACCTACAGGAACCCCCTGAGGGCAACCTACTTTGTTCTCCACACTTAAGCTCTCATCCATTCCTCCATGAGGAAACTCGGGATTTTCCTTCTCTTTCACAACATCATAAAAAATGTCATCAGGAGGAGGGGTCCTGTCATTTTCCTCCTGCAAGGTGTCATAGTCCTCGGGTTGCAAACAGTCACGGTCGTCACCTTGAAGGATTAGAGAGTCATGGTCCTCGTCTTCAAACAAGGGGGTATCATAGAAATAGTCATCACTGTCGCTGTCTGTTGCCGTGTCGCTCTGCTGGCCGGCCAGCAGTGATGTCTCATAGTCACCAGCATCAATGGCTCCTTTATGTGACAGAGGGACACAAACTGATGTGTTGGCATTGCAGGAGCCACCCCCAGGGACCACGGTACAGGAGTTGTCTTCCACCTTAGACCCAGTTTTCTCTGACTCATCTGTCTGCCGAGTGGCTCCACTCTCCGCAGAAGCATCTGACACGCAGTCATCACTGTGACAGTGTACTTGAGAATTGCTACACTCAGTATCTACAGGCTTCTGGCTACAGGGCGCCCCCTGGAGGCTGACGTTAATAGCTGCGATTCCTAGGAACTGGTCTTGAAGCTTTTCTCTTCTGCTCTGATCAGCCGACACACTCTGGTCACTGGATGACAAAGTAGAGACTTCGCATAAATATCCTGTGTTCTGTGGGGCACGCACATCACTAGAACGTCCCTGACTATGCCTCCACTCATCGTGGCTTAACAGGGCACTCAGCCGGGGGGAATAGTCAAAGACAGAGGGACCCTTCTGTATATTTTCTTCATCCTCTCTTTCATTTGAAACACAAGGTCTACTGGTTTCTGATGTCAAAAAATTAGAATGGTTACCTTCATCTGGGTACTTCTTTGTAACAAGCTCACTTTGATTTTTACAGTCTTTAAGTATGCTACCAGAATCAGGTCTGAGTACGCTCCCTTCAGGCTGTGTTGAAGATGATGTAGGTTTGGGGACACACACTCTAGATGGACTACTGCCTTTCTGAGCAACTGTTGTATCTGCTAGGTTTTCTGGCCTCGGCAACTCACCATTGTTATCATTGTTTCCCATTTTACAAAACGCTTCATTCATGTCCCACGTTGCGTTTTCAAGGGACTCTTTATGTCCGGGGTGTCTGTGATGACACTGGTCAGGCCCAGCTGCTGAAGTTGAACACTCGTGCTTTTCTTCACTCAAAGCCCAGTCAGGAAAGACATCAGGGGCGGTGAAGACAGACAGGCTTTCTCTTGTGGACGTGTCGGCTCCGAGTTCTGCCCCGCAGCTTTCCAGAAGCATGCCCACGGCCTCATCTAAGTCTCCGTCATAGAGCAGAAGCCTGTGGCCCGTGTGTGCATCCATGTAGCTGTTCACCATTAAATAGGATAGGAATAACTTCTTAGTTTGTTCCGAGCTCTGAGCCGTGACTGGCTCTTCACCATCGGAACCATCCTCTTCTTGCCTGTAATCATGAACTGTGGATGGCTGGAATTTACAAAAAGAGAGCCACCTTTTGGCGTTTTTACAAGCTTGCAAATTTCCTAAATCTGGCATTTTGTCTGGCAGGGTTACATTTTTTAAAACCGATGCCGTGTTGTGATCTATGATCCCCAGCTGCTTAGCGGCATCCAGATCAATGACCTGAGAGCTCTCTGGGATATAGAGTGCAGCGATCTTCTGTCGCCCATTCAGAATTTTGGAGGCTAATTCATTTGTAATCAGCTCTTGCTGTAAGGAAGAAGATGTGGGAAATATTTCACCGGAGTGGGGCCAGATGAGTCCAACGTAGCCCCGCTGAGCTTCCAGAACCAGCAGCGCGCTGCTGGAAGTTATCAACTCACACTGTACTGCTTCATCCACAGTCAAGCGCTTAGCGGGGTTTGAGTGCACGATCCCACCCGTCTGAACCTGGTAGGTGAGGATGCTGCTTGCGGTGTCTCTGTCAATCACTCCTTCTGCCACGGCTTCTTCAACAGTCATTTTCTGACCAGAGTTGCAATCGATGAGACCACCAGAGAGAAGCTGTGCCCCTAACAGCCTAAACATGGTCTCTCGGTCTATGAGTCCCTCGTGAGCTGCTCTCAGGATGCTAACGCTTCTTCCGCACTTCAGTGTTATTCTGCCAGCTTCCTGCGGTCTCACTGGTAAAAGCCACATCCTGGTATTTTCCTGCAAAATACTCCTTTGTACCATATCAGTTAAAGATACCTTCTCGGAAGTGCACGGGTCAATAAGATCTTTGCAAGTATCTTGCCTTTCTAGGACTTTAGAAAACAAGGCGGAGGAAATCAAGTCCTGTTGGAAAGCCTTTTGTAAGGTCAGGTGTTCACCTGTGGCTGGAACAACCAGGGAGCCGGCAGAGAGAAGTATCTCAAGGAGTCGGATGGCCATGGATTCCGAGATCATGCCCTGAGCCAGAGAATCAAGCACGGGGATTGTGATTGGCGATGCAGTAGAAATGAGCTGCTTTGCTTGATTTAGTTCTTTTAGTTGGCACAGAATTTGTTCATCAACGAGGCCATGGCTCTCAGCATCTCTGAGGTCAAAACACTTTCTTAACTCTGGTGAAATTAAACCAGTAATCACTAGCTGTGCCTCCAGCAACCTGATCCCTGTGTCATAGTCAATGAGGCCTCTTAAAACTGCCTGAAAGACAGACAGGACCTCTCCAGTGGTCTGATTGATGGTGCCCGCAATCACTTTATCCGGCTGAAAGGGAAATGCAGAAAGCCCGGGTCAGTCTGATACTTGAGGCAATTTCCTGCAGCTCAGGTGGCTTTGTTTTATAATAATAGACTTAATCATTAAAAAAAAAAAAATTGATCCTCTACTTACCCAGGTAGCTTGTGAGTGTTAGGCAGCTCAAACGCACAAGTGACCTACGTCAGTGATCTACTCAACAGCACAGGATGTGATAAAGCTTTGAAAACAACATGCATCTGTGAAGTGAGAACTGAACATCCGTGTACTAACAAGGTTAGTGAGGACACAGGGGCAGCTGCTGACGGCGAGAAGACAGAACACAGATCTATCCAGAAGGCAAATCATGCTTTCTGCATCTGGGTGAGATTAGAGTCTAGTGACAACAAAGAGAGCATCCACTCCATGCTACTGATGTTTACAGCATACACACTTTTCCAGGGATAAGTAAAAGACTACGGAGCCAAAAAAAAAAACTTGTTACATACCCCCAAAACATGACAAATTATGTGGTACTGTTCCTGAGAGTCACAGGTTTAAATAAGACAAACACCCTTTAACTATCAAACATTGTGTTGGGCACATTAGTATGAACCAGACCATTTTTAAGTGACTTCTATTTTTTTTTAAAGATGTGAGAGTATTGGCACTTTAGGACATAGCCTCCCACCACTGACATAACCCTCATGGATCTTTCTGACAGTCACAAACCGCCATAGCGTTATCAGTGATAGAGATGGCCCATGGGCTCTTTTCTGACCATATTTTATAATAAAATCCTGAACACGATATTGAAAGAATGGCTTTGAAAAGAAGTGTTAGATGATGAATGAGTCCTCTTTCACCATGCAAGGCAGAGATTAAGGCATAGGATAATGATCTGCACATGTAAGATAGCATTTTATAAACAACACAGAAGCCTCCAAACCCTCCAATCCTGTCTACGTATTCTCCACATAGCAACCCCAAGGCGCATCACCATGTGTTCTCGGCCATGCCGGACCTCACGTCTGTGAGGAGTTTACCTTCTCCTGGACCTGCGCCTCTCCTGAGGGCTGTAATTCTTGTTGTTTCAGAGATTCGCTGAATAATAAATTGTAGCCCTCCTGCAGGGTTTTCACCTGTTTCTCCAAGTCACTTCTTTCTTCATCTGTCAGTCTGCAATATCCAAAAAGGATCAATGGAGCAACGGCAGCCGTCAAGTGTAACAGTATGTAACTTGCTTCAGTGTTGCTGTTACATAGCGTTAATATAGAGCTTGATCTATGTGTCTTGAAATGATGATGTATGAAATTAAGGAGCCTATATAAAATATCCAAGATTTATTCTTTTGTCTGAGAAACAGACTAATGAGTTAAGCTAATAGGTATGTACTTCTCCAAGAACAAACAAACAAACAGCATCAGAGTCACTACTGTCAGGTTGATCAGGGAAAGGGTCTTCAAAGAGTATCACAAACTTGTTTTGGGGAAACCATGAAGAGGATGTCCCCAAGGATTTAAGGCAAGGGAAAACACCTTCGTTGTCTAAATCGTCACTGGTGAAAAAGAGCGCTAACACACACATTCCCCACACTCTATGCAGGGATTCTAAGCACACATGCACACACAGAACACATTTACATCGATGTCCTAAAGGTAGTTTCGGAGTACTATGAAGAATTAAAACATGACTCAGAGTCTGCATTGCCACTTGCTGGCTAACGCTCAACCTGTCTGAGAATTCACAGCATGCTGTGGCATGTGAAGGCTAGCTGTGACACACAGCTAAGTCACATGCTTCACATTCTATTAAGTCAACTGTGATTCGTTTGTCTTCCATTTTCACAGTGTCGGGGAGGATGCACTGCCTTCTGTCTGATGAGAAGATTTTCAGAACATAACCCTACCCTGAATAAGAGGGCTAACGAAAGCCAACATACTTGTCTCCATGTTTAGCCAAAAAGATCTGTGTGGTTTGAAGAGCTTCCGAGAACTGCTCCTTCTTGGTTGATATTTCTTTACTGGACATCTGTAAGGTAAGAAGGCACATTTAAAGCCTCCCCACAGAAATAATATGAAATAGTAATTAAAAATACAGAATTCTAATCAAGAGGAAAAGTGGCAGGTGTATTTTCTGGGTGACACAAGTAACATACTGGCTATTGGTGGTGTTAATGGCCTAGAGCTCAGCTCTCCTCAGCATAAGGATAACAAGAGGAAGTGCAGTGCCCTCCATTAACAACGATATCTTCACGAGGGAATTTTAATGCAACACACCACAGTTCTTGAGTCTGTCCCAGCCCAACCACGAATCTGCCAAAGCCCAAAGGCTCAGCACTGGGCCAGTATCATCCTTCGATGTCACCATTCTCAAAAAGACACAGTCTATGGGACTCTCCTTTCCTGAAGCTCCTCTCATTGTGTTGAAAGTGCTACTCAGGAGGCCTGTAGATCAGGAAATAACTGGTAACAATCATAGCTCCCTCCAACCTTCGCCATCAGTGTCTACTAGAGAAGACAAACTCATTAATTACAGGGAAAAGGGGTTTGTCCAAGACTTGTCCCAAACCCCATTTCCATTTGATCAAAGTTTCCATTCTTATAAATGAACAGAGATGAGAGGAGATATTTGGCCAATGAAAAGATGAGAAGCACACTAATCAGTCAATTTACATAGTCAATTTTGTATGGATATAGGAAATCATGACGCTAAATGGAATCTCTGAGGAATCATGTTCCTCGAACCACTTTCTCCTTCAAAAGAGAAAGCAGGTGTTCTAGTAGAACTACAGTCTTATTTAAAAGCGTCTGTATGCACTAGGTCTAAATCTAATGAACCTCCTGGAGAATTTTGTAACTAGGCTATGAAGACACCAGGCGTTTGTAATTCACACTTCTGAAGAGATGCCTTCTCTCAAGAGATCTTTGCTAAGGCTTAATAGCCTTGTTTGAATGCCTTCCTTTTTCATAGTGAGAAGCAGCCTGGGAAGAAGGAATTTTAAACCAAACATTTGAGGCAAATCAAGTTTGTAGTGGTTTTGCTTAAAAGCCACCAAATGCTTTCTGAATTCTTAGTTCTTCCACTTGTATGAAATCACACTTCAGGGCCAGCCTGGGCTACATAGCAAGGGTGAGACTAGCCCAACAAAACCCAAGAGGACGACACCAGCTAGTGGGACTTCCTACCAGCAGGGACAGGCACACACACACACACACACACACACACACACACACACACACACACACAGAGCCATCGGCAGGGAAAACAGGAAGGGCTGGAGACTGTCGTCAATGGGAAGAATGTACGGTGCAGAGGTTGGTCAACAAAGCCTTCCTCGTGCAACAGAAAAGGCCCGGGAGAGGTGTACTAAACACTCAAGAGCGTTCACAACTGTGAACGTTATTCTCCCTGTCTCTCTGACGTGGGTGGCATGTAGGGCCGATGACATCACTGGTCAACAATCCCATTCATTCTAAGCAGGGAGTCGAGATGTGCGATAAGGCCCTATAACCTAGTGGCTTGCCCACAATGAGGTCAATGAACTTGATTCTGGCTTTGGACTAGGACCCCTTTTTCTAGCACATTCTAACTATGACTCTTTGAGGGGAAAGGCCTAAGGACCTAAACTATTAATTTTTATTGTAAAAACCTCTAACTCTGGGGTGATATGGTCAAGATTTCTAGCTTGTGCTTTGTAGACTGTATGATTCAGTAAATTCTACCCCATTAGCATTAGGGCCTCTGCGAGTATACCTGTTGCTTAGAGAAGAGAGGTTTCCCAGCTTTCTCCCCATCTCCCAAGGTCTTGCTGATATTTGATACCCATTTCTGCAATTCTTTAGCTTTTTCAATATGTTGTTTCTTCTCTTCATCCAGTGACTTCTGACAAGTAGAAGTGTTTAAAAAGAAAAAAGAAAGAAAGAAAGAAAGAAACATTCCAATAAATGACTGAGCTTCTCAACTGACCTCTCCTTTCTGCTGAAACAAGAATGCATAGATGTTTCCATCATGCACACAGGTTACTGTGATATTTTATTCATTCACTTAACCATGTCCACTGCATCACACAGCAGATGTTTTTGAGGACGGGGAAAGCTTTGATGATCAGTCTGGGACCACTGCTCTGGCCGTCCAGCTGCCTCAGAAGTATGACAAATAAGCAAGCTCAACTTTATTCATGAGAGAGGGGGGGAGAGAGATTTGGGAATCGCTGCCTTTACATTAGCATTACAATCGCAGATGCCCTGACAGATGCTATTAGACAAAAGGAGAGAGCAAAAGAAAAGAGAGAAACTCCACACAGATGACACTCCTCCTCCAATACACAATGCACTTGTTAGATTTTATTTCCAAAGTCTCAACCAAAGTAAGAGTTAACAGCGAACACTTCAGTATGAGGAGAACATCACTGCCTGCAGGTAGTGGCCTCCAGCCTCACAGGTCGGGAGCACAGGTCGGGAGCACTTTTGCATGTTCCTTTGGATCCCGGTCCTATGGTGCTCTGTGAGGTGCTCTTTCAGGATGCGCAATGTATGACATCATTAATGTGTTGAATCTATTCAGAGAAAGGACTATGAAGGAGGTCAGAAGAAACGAGTCCGTGAACCGGTTGATGGTCACTATGCTCACTCCATTTTCTAGGTAAAACCCATTTATTTTAGTAAGAAAAGAATTTTTTTAAAAGTTACTATTTCAGGGGCAGCCAATCGTTTTCTGCTTTCAACCTAAGAATGGCCATGTTTTCTGAGCAGGGAACTATTTCTAGCCTACGAGAAATTAACAGCGCTTCGAGTTGGTGATACGGTTCCTAGGCTGCACATTTAGCAGACACCATCTGCTCTGAACAGATGGCAGGATGCAGCCGGCACGGCCTCTGCACAGAGGGAAACGCCCTACTGCGAAGAATAGTAGAGGTTGGATATCCCTGTCCCCAAGGGTTCAGACACTTCTAACAGCTTAAGTCCTGTGTGGAAATCAAAATCGGCTTTCTCCAGGGCCTCTTTATATGTCAATTTTCTCTTAGTCTGGGGGCACATTATATTCCTGACATATGACTTTTGATCTTTGAGTCTGGTGGCGATGAGGACATCAATGATGCCGACTTGAAGGGCCTCTTCTATGGTCAGCCTCGAGAAAACCTGCGGCTCTATCAGGCCCCCCGTCAGGTACTGAAATTCCAGGCACCGCATGCCCATCTCTTTACTGATGATATTTGCATTCACGGCTTCCACCACCGACATCATTTTATTGCTGACGGGGTGGCTGATCCCCGTGATCACTAATTCACACTGGCGCAGCTGCTGGGCGAAGCCCTCGTCCACCAGGCCTCTATGCAAAGCCTCGGCCACCCTGTACTTTTTCCCAGTCAGGGGATCAATGATCCCTCCTGTACAGACTTGGGCTTCAAGGCATCTGAGGGCTGTAACCCTATCAACCAGGTTTCTACGGGAGGCTTTCAGCAAGGAGATCCGCTCCCCACTAGCGGTCAGCCAATAGCCTGCAATGGGACTGTGCAAATCCTTCTTGGGAACTACCTTGCTCAGAAGAGAGTCAGCCAGTTCTGTCAGTGTGGTTAGGCCTTCCTGATACTTTTGCACCAAGGCTTTGTCTAGCGTTCCCTGCTCTACAGCTTCACTAATATTGAACTGCAGACCGGTTTTAGTATCAGTCAGCATGTGAGAAGGATGCCCATAGGAGTCAAAAAATGTGGCTTCCTTCCACTGATACTGCTGCCCTGAGAGTTCGAGATAGATACCCTTGTCAATCAGGTTCCTCTGGAAAGCCTCGAATGCCGTCAGTTCTGCTCCTGTTTTGGTATCTACCACGGCAATTTTGTGAGTTTTCTCTATGTTGAGATTGGATATTTCCCTCTCCCCAAATGGCAAAAGAAAACACTGACAACCTACATCAAACACACAGATCTGCAGTAACTCCGAATAATACAGAGCCTGCTTGTTGTTGGGATTGGGAAAGACTCTCGTGTTGCTGGACGGTTCGTGCAGGAACTGTAGGACAGCATTGTTCAGCAAGCCCTGCTGCACGGCCATTTCTGGAGGGACACGGACGCCTCTCACAGGGTCAATAACGCCCCCACTGGCAATTTGTGCCTCCAAGATATGTTTACCTTTCTTCCTATCAAGCATTCTATTTTCCATTGCCTGGAACACTGACAGTGTCTTAGAAGCATGTGAATATCCCAAAACTGCCTTCTCTGCCTCCAGGAGCCTGCTCCTGAAGTCGGGATCAACGATGCCGTGAAGAACCGCATCTTCAACACAGTAAGTCTGACCAGAAACAGGATCGATTATAAAACCTGTTGCGGCCTGAGCTTCTAAAAAGGCTAGAGCCATCATTTTGTCTATTATGATTTTCTGGGCCGCCGAAGTGAACGACATTTTTTCTTTGGAAGATTCTAGATAAAGTCCTGCAATGGAGGTAGCTTTGGTCAGAAACTTGCTAAGACTTCTCTGAACTTCCTCGACGGTCTTCAGACCAAGCCGCAGCTGCTCAACCGTCCTCATGTCCAGGAGCTTCGCTTCGACCAGCTGCCTGCCAGTCACGGTGCGCCTGAGCCCTTGGAACTGAAACTCATCATCCCTAACAGAGCATGCCTGGTTAAGGTCAAGGCCCGGGGAAGTCTCTGGCTCTACGCTTTTCTTAAGGCACTCCCCCTTGAGTCCGCCAGATGTTCTGCGCCCTTCCAGCATCCATCCACCAGCGCTGGAACCCAGCCTCTTCTCTTGTTTTAAGGTCGTGACTTCTGTATGCATGCCACACTGTTTGCTCTTAGCTATCTGTAATAGGAATGTTTAAGATGTTAAAGGTGGCCCCAAGACCATGACCTTTTATCCTGTAGTCTTCACCCAATCACAATCCCTTCAACTAGAACTGAGTGGAGAATTGCAAACCCAGGGTAGGGATAACAATATTCTGAGAGACTCAAGTGTTAGCAACTAAATACATTAATTAAAGTGATGCATGGGAAAAAGTCAGAATGAAACCTGGCCACAGAGTATGCTAGAAATTGAAGGTGATATTTGATTTTTCTATCTTTTCCCGCTCTCTCTTATAGTTCTGGGTCTCTAACCCTGGGCCATCTACACACCAGGAAAGCCTTCTACCACTGAACTGCACCCACAACTATTTTCTAGATGTTTTTTTAAAAAAAACATATTAAAATATTTACTCCTATAGAAATAAGTTTACCCACCATATTTATATCTCATCTCAAGCATTCAAAAGTCAGTGGTAATTTGTAGTAAACGCAGCCAAACTGCTGGAAAATTACAGTGTTCTTTTTTTTTCCCCTCACACACAGCTAAGCATTCAAAACCGTTAAAAATATAGTCTTGGAGGAAGAAAAAAAAAAGAAAAGAAAAGAAAAGAAATAAAAGCAGCAGCCTGACATGACATAGCTAATAAGGCCTCAGGCCAACGTGTACCTCTAAGGGTGTCAAAAGCTTCACCAACTCCCTTTCAAGTTTGTCATCCTGATACGTCGCCGGCATTCTGGAGGGATGCAGGGCTTGCTCCCTCATCGTCTCTAGCTCGGACAGTCTCGTGATTGGGTTTTTATCATCAAAAGTTATCTGCAGTTCGGTGCTTGTCTGAGAAAAATACTCCGAGTAGCACGGCTGGCTGCTCTCCTGGTCCCGCGGAGCCCCTGGCTGTCGGAACTGAACCTCCTTCGGAAGTTGTTCAGCAGCCCTGTGCGCCCATTTTCCTTCTGTCTGGTGTGGTTCCGGAGTCCACCTGGACAGCGGGAGTCTGGCCTTTAGATTAAGGTGCCCAGAGTTCCCGGGGGAGATCTCTGCAGGGTGGTGGCCCTCTCTCCCCGCCGTATCAAAAGAGGACGTGAAGGTGTGGTCTGGGGCCGTGCTCTTCTTTTGAATTTCGCACTGGAGCAGAAGCAACTGGTGCTCGTGTTCCTTTATCTGCTGGTCCATTTTCTGCTTGAGGTTTTCAACTTCCTGTCTCTGGGCCAACAGCTCCTCCTCGAGTCTCCGGCACTTCTGATAGTGGTTTGCTTCCACGTGCTGGCCCTGCTGCATCTTCTCGCGGTAGCACTGAAGCTGCCGCTCAAGCTCTCGGATGTTCGTCTCCCACTGCTTCGCATTCTCTTGCGCCCGGCAGCTTTCTCTCTGGAGAGACACAAAGTCGTGCTTGATGCCCGAGAGATCATTTTCAGTGATGACCTTGGACTCCATTAGCTTCTCCATCTTCTTCCGAAACTCATCTGCGGAGCGTTTGAACTTATCTGACTCTTCCTGGAGCAGGACCATCTTCCTGCGGGTCATCTGCTCTTCGATGGTCTTCAGGTGCAGTTCGTCTTGCACCCTCTTCAGCCTGTCATTCAGCTCTTGCACCTGAGCTCGCTGCAGCTGAGCCTTCTGCTCCTCCCGCCGCTTCTCCTCTTTGGACGCGCTCAGTTCTGCGCTCAGGCTCCTTACCTCCTTCTCCGTATTCTGGATGATAATGTTCTGCTGGTCACACTTTTGCTTGAACTCGCTTACTAGGTTTTGACTTTGGGCTAGATCATCTTCGAGGCCTTTAATTTTTCTGTGGAAATCCTGCTCTGTTTTTGTCTGCTTATGCAAGTGTTCATTGGTGTTCCGTAACTGATCCTTAAAACCGTCAGCCTGGATTCGCAGCACTTCGCATCTTTGCTGGATGGCTTGCTTCTCCCGGACTATGTTCTTGGACTCTGCCTGAATCCTCTGCATCATCAATTTGGTTTCATTATTCTGTCTAGTGAGCTCATCCACCCTTTGCTTGAGCATTTCAGCGCACTCGTTGCTTTTCTCCAGCTCTTCATTCAGCTTTTGGATTTTATCATTGTTTTCTTTCTCGGCTTTAATATTCTGAAGCAACTGTGCATGGCTCCTCTCAAACTCTTCCTTTAAATGGTCCGATTTTCTCTGGCAGAGCTGTCTCCTTTCTTCTGAGAGTTCCTTCTCATCCCTCGAAGTGTGAGCTTGGGAGTTTAAACACTGAATGTTCCTCTCGGCTAGCGCGTGCGCCCTGGTGACTCTGTCGACTTCCCTCTGGAGTTTTCCTTTCTCTTGATGGAGAGACTCTAATTCCAACTGATAGGTGTGCTTTATTTTCTTGAGATCATTTGCTTCCTGCCTGACCTCTTCGGCTTTGTCTGTCGTTTGGTTCAGCTGCCTGCCAAGGTCCCTGAGCTGCTGGGAGTAGCGTTCCTGGACCTGATCCTTCCTTTCCAGATCCTCCTTGAGGCACTTGAGTGTGTTATTCGTCTCATCCAATTTATCTTTCAGCAGCCGGGCCTTTTCCTCAGATGAGGCCTTTTCGAGCTGGACCGCACTGAGTTCATACTTGAGCTCCCTCATCTCTTTCTCCGCCTTCCTATTGGCTAAGGTCAGCTCATCCACCTGCTGCTTTAGCTCCTCCTCTGTCTGTCTGTCCTGCTCCCTCTGGGGGCCTGCCTGTGCCACCGCAGCGCTCTCTCTACATGAAAACTGAATTTCGGTGATTTTCCTTCTGGCTTCCAACTCGATCTTTTGCTTTTCCTTCAGCTGCTTCTCGGCGACCTGCTTCTGGAAGGCCAGGTCTCGCTCCATCTGCTTCACCAGTTTCAGGAGCTCCTCCTCGCGGTTCCGCTTTCGTTGCAGTTCTTCCGCCAGAGCCCGTTTCTGCTGTTCCAGATCACTGAGGCTCGAGTCTTTCCTGCGCAGATGATCTTCCAGCGTCTGCCTGGTGAAGGTGTTTTCCTGCAGCTGGCTCCGGAAGTTGCGGAGGTTCTCCTCCACCGCGGCTCTCCGAGCCTCCGCCTCCCCTGTGAGCTGCCTCACCCGCTCCAGCTCCCGCTCGGCAGCTTCCTTCTCCCTCACGATCATCTCCAGTTCTCGGCGGTACTGCTTGGCCTCGCTCTCGGCCCTCAGCTTCTGCAGGGCAATGTCTTCCACATTCCTCTGTTGCTTTCTCAGTTCATTTTCAGCGGCCTCCTTAACTTTCGGAAGCTCCTCCTCGACCCGGGATTTCTGTTTCTTTAGCTCAGCCACCATCGTTTCCAGTTCACTGATCTTCCCTGTAAGTTTGCTATTCTCAACCATGGTGGCTTTCTGACGCTGCAGTAGATCTGAATACGCCCCGTGCTCAGAATTCTCCTTAGGCCTTTTCATCTACGAGAAACATTTAAAGGGTCAAAGGCGCTCCACTGACATAGATTCTTCAGCCTCTGGAGCAGTACTTACGAGACCAAGGGAACTCAGCTGCAGAATAAGCAGTCGCCACCAGCACCAGTACCAGCACCTTCAGAGCAGAAGCCTCAGGAAGCCAGGAGGGAGGAGACAGAAGTCCTGCAAGCCTGTTCCAGTGCCAATGAATGCCTTCTGCACCCCAGGAGTAATTTCATATAGAAAACTAGCAGGCTTGAGGTTCTGAAGCAAGAAATGTCTCTACAGAACAAGAGTGGGACCCCAAACTTTTATGAATATAAAACATTAAGCTTTTCTCATAATGATATCCACTCGAGTCTCATACAAGGTAATTCTGTCAGCTTAGAACACCACCACCACACAAGAACCAAAGAATGCAAGATTCTGCTTTCAATAGTGGAGTTCAGTGGAAATTAAACATGACATGCGCAGTTCCATGTTTATGATTAAAGAAACAGAACAGGGGGCCAAAGTCAGAAATGGTACTTTAAAACAAGGGAAAGGAGAAATAGGCAAAACATTGACATTTCTAAGTCAATGTTTATGCATGCGAATATGACAGTTACAATGAAGGTCATTGCTAATGCAAAGGCAGCGCCTGTCCCTGATGGCTTTGGACAGATGAGCTTCAGGTATCCCCAGGTCGTCGTTGTTGGCATGCCTCATCTGGAACCCATTTTATCAAGTCCCTTTAGATACCCCACAAATACAAAGAAATCTGTGAAATAGAAAGGATTTAAAAATATTCATAGGGATTCATATCCATCTTACCAAATAAGTATCAGGAAACCCTTTAGCAGCTGGCAGGACTGAGGAAGTAAGTACTAATTGAAATACTGAATGTTTGGATGAGTCTATAAACATATTCTAGTTTTCTTAACATTTTGAGTCAGTATCAATTTGAAAAGAGTGATAACAGCTGAAATAGAAATACAGAAATCATTTTATAGATATGCTTTGTTTTCACTGGAATATGTGACTTTCAAGAATTTAACTGATAACAATTCTTCTCCCACTTTCTTGGTCTCTGATAATTTGGGGCTTAAAAGCTCAGCTTCCTTCATTAATCTCCCCATGGTTGTTAATACGACTCCACAGAGAAACAAGTCTCATCGCAATTGCTACGTTCAATGGTGTCTTAGTCAGGGTTTCTATTCCTGCACAAACATCATGACCAAGAGGCAAGTGGGGAGGAAAGGATTTATTCGGCTTACACTTCCACACTGCTGTTAATCACCAAAGGTAGTCAGGACTGGAACTCAAGCAGGTCAGGAAGCAGAAGCTGATGCAGAGGCCATGGAGGGATGTTACTAGCTTGCTTCCCCTGGCTTGCTTAGCCTGCTCTCTTATAGAACCAAGACTACCAGCCCAGGGATGGTCCCACCCACAACAGGACCTCCCTGCTTGATCACTAATTGAGAAAATGCCTTGCAGCTGGATCTCATGGAGGCATTTCCCTAACTGAAGCTCCTTTCTCTGTGATAACTCCAGCCTGTGTCAAGTTGACACAAAACTAGACAGTACAAACGGTATATTTCAATTCTGTATCAAAGTCAACCCTTAGGACACTACCGCATTCTGCATATTGAAAACATGAAGTCTTCTGGGGGCACAGACCACACACCTGTGATCCCAGTACTCAGGCTGAAACAGGAGGACTTGGAGTTCTGGTCCATTGTTCTGGGCTAACCAGAGAGCGACGATCTCAAAAATCAAAACCACTAAATTCAATTTCTTAAAATTCTTTCTGAGAACCAGTCCCTCATCAAATCTTACTCAGAAACATAGCTTAGCTGTAACCAAGTTATTTTGAGCTGTTTTCTCTTGGCCAGAATTTGTTTATCTCAGCAAAAATAAAGTAAAATCTATTGCTGAGTTTTCAATATCTTAGAGTAATTTTGGTGGTCTATTAATAATTCTATGTTATTTAATTAGCTAGAATTTTTCACTAATGCTTAACATTACTCTCAATAATTAGGTTAGTTTCTGGTTTTCCATCTTTCCATTAAACTCATGCATGAAACTCAGTTCCTTGAAAGGTCTCTCAGACTCTGCAGAGGGATCAATAACTTCTAGAGTTGGGTGTTTGTATCAGCTACAGAATTTCTCCACCATATCAAATACACATCTAAGTTAATGCTCTATATTTCTCTGACACATGCTGTTACTTCTGAAACCTTCAGGTATCTCTGCTTGTATGTTGATTATGAAAAACTGTTCTCTCAGGGCAGTTCATCCTGGAGAACTTCAAGACTGTTTCAGAAGCACTAGGGGTGTAAAACTCGAGTTAGTTACTTATCTTTTGCTTGTTTGTTTTTCAAGACAGGGTTTTTTCTTGTAGCCCTGGCTGCCCTAGAACTAGCTCTGTAGACCAGGCTGGTCTTGAACTCAAAGAGATTTGCCTACCTCAGTGCTGAGATTAAAGGCATGCACTACCACCACCCAACTGAGTTACAGAACCAATAGGTTTTCATGCAATGTATCTTTACAAGTCATTTCTTACTCTTCCTGTTTCTCAACACAATTCTAAGTTCAGGATCAAAGCTGCAAAAATCCTTTGTATCAGAAAGAGGTTTACTCTTCTTAAAACATATAAATTTTTGGCAAAAATGCAAAGGTTAAAGCTCCACACTTCTTAAGTCCATTCATTCTTTTATACAAATATCTACTATTGTGTCTTTTTAATACAGCTGATTTTAATTTTACTTTTAAAAAATGTATGTCAATTTAAGATGTCTAACGAAGGTGTGTCTGCATGGAACTTCTCTACAGACTTCATATGCGAGGCATCTGCACTTGATAGAAACTCTCAGATGTGAAGAAGCTCAATCAACTTCTGCCCAAATCTTCCGGCTGACACAGGACTGTGTATGATACTAATTCTACCACACTGGTTCTGAAGTAGCTGCTTTTGAGGTTTGGGGATCAAACTCATGACTCAAGTACACTAAGCCAATACTCCAGTCCACCTGAAGTAAAGCTTTAAAAATGCTTTTGTTTTGTAGACTCTAAAAAACGAATGTCCAAGGCTTTCAGTCTCTTCCAGGGTAAGCTACTAATTAATGACTTGCATGTTAGCAATCAGCCATGTAAATTCATCACCAAGCTTAATTTTCCTTCCCAAAGCATTATAGTTTTGGCTCAAACCTAGTTCCTGTTCACATGGATGTAACATGTTAACGGTTACCTCCTCCTCTTCCAGCCTTTTCAATGAATCACCAGCAAATTTAATATACTGCGTCATAAGAGTGACGAGGGCAGTGTACCGCGTCCGTAGGTCCATGAACTGCAAGGGAGAAGTGAAAAGAATGTTATCTCTGCAACCAAGGTGGTGTGTGAATGCTGACTGATGTCCGCGCTACCAACTAGGCTTTGGGGAATAAAGCACACTTATCCAGTAGTAGGTCTCACTTCAGAAGTAACGAGCTTGCTGCCCTCTTTGTACGCCCCACCAAGTCATAGCTTCCTTCTGGGTATACTCATGTGTTAATAAATGATGTTGACTTTAAAAGAAACACTAGAAGTGAACAGTCATGAATTCCCAAAATTGTTTTATACTAATATTCCATTAAATCATTTAAAAATAATTAAAATGGCCAATTTTGTATTAGTTATGCTTTACCAGGAAAAAGTAAAAGTGTTTTGAAAACATTGTTTCTCTCTTCCCTGCCTGTCCTCTGCCCTTCTGTGTTTGTTACCTCTTGAATAACGAAGTCTGCTGAGCTCTGTATCCGCCGTCGCTTCACTGGCGACTTCTGCTGGGAATCCACCATAGCCCTGTAGGTCATTGTTTGCAATTCGTAGTCCTGCATGAAAGAGCCAGTATGATAAAAATTAATTCAAGCAAAGCCTGAAAGCTTCGCTCCATAGGGACTGACCACAGAGCATTGATAACTAGTTCACTGAAACAATTTTAAATAAAAAAAGTCAATGATGAATACTACATTTTGTTGTTGTTGTTGTTGTTTTTAGAGACAAGGTTCCTCTGTGTAGCCCTGCCTGCCCTGGAACTCATTCTGTAGACCAGGCTAGAGATGCATGTGCCTCCCCTGCAAATGCTAAGACAAAAGGCGTGCACCACCACTGCCTGCCTTGAAAATGAAAAATTTAAAGATCTACTTGATTCTAGAGATACTTGCGAGGCAGTGACATGAGCAGAGACGTGTGCAGTGGGCAGCCAAGGTCCCCACTGTCTTTAGAGCCTGAGAAAACATTCACTGTGTAATACTATCAGTTATAGGCATCCTCCACTTATTCAACAGGAGCGCTATGGAGCTGGGAGTCTAAGATAGTATCAGGGTTACCTTATCAAACTATGACAGTGTTTCTTCAGGACAAGTTAAATGGTCTCTACATTTTAAATTAAAGAGAGAAGGAAAGCAGTAAGAAACCAATGTCAGGGCTGAAGGGCTGGCTGGCTCAGTGGTTAAGAGCACTGACTGCTTTTCCAGAGGTCCAGAGTTCAATTCCCAGCAACTACACGTGGCTCGCAACCATCTGATGCCCTCTTCTGGTGTGTCTGAAGATAGCTATAGTGTACTCATATATATATAAAACTTATACACACACATACATATATATATATTTATTTTAAAGAAAGAAGTGTTTCAGAGCAATGTGTTGGGGCATCTGTACACTTTCGTGCATTCACAGAGACAGAGAAAATGAACCAGTCACGGGCCATCAGCTGACTCATTTCATAATTACTAGGCATGTAAGCAAAAGACCAAATGAGGACTTTCTCATTTTAAACAGAATGGACTGACTTGAATGGCTCTGAAACTATGCTATAGCATTATATACCAATCTGTCCTCACCTTGACGGCAGCTGAGTACTGCTCTGAGTATTTCTGACACTCGTCCATTTTGCTCTGTTTCACCTCTATTTCAGACACCAGCATCTGTAAACACAGAGATTAGAGAGGAGGAGACAGGGGCTCTACAGTGTCCCCCATGCTCAGCAATGAAGAAGCATCCAGCCACTCAATGCCGCACCTCTTAATGCGTCATATCTTACACATGCCTTAACTTCAGGTAAATAACAAACTTCCAGGAAAGATTAATAAGCAATATACCCTTGGGAGGCTTTCAAAGCAGAAATGAGAACTATGCAGAGCAGATGTGGTGCCTTTCCTTAGACCCACTCCAGATGCAAACTGTTAGACATTACTGGCTGCTAATGATAAAACCTTAAAGCATCCAACATCCCACCAATTGCGACTAGCTGGGATTCTATCTATTACCTCTGGCCACGTTTATTAATTTAGCAAGTATAAAACTATGCTGCCAGCATATTATCAAGAAATATTAGACCCAGTCTATGAAACCCAAAAAATGAAGTCTGTGGAAACTACCTTAACACACTCTTCAATATCTATGCTTTTATAAATGACTTTTGGAAAATAAAAGCAAATGCAGGCAGATTTAACGTATAGAATTCTTCAAACGCATCACCATTCCTCATGGTGGTCTAAGTAATTGACTTTGATTCCAAGACAGGAGAGAAAGGTGAGGCTTGAGGCCGACCAAAATCAGACAGAATCTCCATTCAAGTACCTTCTGTTGATTCAGCTGCAGGGCCAGGGCTTTGCTGTTTTCTGGCTGATTTTCCTGAATTTTTCTCTGGGTAGTTTCAATGTGCTGGATCCAGTCATCTAGAGGGTGATAGGAGTCCCTGTAGTGCTTCAGGGACTTCCCGATTCCTTCTAAGTCCCGGAGCCTACAAGAACAGCAATGGAATAGTCACGTTCTAGCAGGAAGGGGGGAAGGGCAGAGAAGAAAAAGACAAATTAAGACCCAAGAGCCACCAAGCACATCAGGGCAGATACCTGGCGGCAACCTAAAACACAACTCCAGCAGCACCTGCCCCATCCGGGTGAACAGAGATAGCCTGTCCAGGGAGCTATGAAGTTTGTTGGTGCTGTTTTACTATGGCACTAAGACTGAAGCTGAAGATGCAGGGAAAGTGGCCTTCATTACAACCAGTCAATCAACAGATTGTGAGTAGCTTATTGCTATGTAGAGCCCAAGAATTAAGCTTATGATGTATTTTATAAACTCATGGTTATTTGAACATTATAAGTTGGTAATAACTTTTAGAGCAGTACACTATGATCTTTTTAAAAGACAGATTATACAAATGTCAGGATAAATCAGCATTTTTAATTGTGAACAGTTGAAAAGGTGATTTTTCTGGAGGTAGTGATATCTCAGCAATTAGGAGCACTGGCTGCTCTCCAGAGGACTGAAGTTTGGTTCCCAGCATCCATATAGAGGCTCACTACTGAGTGCAACTCCAGTTCCAGAAGATCCAATGCCTTCTTCCTGCCTCTTCAGGTACCAGGTATGCATAAGGAACACAAGCATACACACGTGCAGGCAAGACACCCATGTACATAAAATAAAACAAATCTTAAAAAGAAAGGAGAATGTTTCTTTCATGTTACATGTTTTGTGAAAGAGAGTCTGTAAGAAAGAAATGGAATTAGGGAACGATCCTGCAGCTAACACATTAGCTATGGAATGTCACTTAACGCCTGGTAAGTTTGGAATTTTCCCTCTGTACACAAAGGGACTCCCACCTACATGTGAACTGAACAGAAAGGTGACCCACCTGTTGTCGATCTGGACGTGAACACTCTGCCACCTTTCGACAAGCTGATCCGCCTTTTCTTTGTGCCAGTCAAAGTCAAGGTCCCGTTCTTTGTGTGTCTTGAACATCTCATCACTGATGGCTTTTGCTTTCTGCAACTCGTCTTCCAATGCATGGAACACCTCTCTCTTCTCATCTACTTCTGATCGCCATTGCTGAAATACATGAATCAATGGGCATCATGATTTAATGTATCAACAAGTCATACAGAAACACATTGCTTACCTAAGGTTATAATTGGTTCATCATTGAATGACATATATTTAAATGCTTGGTTCCAGTTGGTGGGACTGTTTGGGAAGGATTAGAGGGTGTGGCTTCGTTGAAGCAAATGTGTCACTGGGGTTGGGCTTTGAGGTTTCAAAAGCCCAGGTCTGGTTGCTTTCTCTCTGACTTGGGCTTGTGGATTAAATGTAAGCTCTCAGCTGTCTCTCCAGTGCCATGCCTGCCTGCCTGCTGCCAGTACTCCTCACCATGATGATCATGGAGTCACCGTCTGACACTGTAAGCAAGCCCCCAACTAAAAGATTTCTTTTATAAATTACTTTGGTCCTGATGTCTCCGAATGGCAATAGATCAATAACTTATACTGGAACGATTGAGTGTAGTTATTTATAGGAAGTTTTGGAATGAGAAGTGTGAAATGGAGGTGGCACACTCAGAAACACTCTCTACATCAGAGTCGGAGTGCCGGATGTTTGACGCTCGAGCTTTGAGCTAGAGGAATGACTCGAAGCAGGACCTTGGAGCCGTGGTCAGAAGTGAGATCCTTACCTTTAAAGTACTCATTAAATTCTCAATGTTATTCTTGTCTGCTATAACTGCTTCCTCTTCACAGAGTTTGGTTTCGTAGAGTTTGACAAGGGCTTCTGCAGCTTGAGTGTTTTTTAAAACCAAATTCACAGTCTTCAACCTTTAAAGAGAAATAAACACTAGTCCACGCTCTTCAATGTCTCCCCCCAACCACACACACACACACACACACACACACACACACACACACACACACACACACACACACCACACTGTAGACTTAAAGGGTCATTAAAACTCATGACATGGGACACTGACTGGCCTCCTGTACATGTGGCAGTCAGTTGATTCTTTTCCTAATAGACACCACCCCATGCCCCACCCCTAGGAGGCATTTACACAGATTCCAATTGGTTACTAGGTTCCAATAGGTTATGCCAAGCATGAGTGGAAACCCCAAAAACTTCAAAAAGGGAGTTTACAGGTAACCCTCCCCCCCACAACACGGAGAAATATCATCAATCTCATTTCTTAAGATAAATGGACCGCCCGAGAAGCACTGAGAGAGGACGGGGTGAGGACTGAGTGCTGACGTACTTCTCTATGTAAGTGGAAGACATAGAGTAGATCTGACTCATGCTCTGAATGACCACGCTGAGCTCTGATCGGAGAGTGGGGACAGATGGGGAGTCGGCCGCTTGGCTGAAAAACTCTTCACACTTATTTGTGATTGTTCCCAAGTCTTCTTTAAGCCGTTCCAGCTCTTTCTTCAGTTTCTAGTACAGAAGACAAACTGAGGTTATCTTTGTCTCCACAATGGGCAGGGTTCTTACAGCAGTTTAAAAACACATTTCGCATTTTATTACCAATATAAGCACTTGTATAACCTTCCTTTTTCTCTACCAAGTAAGCAGAAGCACGCCAATCCAGCTTTATAATCAGTAATGACTTCACTGCATATTCCTTTGACCTAAATCTCTAACTTTGCAAACAGCGGGTGTATAATGACGGAGTGAAGCCCACCAGGGCGCGTCTATGTTTACTACCTCAGTCACTGCGATCTTACTTCACATTCAGTAGGAAACACACAACTGAAGTGAAGTCACAGTTTCATGCAGGAAATCGGAAGGTGACATTCAGGGTCACTAAGAGGAAACGACCCTGGCTTTGCTAACGAGTCTGAACTCTTACCTCCTGTTCTGTGATCCTGAGCATGCTCTCGTGTAAATCATCTCGTTCCAGGGGAGTCCGGATCTGCCGAATTAACCTGTCTTCACAGCTCTCCAGGCGGAGCCGAATGTTACGCACTTCTGAGATGTAAAGATTATACACAGATTCCTCTTGCTCCTCTGTGGAAGGACACATTGGGTAAGTAACTTCCGCTCCCCAGGAAGCTCTCGTGCAAGGTTCACCACGACAGCTTTGTTCTCACGGCTCACTGTGGCAAACCAGTGGTTCCTATTAGCACAAATCCTAAGGACATAACCTTAAAACAGAAATCTTAGAATGTGAATTTTAAAACTTAAAAAGTATTAAGCAAATTTCCCTGAGGCCATTTAAAACACCAAATTATCACTGAAGCGCCCAAAGGAAGTAATGTATTATTATTTAATAATCACAAAAATGTGAATTATATGCTATCAATTAACCATTAAACTAAACCAAAATCTAAAAGGAAAAAGCAGGTAAAAAAATATCTGTTAATTGGGCTGGAGAGAAGGCTCAGTGGTTAAGAGCACTGACTGCTCTTCCAGAGGTCCCGAGTTCAATTCCCAGCAACCACATGGTGGCTCACAACCATCTGTAATGGGATCTGATGGCCTCTTCTGGTGTATCTGAAGAGAGCAACAGTACACACACATACATAAATAAATAAATCTTTTAAAAAATTGTTAATGTTTTAAGGTTTTAAAAACACTAAATATTAGTAATAAAATCATTTGTTTCTAAATAGTATGAAGAGTTAAGACTAAGATTGATATTAAATAAAACTTAACTAAGTAAAGTACTTTGCATTAACTCCCGTGTAAAACCTGACATGGGAAAAGAATCAGATCTTTCGTGAGCCTTAAGGACCTCCATTCTGAGTGTTGCCAGGTAAAGCACAGCAAATGTGCTTCACACAGATGAGGTGAGACTGTTGTCTGTCCCACCGCGTGGGGGCCATTTTTATTTACTCCAGGTTTAGAATTAATGATCTTATCTGGCATCTTCCTAGCTCAGAAGTTCTGACTGTTATTGGTGGTCCTGGAATTGAACTCAGGGCTTCATGCATGAAGTTATGTGCTCCTGAGTTACATCCCCTGCACACGCACACATTTTCATACAGTTCAGCAATCCTGCATGCATGTCACTGTTGACTGACATAATATACCTAAGACTGAGATTTCCAAGGGGAGTACGTGAGTCTAGATGACCCCCCCCCCAGGGAAAAGAAAACCAGCAACCCCACGTGTTACCTCTTTCTGCAGACTTAAGAAGCTCTTGATAATACTTCCTGCACACATTCACTTCCTTTTCTAGTTGACTTATATCCGAGCCTGAAAATATTTGGGATTCCTGGCTATCCTCCAGAAAATCTTCCAAGCGGGACTGGAGATTACTGAGAACCTGCTGGTGTTCGCCAGGCAACATCGTCTTTATCTAAAGAACAGAGATTGTTGGATTAATGGCATAGTGCCAGGAGTTACATCTGAGTGGGGAGGATCGTAAATAATGTCATACACACCGAAGCCACATTACTAGCTCGAATTCTGTCGATTTCATTGACTAGATAGTGCCAGGAGACTACACTCTTCATGTTTATGTGAGACTCATGCCAAAGAGTGAGTACATTCTGATACTGTTGCTCAATTCTGAAATACATACAGGAAAATACAGATTTTAGGCCTTTTTACTCATTTCTGAAAAGATGCTACAAATATTTATTTCTAAAATGGCCCCTGTGTAGTAGCTCCAGAACCTTCCAACCCCGTAGGTCCCTGACACAGTACTGATGGCTTCTTTAACCTTCAGAAAGGCCCCAAACCATACAAACCTGTTGGCAAAGTCAACTGCTTCTTTGTTTGGTGGGGGAACAGTAAAACACACAGACGGGACCATGGCCTCGTTCCCAGTAGGACTGATGACCTTCCATTTAGCTCGATGAGAGTTGTTTGCCAAAACACATTCATCGTCTTTGTAAATGGTTATCTGGTTTTAAATGAAAGAAAGGAAAGCTGAGGTCACCACCAATTCATCTTCCTCCATACTCGATCTTGGGAATTATTATATATATGTATCTTATGAGACAGAGAAATGCCTTCTGACTAGGAAGCATTAGGACGTCATTTTGTATTTAGTCTGCTTTGAGAATTACAAGTACCTCAATCTGTCTGTAGTCACAGATGGCTTTGATGGGGATGGACGTCTTAAGTGGGTTGTCAGGATTCCTTGGCTTCAGCTGCACCACTGTCTTTGCTCGTCCCATCAGACCTGCCACCACGCTCCGGTACTGCAGGAGCTCCTCCTTTTCCTCCTAGTTAGCAAACACAGAGGGATTTTAAAATTCATGACTCGAACTTCCCATCCCACTGGGACTCACACAAACCATCATCATGGAACAATGCCCTGACTGCTGGGGACACCTTCCACACCTCCCACCCCTCTCCAAGCCCTTGTTCTTCATTTTGTCTGGTTATTTTGTTTCCATTACTACTATGTAACAGTCTATGGTTATTTTGTTTCCTCCTTGCCATTATGACTATGTAACAGTCTACAAGCATTTTGTTTATCTAAGGTAGACTGTGTTGCTACCCTTTAATATCTAGGCACCACAAGAGAGGGTGGTTCCTGCCTGCTTTGTCCATTGTTATATCTCCAGAGGTGAAAACTGATCACACACATCACTGCTAAAGCAATTTAAACAACATCATCAACAAGTACCCAAACGAAAGTCTCCATTGAATGAGACAGCTGTGTGTCTGAAGTACAAATCTGTATGTAACATAGAACATAGAAACAGAACAAAACACTAATCTACCCTGTTTGTATGGCAAAACCCAGAGTCTCTGCATCCTTACCATGGACTCCTGAACGAGGTCCTCCAGTTTGTGAGTGCTGCTGGATCTGTCACAGCTGTACTTGCGCTGGATGGCATCTTTCAGATTCCTTAGGTAATCGGTGGCTTCTTTGGCATCATTGAAAAACTAAAGAGAGAAAACTTGGCAGCTGTAGTACACTAAAGGCCAGTAAAATGCAGAATTGTCAAATCTGGTGCCCAGGCACTCTGTGCACCGCTGACAAGCCAAGGCAGAATCAAAGCACAAAGCAACAGCAGCAACATCCTTTCTGAAGCTGACACTAATCTTTAACTTGGGTGGCTACAGTTGAATACTAATTATGCAAAGTGTGCATGTATATTATGAATTATGTTTTGGCTTTATATTATTTTGATCAAAAGCCTGTTTTTCTTTAGGGTTCAATCAATCTTTTAAGTAGTGGTGGAATTTCAAACAATATATTAAAATTTCTAAAGAAAAAATGAAGTCTTTATGTGGTTGACTCTATAGTAAATATTTTTCTTTAATATTGAACAAATTTTTAGAGTAATCGTTTTTGTACAGAATTTGTGTGTGTGTAAATCAGAGGTCAACAACTGGATGCTTCTTCATTTTTCTCCACCCTATTTCTTTGAGATAAGGTCTCTCACTGAGCCTATATAATAATAATTATCTATTATTAAAAATAATTATTATTTCTATTATTATACTTCTATCCATATTATATTTATGTTAATTATATGTTATAATATATTATATATGTATATTACAAATATATAAATATATTTTATTGATTAATTATATTAATAAGTATTATCAAATAATAAGTATAACTAATTATTAATAAATTTCTCATTATTTCTCTAGGCTGGCTGGCTAGCAAGCCTCAGGAATTCTCCGCTCACTTTATTTTTTCGTAAGTGTAGTTTCTGGGGACTGAACTCAGTGCAAACAATTTGCCAACTAAAGTCATCATCCAGCCATAGGATTTCTTCCTTAGCTAGACTTTCCCCTCTAAGATGAGAAACCAGTTCCCTGTGTGTTCTGCACACGTTTCTTTGTGGTATTTCTGTACCTCGGCCCAAACAGCAACGCTGTCTGTTCAAAATGTGATTCTACTCATGTACCTCAAAATAGGCAGTGTTCTCCTGAATGTGCTGCTCCACACACTGGCACAGCTGTAGGATCCAGCTCCACTGTGTCTGCATGGCCGCTTTGTATGCCTGAGGGAGAGAACACAGTGAAAGCTGGGCAGAGAAAAAGGCGCAGGGCGCCTGGCGGCCTCAAGTGTGGGTCACACATGTGTGACCTGCAGCTTGACCCTGCATGGCAACACTGACACATTTATATTTTTATACTGTTTTTCTCTCCCTCCCCCCACCTCTCAGACAAATTGTCCCTTACTATACAGCCCAAGCTTGTGGTAATCCCTCTGTCTCAGCCTCCCATTGCAGGCTGGAATTATAGGTGTGAGCTGTCACACCCAGATCAATGTTGATGGTTTGGAATGACAAGACATTCTACTATACAGATAAAAAAAAAAAGTAGTGGACTGAACTATGAAAAGTGGGGTAGTTAAATCTATCTGAGAGGTCCTCCTTTTACTAATAATTTAAAATTTAAAGTTTAAACTGATCTTAATTTTAAAATGAGTCCAGATGTTTTTTCTCAAATTTCTTAAATATTTTTCTTAAAATCTGAGGGGAAAGTATAGCTATTTTACATGACAATGTTACATTTGAAATGAATGCAAGCTAATACCACTATTCATAAAACTCCTCCTTCTCCTTACTCCTTGGCCACTAACTCTGACACCTGACTTTTAAAATCCCAAATATGCTTTTTCTCTATGGCATCTCATTATCCACCATTTCTGGATTTTTATATTACTGAGCCATACAATGTGTGTGTTAACACAGATCTGTAGTTTTCTTCTGAGGAAGATTTGGGGAGGGTAGAAAAAGAAGTATGCACTTTCAGATCAGTGCAATTATTACATTTAATATATAATAATATTTAAAACACTCATCTATTTGAATGCTTATTTTTTAATGCAGTATTTATCTTTCATAAAGAAAAAATACTTAACACATCTAATCATGAATTATGAAACCTCTTTATGTAGAAGGTGCAATTCCTGGCCTCCCAGGAGGGGGCGCTCTGTGTGCATTAAGGATGGTTAAAGCCTGATCTAGCTTCCTCCTGGAAGGTCACACTGCTCCTGTCTTTGCGGTCAGGCATGTGTTCCTACAGATGTGCACTTAGCTGCCTCTGGGGATCTAGAAATACATATTATTTGTTCCCTCAAATTAAGCTACATTTCTGCTTGTTATACATGCTAAGTACACAGAACACCCCTCCACTCCATCAGATGAATCTACCCACAAGGAGCTCCATGGGTCCTAAAAATAACCTGCTGCCTTTATCCTAAGAGATGGTGAAGAAGATCAGCATGACTTGTTGGGACAGTTATTTTCGAGCCACACTGTAGTAAGCACTCAGAAGTGTTTGTTTTGTTTTTCACTAGCAGACTAGGTTTAAGGTTGCTGATGCATCAAAAATCAGCCCACGCCTCCACCTTTCTTACCTCGATGGTCAAACGGGCTGGGTGGTTTTCCAGAAGCAGCTGCTCTGCGATCTCCTGAACGGCTTTAATGCTTTCCTCCTTCTGCTCCAGCTCCCGCATCAGTTCCTAGGGAGGAAGCATCAAGAAGCATATCAGAAACGCGGCAAGCTCTTCGGGTCCGGGGCTGGCACCTGAGCGGAGCGCAGCAGACTCACGGAGTGGTAGTTTTTCTTCCGGGCAACACTGCTGTTTCTCTCACTCCAGTCGTAAGCAACTTCCGACTCCTCCTTTTCATTCAACCAGATGAGCTCGTGAGTTGCGCGGGTTACAAAGTTGTGGAGTGTATCTAGGTGCCGCTCCTGATTCCTGGATGTATTCTTTTAAATGAAAACCCGTCGTAAGAATCAGATGGTTTTGCAACAGGCATAATGAAAACAGAATGCTTAAAGCAAACAAATTAAAAAGAAAAAGAAAATCCTTACCAAGAGTTTAGCATACTGACTCTCTAATCTGTGCAACTTATCCGTGTAAGAGAGTTTCAGAGGCGCTGTCATCTGAATCTAAAATATGGGAACAAAGGCATGGGGAGTCAGGGATCTTATTAAGTTCTGACTAATACTAATTACTGAGTTACAGGGTCTTTAAGTAAAAAGAAAATAGTATCAAAATACAATAAAATATTTTAAAACACAAAAATTCATATACCTCACTAATTTTAGCTTCCTTAAGGCTGGATTCAAATTCTTCAATGGCTCGGTGAACATTTTTATGGTTTTCTAAATGGCTTTCAACACTTGGCAAATCTGAGCCCCATTCAGTGCGGTCCAGCTGCACCTAAAATAGTAAAATAATGGTTTATAGAGGAAGGAGGAGGAGGAAGAGGAGAAGGAAGAAGAAGAGGAGGAAGAGGAAGAGGAAGGAGAAGGAGAAGGAGAAGGAGAAAAAGAACAAGGAGGAGGAGGAGAAGAGGAAGAGGAGGAGGAAGAAGTTGTTTCAAGAGTAAGACTGAACAACCGAGATAAACATTACCTGCATCTCATCAACCCAATTCAAGAGATCTTGAACAAATTTCATATTGACTTCCTCTTCCGTCAAGTTCTGATCCAGCAAAGACGACTTGAGAAGGGGCTTTCGGATCTGCATTAGCTTCAGAGTCTGTAATGAATTTGGCTCTACCCCTAAACTGAAGTTTGGAGCAACAACTGATGGGAACCCAGGTGTATACACCGGAGTAACTGATGGCGTCAGGCGGGAGGTCATCCCAGATGACAAGCCAGAAGTCACACTAGAAGACGTCAAGGAAGGGGTTAAACTCTGGGTTAGCCCTGAGTTCAGGCTGGGGTGTAAGGTTTGTGCAAATCCTGAGTTTAAGCTTTGAGTGATTCCTGATATCATGAGCTTGGTCTGTTCCGTGGTCAGCATGCGTCCTTTGCTGTACACTGAGGAACATTCGTTCCTTAAGGCCACAATCTCATCACGCAGTTTTGCAACCCTGTGAAGAACAGAGACATCTGAGGTGGGACAGAAAAGACTAATGCAAACCACTGGCTTTTGCCAGTGATCAGCACTGGCTCTGCAATGGTACCCATCAGTCATGTACCGCTGCTGCAAGACACTAACGGTAGCATTGGCCCAAGAAGGCACACAGGAGCTCTGCTTCCAGCCATTGTTCTGCAAACCTACTTGCTTGAGAAATGTCTATTTTGTTTTTAAAAAACATCATTGAAACCATCTTGATAAAACTTTGCCTCATGTTTATTTTTTAATGAGTATCACACTGTGAGAACTCTCCACATTATTAATTCTTATAACTGGCACTTATAAGGAACATAATTATATACCATAAGGTGATGGTTCTATTATTTGATATAATAGGATAATAAATTTTCTTATAAGCTATGTCTGGCATGAACATAAAGTTCTTCTAATTTTATCTACTTATTATCTACTAGAAAATGAGCATTGGCTCACAGAAGTGGAACCACTGGCTCAAACGTGATTCACAACAGTTTACACAGAGACAGAGACTACGGTTCGTCAGGTTCTCTTCCCTCTGCTCCCATAACCTCCTCAGATAGGTTTTGGATTTGTTGTTCATTTTTTGATGGTCCTTTTCTTCCTGAGGTAGAGTCTTGCTATGTAGTTCCTGCAAGTCCTTGTATCTAGGACTCTGTCCCCTAAGCCTCCAAGAGCAGAGAATCCACGTGGGTGCCACCATACACAGCTTTAGCTAACACATGTCTCTTTTTCTTTTCTTTTCTTTTTTTAAAGCTTTATTTATTTATTATATGTAATTACTCTGTAGCTGTCTTCAGACATTACAGAAGAGGGCGTCAGATCTTGTTACAGATGGTTATGAGCCACCATGTGGTTACTGGGATTTGAACTCAGGACCTTTGGAAGAGCAGTCAGATGCTCTTACCCACTGAGCCATCTCACCAGCCCATGTCTCTTTTTCTAACGTTTGGTTATTTTTATAACAGAGTAAACAGAAAACTGAAGATGAGAACCTTTCATACAATTTTTCTTTTTCTAATGTTATAAATTCCCCTCCCCCTCCTCCCTTTCCTCCTCTTCCTCCTCCTCATCATCATCTAGAGGTCTGAGGACTAAACCTAGGGCCTTAACTTTGGCCTACTTAAATATTCACTCTGCCTCTGGGCCACATCCAAAGACCCACATAAATATCCTGAACACTTGGAAATAAATATAGGCATTCAAAATATTCATTTTAATGACTCCAATATTTCTGTGACAGTAAATGTTAATGAGACAGAGGAAATGGCCAAACAATGACCAGACCAACATGAGATCCATCCCATGGGCAAGCAGCAATCCCTGACACTATTAATGATACTCTGTTATGCTTGCAGACAGGAGCATGTTTTCCTCTGAGAGGCCCCACCCAGCAGTTGACTCAGATACAGACACCCACAGCCAAACAGTGGGAGGAGCTTGGGGACTCTTATGGAAAACAGGGAGGAAGGATTGTGGGCCTCTAAGGGGATAGAAACTCCACAGGAAGACCAACAGAGTCAACTAACCTGCACTCTTGGGACTCTCAGAGTCTGAACCACCAACCAAAGAACATACACAGGCTGGACCTAGGCCTCCCCGCCCATGTGTGGTAGATATGTAGCTTGACCTTCATGTGGGTCCTGAACACTGGAATAGGGCAGGGGGCCGTCCCAAGTTGTTGCCAGTACGTGGGATATGTTCCACTACCTGGGCTTCCTTGTCTGGCCTCTGTGAGAGAAGAAGTACCTAGCCTAGCAGAGACTTGAGCTGCCAGGGTTGGGGGCTACCCAGGGGGCCCTATCAGCTCAGAGGAAAAGGGAGGGGGTTAGGGAACGGACTGTGGGAGTGGATGACCTGGAGGGGATCAGGGAGCAGGATGTAAAGTGAATAAGTTAAAAAAAAAAAAAACTAAATTAGATTTTTAAAAGTTAATTATACATGTTGATTCTACTTGTTTTCATAGAAATATCACCATCCACACACTGTATGTTGTATATTCCCATCATGTTCTCACACTTACTGAAAAAAAGGAAATAAGGATTGCTCCTACCTCTGCACCAGCTGATCGGCCTGGTAGTATTTCCCGTCTATCAGAATCTGTACATCAATCACATGCTGGCGTAAAAGGTTCTCACATTCAAGTATGTACCCGGCAATCTCTGCTTCGTTCTGAAACTGTACTCCCGATTCTAATCTTTTGGAATCCTATATTTGAGAGAACTCGGCATTAATTCCGTAAAGAGAGAGGTCGAAACCAGCTTTAAACATCAAACTCCAAAATATTAGGAGAGACGCCGATTTGGGCTTCATTTGTTGTGGTTCACTTTGCCCTTCACTCCCTGCCTCCCAGGAGAGGAAATGGCAATCCTAATCCTTCAAAGCTATGCAGAGAACAGGTACTAGGAGTCAACCAACTGTTACGGAAGGTTCCAGTTCACCCGAGCACACACCAGCCCTCTACAGCAAGCCCTGGCCCCCGAAGTCGACTTACAGACTGGAGAGCATTTCGGGCGAGGATGAGTTTGTCTTCGCAGCTGACACTATCCCTCTGAACTCGGGTGGCAATCTGCTGCAGCATATCCAACCTAAAAGGGTCAAAAGGGAAAAAAAAAATTTTTTTTTTCTTTTTTGAAGTCAAAGAGCTAACCAGTCCTGAAATACGACCCCTGTAAGGAAGGAAAGACAACCTCGTGCTGAAGATTGCGTACCTGTGTCCATCCAAGGACTCATTACTGAAGCTAATGCAGGAGTTGATCAGCGTGGGACCACAATGAACGGACAGGAGGTTCTCATTGGAATCTAGACTAGTCCGAGTGCTGGTAGTGTTACTAAACACAGAGTCACTGCTACGGTAACTGTAGCTACTGCTCTGCATTTTTGGTCCTGAAATGCTATCCTAGGACCATGCGCATAGGACTTCTACCACGAGAAAGCTCAACTTCAACCAGGTGAAAAGCAGTCTAAAAGGAGGGGCAGGGCTTTAACGGATCCTTAAATATGCTTCGGCGTGCATATGCAATGCACTGCAAATACTATGCTGATAACTATTCTAAAGAATCCTGCCTACAGCCATTCATTTGCTTGCTGAGGTTTGCCTTTTGTAGCCGGCATTAAAGCCCTGCAAGTACGGGCAGAGCAGGGCGATTGGGCGTCACTGGGAAAGATATGCCAAATATTTTCGCCAAAAGTCATCCAGCTTCAACCACCTAAAAAAACAACTCAGGTACACAGGAGCCCAGCCAGGTAGCACCAGTGAAGGTAATTCTATCAATACTGAGCACCGACGAGAAACACAAAGCCCAGATCACACAGCTGGACAGATGCTGGACAGCAAGCAGATCCCATGTGCTTCCTAACACAAGGTAAAATGCTGGACTAATCAATCAATAAGTCAATAATATCAATAAACAAGCACACGAATTTAATGAGAAACCAAATCTGTTTCCATTTGACCATCTCTTCAATTGTCCACCACATTAAATTAACTGGAAAAATGTTCAATTACTTTTCTTTGTGCGATGGACTCTCTCTCCTAAGCCACGACAGCTCGGATTCTAAAAGCCAAAGACTCCAGGCCGAATACCGGCTCAGTAACTAAGTGCGATGTGTCTGGGCTTGCTTCTCCTTCACACAGACGAGTACAGGACCCAAGAACATCGATTCTTCCCTGTTTGTCCCCTACACACTCCAAGCCACAGAGCTATAATTTGCAATACCTGGTCTGTGCCCACAAAAGACTTGTGTCAAGAAAAAAATGAAGGTCTTTATTCAAATACTTCCCTACCTCCAATTCGAGAAAGCCAAACTGAGTTAAACATTTTAATTTTCAAAGAGCATTTACCAAGTAAAAGAGAAACCAGGAACAGCTGCGCCTTACACTTATACAATTGCTGTGTACCAGGGAAGGGAACATTTCACACACAAAACCCCATCTTGAACTCATAACCACCAAACATGGTAGGCATTGTTACATCCTGTTACAGATGAAGAAACTGAGGCCTAGACACTGAAGAACTTGTCTATGATCACACGACTTCCAAGTTGAAGTAATAAACCTAACCCAGAATAGACTGGCTCCCCAACCTTGGAAGTCTCAACTACTTTATTTCATTAGCATGCTGTTGTGGTTTGAAAGTATCTCACAAGTGCCATGTGCTGGAAACACAATCCCCAGTACAGCAGACCAAGACGGGAAGAGCGATGACGTCATCAAGGCTCAACCCTCATGAATAAATGAGTGTCTTTACCAAAGGGGCAGCTTGGTTACTGCGGCAGTGGCCAATGAAGCATTAGTTCTTCTGTTTCAGTGAGCATCTGTTGTCTCCTGTGCTGATCTGATTGATTCCTCACCGGCCACCTCACTTCAGTCTCCTTTCTGCCCTCTACCAGGGGAAGGTGAAGCACAAAGTTCCTCAAAGATGCCAGCCCCAGACTGCATCCCTCAAACTCTGCAACTCTGAGTCACCAACTTCTTCCCTTCTTCTTTTTTTAAAGTATGAGGCAGTCTTTTCTATAGTCCAGGCTGGTCTGCAACTTGCCCTGCCCCTGTTTTAGCTTCCCAAGTGCTGAGCTTACAGTAGACTTGCACCGTAACGCAAGCCTAGAAAATAAACTTCTTCTGTGGTATGTATGCAGTCTGTAGCAATACAAAGTGGATTACGATGCACATTCAAATTCAGATACTGCTGTAGTGTCCAAAACTATCTTTTCTCGATATCTTTAACTCAAATGGCTCGTTTAATGCATCATTTTAACTATCCGTAAGGGCTGCACTTTAAGCATTTACAGTTCATTTTGGTCATAGGCTCTGTTTATATAGACATGGTAACTTTATGAGTTAACAGGGATGCAGCCAGTAGTAAAGGGTGGACTTGCCTTTGCATTCATGTATAATATATTGATTATCTTTAATTCATTACTCCATGACCACACTGAAGTCAGTGTCTGAGACAGTGAGGACACAGCTACACTGCGTGTCCCTGTTATGTGCCTGGCATTGAGCAAAGGCACTGGTAAGGGACCCCAAATGACAGCCCCTCTCTACATTCTCAGAGCTGATAATCTAAGAAATAGGTGGCTTAAACGACATATGAAGAAATATGAAATTATAACCAAGGCAAGCACCCTGAACAATTTTCAAATTATTAGTCATTAAAAAAATAAAGGCAGTTGGGCGTGGTGGTGTACTCCTTTAATCCCAGCACTCGGGAGGCAGAGGCAGGCGGATTTCTGAGTTCAAGGCCAGCCTGGTCTATAGAGTTAGTTCCAGGACAGCCAGGGCTATACAGAGAAACCCTGTCTCGAACCCCCCCCCAAAAAAAATAAATAAATAAAGGCATATGACCCAGCCTGGGACACTACTGGAGAGAACGTGAAGGCTGGAGTCTAGGAAGGAGCAGGAGTAAAGAGAAGCAGCGAGTGAGGCAGACTCCCTGCCAAAACAACAGACCACACAACCCCTGTGACGAGGGGACGGTGCAACCCAGCACAGGACAGCTCCTCAGAGTGGCAGCTCTGCAGCCAGAGTTGCCTGTCTGTCACACATGCCTTTCGCTGTGAGGATGGTCACCAAGGACAAGCCTCCCGTACTGCAGTGGGGCTGTAGAATTACAGCCTCAAGGGAATAAGCATACGGGTCGTGGCTGGCTGGGCAAGCGGCTCCGGGTAGTGCATTTGCTGAGAAGGTCTAGAACCTCTGCACTTGGACGAGCGGGTGGGTGGTTCCTGAAGGCTAAGGTGAGGTACAGTTAGAGCCCAGGCCAACCTCTGCCTCACTAAGTCTTCTGCTTCTACTTCCCAAATGCTAAATACCATGCAACCACTTTTACGTGGTGCTACGGATGGAACCCATGGTTTTGTGGATGCTAGACAAGTACTCTAACTGACCACGCCCCAGTCGCTATTGCTCTTTAAAGGGAAGGACTTCTACCGCCACGAGAGAAGGCAGCCATATGAAAAACGTCAACAAACCCAAAATAGCTAATCCCTAACCTACCAGCTTCCGAACTTGGGCCCTGGCAATTTATGGTCCCTTGGAGAAAGACTTCTCGGTACGTTTTTGTTTTAGACTATAATATCTTGTTAGACGAGACTCCATACAGCAATCCAACCTACCAGGTCCTTTACATAGTCACTAATTTACTCTCTAACTTGTTAGCATTTCTAGATAGGGAAATAGAAGGGGGAAAAAACCTAAGAGACTTATCCAAGGTCATAACAACAAGTCGATGTAAAATGTAATTTGTGTGAGCCTCCAGTCCCCGTGAGAGGCCATGTCTCATACAACACAAGGGACAGCTCCTGAGGAAAGGCCAAGGTTGAACTCTGCCCTCCACATGCACATACACATATGTGCCCAGGCAGACATGAACACACACACACAGAGTGAAAAACAAATCAACCAACCAACAAAACAAAACCACGTTCTCACAGCACGAGGACTGAGGCCATCCCGCAGCGGGCACGGGATCTAGGATGGCATCCCTACCTCTCCACCTCAGGACGCAGCGCCTTCTCCCGCTCGAGCATGGCGATGATGAGTTTGCCCCACTCCTTCTCAATGTCGTTCGGATGATAACCTTGAAGGAGTTTGATGCGCCCAAACTCGATCCAGATCTTAAGGGAACAAGAAAACTAACGTAGCGCTAAGAATCAGAGAAAACTCGAGAGTGCTTTAAAGTACGGAAGAGCATTTGGCTCACCTCTAATAATTTATACAGTCGTTTAATTTTTGATTTCTCCATCTCCTTTGGCGGGATTTCTTTCTCTTTGAACTGTAAATACTGATTATAAAGTGCCTACAATGGAAAGGGAAATGAATTACGGTCTGAGTGCACAGTCTGCTTGCATGGTATCAATTCTGTAATCAGTGCTCCAGGTGCGTGTGTGCGTGTGCGTGTGCGTGTGTGTGTGTGTGTGTGTGTGTGTGTGTGTAGTTGTGTGCTGTTGTGTGCTGGTTTGTACAGGGATAGACAGGATTTAATTGTTGATGGGAACCACGATTCAACATGTGCTACACAGGAATCTAAACAATAAACAATGGCTCTGTTAAAACGCCTGGCACCCAAGCACATCCTTGAGAGTCTGAGCTTTCCAAACATCACACACTGGCTTTTAGCTTCCAGAAACCAGTTGGATGCAATCTGCATAAGGAAAGGAAAAGGGCCTGCTCCCTTTTGTTCCTGGGCTCCAGTCTAGAATCCGCAGCAGCTGTGTAGGGCTAACAACCTGTGGCCTCACGGAACCACTGTCGGTTTCGACTGTTTTTTTTGTTTTGGGGGTTGTTTCCTAACAATGGAAGGTGGGTGTTATTAGCTGATGTTACTGCTATAAATGCTCCAGTCATGTAATTATCATGCCATCGGTAAACCTTGTAAAGTGTTATTATATCCACTTAAGAAAAACCTTACTAAAATTGCATAAATAAAACACTTTCACATTTAATAAGGGCATACTAATTAGTTAAGGGTAATTTATGCTACTTTAAAACACATAACACATTTTTGTAAGGGTCTATAAAGGTTTGTGAATTTGCCAATTCCTCGGGATATGTTTTCTTTCCAATACCACCCACTAGCAAGTAAGCTGTATGAACACTCACACTGAAAAGATCCACAGAAGTCAGAGACAAACACAGCTTTGCCCATGGTCAACAAACAAGCAAACAAAAATCCCCAGGAATACATTTGGAAATAACTGTATTTGTACATGAAATCCAAAAACTCTACCGACCCAAAACCAAAATCTTGTAGGCTGCTATCAGTCATTAATCACCAAATGCCATTATGTGCAAAACACTCTTTGTGGCACCATGCTGAAGTCTTAGGGGCAGGTTTTCATGCCCTAGAACAGTTCATATCCACAAAGGAAGGCATCTTACAAAAAAAAAGACCCTATAAAAAAAGGTCTTATTGTTATTCAACAAATACCAGTAACTCTGTGCCAAGGACGTAGTCCCCGAAGCAATGAGAACTGCCACACCACAGATGTTCTGAACAGATGTGAGCACAACAAAGAGCCTTCATGGGGCCTATGCTGTGTCATGACAGCTTCTGAGATTCAAGTCAGCGTTAAAACAAACCTTAGTAAGTCAAAATTAAGGCTACTCTGTGGTCATATTAGTGGTTTGTGAAAAATTAAACGTCTTTTGCTAGTTCAAATACGAATGTATAAAATGACATAGTTTAGTCTTTGATAAGCAATGCATTCATGATTCCTTTATACTGCTGTGGCATCTCTTCCTCAATGATTGTGTCTAAGACCACATGATTAGCAAAGGTTTTCCAAATCCTGGCCGCTAACATCAGCCTTCGACCATCAATTGTAAATTCACTTGCAGTCTAGTTGGATCTGTATTTAAAATTCGTAACATGCAGGGTGTGCCTTGTACTGTACAAAAGAAGCCCCCGGGCAGGAGAGAGGCGAGCTCCTGACCGGTGCTCTGTGTGTGAGCTTCCTGGGACTCTCCTGTTCCAGCATCCTGTGGGCTCTTAGCATTTCTCACTCATGTACAATCCGACAATGTCACTTTCAGAATCGCTCAAATTATACCTTCAATTCTCAACAAATTAATAGCTTGCCAATGGCAACTTATCTTGAACTCTAAGATTTCTGGGGTTAGCCTAGCATTAGCTTAAAGTTTCCGATCAAACCAACCCCTTGGGATGTCTGCAATATACCAACCTTTAGTTCTAGAGGATTGTTAGGAAACGTTCTCTCGGACATTGTGACCACGTGGTGTCTAATCCACTGGATGAGGTAGTTCACCATGTTCTGGTATTCGATCCATTTGACTTCCACATCCTAGATGACAAAACAGCAGGAAAGGCTTGTATCCATGGCTAAGGACACTCTCCTGCAACACAACTGATCAGGCATATTCCTAAGGGGCCAGGTGTCATGGAGCTCGACAGAGAAAACCAGGTAAACGTTTGCTTAGTTTCCGCCCAGCTATAACACTTTCTACACAAACACAATTTAAAATGTGCTATTAACATTTAGCCACTGACCCAGTCCCAGTGAGTGCCAGTTCTGGTCCAGAGATAGTGGCTGTCTGGATCACTGCACTCAAGGGGCTTCTGGGGCTTCAAAAATAAATAAATAAATAAATAAATAAATAAATAAATAAATAAATAAATAAAATGCTGTGATCTGAGAGGTTTCCAGAGCTCAACTGAAGGGGAGCAACGACTTACCAGGCTACAGCATCTCTGCCAATCGCTGAGCGTCTAAGTCCCCTAGCCTTTGACGTTCAACACAGTTACAGATGTGGGGACCAGACAAGAAATGGTGGGATTTTCAAATACTCATTAAACAAACTCTTTTACAAGGGAGTTAACTGTCATATAATTAAGTTTCTGAAGGATGCTTAGAGATGACACAACTATACTCACTGTTATATAATAAAAATTGAAACTTTTAAGGCATAACAGCTGTGGTCAGGAGTTACAGTCTGACTCGCTGGGGAGCAGTCTCTACTCAAGTGTTTGAATGGCAGAAACAGGCAGCACAGGCTAAAACTGGAGGGAGGCATCGGGATCCACGTGTGCCTTGGTCACCAGAGGCCTCTCAAGAAGGCTGGGCTCTGAGCTCTACCCTAACAGGCAGTGAATACTCATATGGCCGAAGCAGGGTGTAGGCAGAGTGTGCGGAGACATGAGTCCCAGAAGGCATGGCACTCATACAGAAATGCTCTGCCTCTAAGTGACTGGTTAATACTACAGAGCAACATCTGGGATGGTCAATAATGACAATCATGTGCACGGATTTGACCATGTAGCCTGTGAACGGTAACACTAATAATGGGCTGGGACGATTACTTTGGCATGTGCAGAGTTAATGGGAAAATGGAAATGGAAAAGAGATGGAAAAGCATAAGTGCGTAAGGCCAGATCTACAGGAAGAAAGAAGAGGTGACACTAAGCAAGAAGATAAAGGAGTGGAGCTGTAGGGACCACTCTGTGGCAGGAGCTCAGAGAAGAGAAACAGGAACACAGGGCATGGAGACCCAAAAGGTTACAATCTTCACAGGAAAGGCAAGGGGCAGAGGAGAAAAATAAACCTAGAAATAATAATACTACAGAGCGGAGACATAAGCCATCGGAAAAGAAAGCACCAGGCTTCTGAGCCATGCACGTGTATCTATAGATCTTCATCTCTAGCATCTGTGAGAAGGAAGTGGGGAGCCTCAGTTCAAGGGGCATGGCTCCCACATGAACGCAGACAGCTTCCTGTTCACTTCTAGACATAGCATTTGCTTAGCGTGCACAGCTTGGTTAAATTCCACAAGCCTGTGAGAAGTGCCATCTAGTGAGCTCCCAAGAGCTAAAGCTCTGTGTCAGGAACCTAGCTCTGGCCACCCGGCCAAATGCAGAGACTTGCACCTAGGCCACATCTGTAAGTCAGAAAACAACCATCAATATATTTCAAGGTCTTCTGAGTCAACTCTAAATTGTGTTCTAGAGTGAGACAGCCTAGCTATGCAGAAGGACCAGCAGTTCTAAACCAGCAGTTCTAAAGGGGCAGCAAAGTAAAAAGGGGAATCCTTACACTTCAGTGACCTATAACTGTCGTTCAGAAATGTGCTGTGACTCTCAAGTCATTCCCTTTATTTGAGACACAAGGACTGTTTTTCAGTTACATTTCAATTTCAACAGTATAACAACACTGTGAGATACACACGCAATCAGAATAGCATGTTAACCCAAATGATTAAATGGCATTTAAAATCTTGTTTTAAAAATTCTGTCCTATAATTATCAAGAAATCCGGGCCATCAATGAACCAGAAGCTTCAAGTGCAGAAAAGGCAAAACTCACGTTTGCCCCGATGCCTTCACCGCCTTCAGGGACTTTGGGAAATGCGTCGTAGAGGGAGGACACATAGGTTATCACCGATTTCTCGTCCGGGGAAGAGACGTCGACATCTACAAGCAGCAACAGAAATGAGTTATTTCGCGATGCCGAGGCAGGTTCCGACGGGGTGTTTGTGCCAGCACAGTAAGAGTCAAGAAGACAACTCACCTTCAGGGTCCAGAAGCCTGATGACGCCGATTTTTTCAGCTACGTAAAAAGCATGCTCTAAATTTGCAAGGTTGCTTTGAACAGCAACAGCATTCATGTCTATCAGGTCCGGCCTAGGAAAAAGCGCACCGTGTTAAGTTTCATACGTGCCAATTCAACCTGACACCTGCCTGGGTTAGCCACCTAAGTTAGTACTAGTACCACACCCATATTAAAGCTGAGGCTTCCTTTAAGTCAGTGGGTCCCAGCCTCTCAAAGGCTGTGGCCCTTTAATACAGTTCCTCATGTTGGAGTGATTCCCCAACCATAACATTAGATTCACTGCTACTTCATAACTGTAATTATGCTACTGTTGTGAACTGTAATGTAAATATCTGCAATGCAGGATATCTGATATGTAGGAATACCTGTTTGCGACCAATGGGTTGAGAACCACTGCTTTAAATACTTACCCGGTCTCGGCAGCACCCACGCCTCCCCCCAGCTTCTGCAGGACCCGCCTCTTAATTCTCTGCTGCACCCATCCACTAAAATCTCTTCAGAACTTCCCTATATAGAGGAAACTTCTCTGTCATCCCACAGGCTCCCCGGTTTGCTCAACATTACCCCACACACAAATAGCGGGCCCTCCACAAATAGGAGGAATGAGCAGTAAGAACACTGTGTAACAGTCACATATATGCACAAGAAGCTTCCTTAACGTACATCACCAATCTTGGGAAGAAAATTATACACAACTGTGTGCTTTTGTTTGTTTGCTCGCTTGCTCTTTTGTTTAATCTAAAGAAAAGGCAGGATTCTGCCCTGCCCCCGGCCCCTGCCAATCTACATGTAATTTATTAGGTCTTAGAAGGAAGTGTTCACGAAATGGAAACGTATCTCCACTTCCTATTTGTCCACAGGCCAGAAAATCACCACAAATACCTCATTGGCCTCTACACCCATCAGTGTGATCAACATTCACCAGTAACAGTATGAGAGGTAAGGACAGCTCTCTCTCTCTCTCTTCTCTCTCTCTCTCTCTCTCTCTCTCTCTCTCTCTCTCTCTCTCTCTCTCCACACACACACACACACACACACACACACACAAAATATTTATTTAATTCACAGACCCAGGACATCTACTTATGTCAAGAATACTAAACAGATATGTATAAAAGTCTAGACCAAGTGTCTAAAGTTCTTCTAATAAAAAATTGTTCAAATTTCCTGGAGAAATAAGACCCAGACCTTCTGAGACTGCCAACCTCCAGGCAAGAAACAGCATGCTATTGTGAGAACCCCGCCATTAGCAAGGAGCGTAAACACTGAGTAATCCCAAGGGGAATGAATAAAGTCATTGAAGAATGAAGGTTTTTTGACCAAGAGAATAAAACACAAAACTTCTTTCAGGGTGATGTCATTTTAGAAGAGAAACAGCTGCACAGCACAGGGAATCAGAGCGAGCCCCTCTACTCTCTTGAGTTTAACACGCTATGAGAACAGTAACTGGAGTGGATGTCTCCTAGTCAAAGTTTGCAACAGATAAAACAAATTAGTTAAGAAAAAATTGTAAAGGGGGAAAATCAAAAGGCACTGGGAAAACCAAAGACCCTAAGGAGTCTTTCTTACACTGCCGCCTGGCTTGGCTGGCCCCTTCTCCTCATTCAGTGGCCTTCCACTGCCTGGAGTACCCGGGGACTTATGCTCTGCTCTGAGTGTCTACCGCCTCCACCCTTGATAATCTCACTGGGATAACACAGTCTTTAAATTTTCCATCTATTTGGGACTAGAGAGATGCCTCAGATGCAACCATGAATGTTTTGTGTTCAAACCCCAAGCATCCATCTAAAAAGCTGGGTGTGGCTTTGTGTGTCTATAATCTCAGCATTGGGTGGCAGAGAGAGATGGACTCCAAGAGCTTGGTGGAAATGTGAGCTTCAAAATCGTGGTCTTCAGGAGAGACCTTGTATCAAGGCAGTATTAGTGCAATAGAAGATACGTGAGCACACACCTGTATACCACACACATCATGCACACATGCAAATGCAAGCTATACACACAAAGTAACTCAGAAGCTTCCCTCTAAATGAAGATATTTATCCCCATCATACAGCTCACATCTCACTTTCGTGGAATGTGAGCAGGAATTTTACTCACAGCCTGGTTTAAATATGAAAAGAGCATGAGCCCACACTGCAGGCGCATGAAGGCAGTGTGTTCCTACATTCTGCTCAACGACGCTAGCCTTAGTTATTATCATTCCCCTATTTTATCGACACGTCTTCTTGTTCTCATAATGCACTCTGACAAAAATATATGCTAGACTTTTGTAGAAAAGCATTTTTGCTGATAAGCTCTCAATTGTTTTTATTATCTTATAATTTGATTTTTAAATGCTTTATACCTTTTAAAAACACCACAACCCATCTTTTCTTTCAGAAATGATCACAAGTGAGGATATGAGAAAATTACATAAATTTTAAATTGAAAATATAAGATCATAAGGACATAAAGTCCTTAGAAGTGTGGCCAGAAAGTGTAAACCTGTCAAATGTGGTGGTGCACAATGTGAATTCCAACACTCAGAGGCAAAGAGAGATAGATCTCTTGTATGGGGCCAGCCTAGTCTATGTACACAATTCTAGGCCAGCAGCACAACATAGACCCTGTCTCAAAAACAAGGGCACACCACTTCTGCACATTCTTAGTAGGCGTAGTATATTATAAAAATATAAAGTAAAAATGTATTTTTGAAAGAGTGTGCTGATCAGGGTTTTTTTGTTTGTTTGTTTTTATTTTGTTTTGACACAAGCTAGAGTCGTCAGGGAAATGGGTGATGTCAATTGAAGAATCACCTCCATTAGACTGGCCAGTAAGTAAGACAGAGGGAGTTATTTTCTCGATCAATGATTTACATGGGAAGAGGCAGCCTGCTAGGCTGCACCATCCCTGGCAGGTGGTCCTGGATGTTACAAGAAGTTAGGCTGGGCAAGCAACAGAGGGCAAGCCATTGAGCAGTGTTCCTCTATGGCCTCTGCTTAAGTTCCTCTCCTGAGTTCTCTCAATGCTGGACTGGAGAATATAAGATGAAATAAACCCTTTCCTTCTCAAGTTGCCTTTGCCCACATTGTTAATCACAGTAACAGAATTTTTAAAAAGGAGAAATAGCTATTGCTGTAAGTTTATGTTTTGAATTAAATTAATATTTAATAGGCTATAGTGTACCCATTTTTAAAAAGCACTCACTTTAGACAAAAATGTTTAAATCACACACATATGTTCACATACACACACATGACTTACATACATGTAGGTATGGACAGATATTATATAATTTAAAATTATATCCATAGTAACAGCCAAAAGCTATCTGAACACTAAAAGTCCACAAGAGATTTTTCCTTGGGTGGGGAATAATCCCAATATTACTTTCCAGACTCTGGATACTTAATGATTCATACATTAACTCATAAGAACTAGCTGGGATGCTGTGGAGAACTATTGAATAGATATATCCAGGCCTTTCTCTGTGTATAGCAATTTCCTCTGAAGCTCATTAAGACCCAGGAAGCTCTAAAGGAGGCTCCATAAGACTCAGGAAGCAAACACAGAAGTCTCAGGAAGTCCTGAAACCAACCAAAAGCACTACTCTCCTCCCTTCCCAGGGATTCACTAACAGGAAGAGTTACTAAAGGGACAAAACAGCTGAGGTATCAGAAGTGGATGCTGACCAGCCAAGCTGCTGAAAGGTGCCCTCTGACCCGCTGAGCTATTTGTATGTCTTTCTGCATGCTCCAGGTCCCAGCTTTGTTGAGTTGCCACCGATGCTAAGCTGGGCTTTCTGTGATGCAGCTGTCTGACTCATTCCTGCCTCGGTTAAGCAATCCCTCACTCTCACTCCTGTTGGTAGCCCCGGAGTGTGCATGTGTGAGCATGCTTGTGCGTCCTCTCCCCAGGAGAAAGTCTCTCACAGAACACTACTCAATCCAGATTAGGGTTCTAACTTTTCTTTCGGTGAGATCATTGGTACAGCTTTTTTTCTACCTACCATGAGTTTTAGCCTGAGCTGGCCTTCAATTCTACTCTCTATAAATCAGATTATGATATTCTGAGCATCCTTTGCTGTTACCTCCTGATTGAGAGGCCTGAACCATCAGCCCCAACTTTCTCAGTGTGTAATTCTTATCTGAGGTCTGAGAACTAAACCATGTTAGCATCTCTAATAAATTTAATTTTCCTTTGAAGTGACAATCTTTCTGAAAACTTTCATTTTATTCCTTTAAAGTAGAATCACTTTATTCTCCTTAACTAAGAAATAAAAACATCAGATGGATAACTTACGGAAGCCTCTAAACATTTTTTTTTATTAGCACAAAAACTCACAGTAGAAATGCAAATATACACAAATACTAATTACTTTCTCCTTTTGGTACAACACAAGAGGTTTTTTTAAAAAAAAAACATTTTTTAAAAAAGATGTATTTATCTATCTATTAATTAATTAATTAATTTATTTATTTATTATGAGTACACTGTAGCTGTCTGCAGACACACCAGAAGAGGGCATCAGATGATGGTTGTGAGCCACCATGTGGTTGCTGGGAATTGAACTTAGGACCTCTGGAAGAGCAGTCAGTCTCTTAACTGCTGAGCCATCTCTCCAGCCTGAGGCTGTTTTTTGCTTTTGTTTTTAATCTGTTTTCAGTGTTTATTGTTATTGTTTGACTCCAGAAGTGGAGATGCATTGGGAGGGGTGCTAACTGGTCTAACTCTCGAGCACACAGTAAGATCATTAATGGTAAGATTATTAAGTCTGTAGAACAGGACCGATTTTTATGTTTAAATTAGAATAAACAAACAAACAAAAAAATACAGCAGCTAAAACACAGCGATCTGAGGTGATAAGACACTGGAACAATTTCCTGTCTCAACTGAAACTGGCTACAGGTAGCTGGGGGAAGAGCCGTTACTTGGTGCACACGCATTCTAAAGGCACAAAGGATACCAGATTGAAGGTGGCCGCAGCTGAAGCCCGAAACTGTTGGGAGTCCCTGAGAGATTATGACAGGAAGCCGAGAAGGCAAAGCTGCTCTTGGAATGGATACTCATGATACTGGAGATGCCAGGGCTGTGCGGATTCAGAACTTCAGGTGTTTCAGAACGGAGCCCACCTAAGCCTAAATGAGCACGGTGTATGCTGCAGGTAGGCACAGCAGAGCCACAGAGGTAGTTACCAAGCCCTCCGAGGTCCTACACGACAAGCCCCAGACGCCAACCAATGGAACAATGGAATTGCGTGCAGGCATTTGCACTTCTAGATTTTAGGTTTGTTTTGACTTTAGTGTCCCCATTCTTCCATTTTTGGAGTAAGAATATTCACTCTGTGCTATTACATTTTGGATGTCTTTAACTTGTTTTTGGTAAGAGGACCTCACATTTATGAGACTTTGGACTTCTAAAGTATTGAAATTTGTTAAGACTTTGGGGACTTTAAAAGGTGGACTAATTCTTATAAATAAAAAAAAATGAGAATTTGGGGATAAAGGGTGGAAGATTATAGCTTAAAGTGATGTTTTCTTTGCCAAGTTGACAAGGGGTGGGTTTATGATGGTTGCTTTGTCACCTTGATCTAATTAGAACCCCATAGGGAGAAAGTGCAGATTGGGTTGGCCTGCACACACATCAGTGTCTTTATTGCCTATTATTATTATTATTATTATTATTATTATTATTATTATTATTATTGTCTTTATTGTCTATCATTGTCTTTATTGCCTTAACTGACTGAAAATCCCAGCTTAAAGAGATACAGTCCCATTTCCTGAGTTTGGGTCCTAGATTGTGTAGGAGTAAGGAAAACAAGGTGAGCAGAAACATCTGCACTAACTCCTTCTGCTCCCAACTACAGATGTGCTGTGACTGACTCCCAAGATCCTCCACTGCGATTCCCCTGAAACGCTGGGCTACAATCTAGGTGTGGATGCTCAATCGGCCCTTTCTCTACACAGCTGCTTTCTGCAAAGGTTCTTATCACTACAATAGAAACAAGGGGGTCATACAAGATGAAACGGTCGACATATAGACAATGATACATGACAATGTACTACCATGGGACATTGTATGAATGTCTTATCACAGTTTAGTCTTAAGGTAAAACAATACCAATTACAGAAACCACAGGTGTCCTGTGATCTTGTCCTGACTTACTCTCTTTTCTCTTGGGAATACAAATCCCGCAAGACTCTTTTTACTTCAACTGGAAATCAGGAGTTACAACACACAACAAACAAGCTTGAACAAAATCATCTAGAATTCCAGCTATACGTATGGAGCATTGGGAAATGTGTTGGCCCTGGGAGGGGATTCCGAGCTGCTGCTGGGACAAAGCTCAAGAACCCATGTGGGCTGATCTCAGAATGATGTACGAGAAAGAATTTGTAAACCCCAGCACGAAGAATACCTTGCACAGGCTAAGAGGTAACTGGATGCTTTGGGTATACGCATACATAACTTGTCCCAACCAACAAAGCACCAAGTCTATTCCTTCATGCATATAGTATTTAACAGGCATCTACCACACTCCAAGCAACAAGATGCTGAGAACAGTCACTGGGTATATGGAGAGCTTAGAGCACACCAGGAGGTCTCACCTGGCTGTGAGAACATAGGTGAAAACTCACCTGTTATCTGAGCTGGCATTAGCAAGGGGCCAAAATGAGGCTGATTCAAGGGAACTTCTTATAGGATTGCAAATGTTTTCCCCTAAGAACTACAGAAAGCAACTGAAGAATTAAATGATCAGATCTGAGATCAGACAAGGAAATTTAAAATGATGGCAATGGGGAGAGGAAGAGGGACCAGAAGAAGGTCAGAACCACAGCACTGTACTCATAACACAGGCTGTAGCAACTAAGTTGTAAATATGGCTGAGACAAGAGAGGGATGGAAGAAAGCTGGACCACACTGGTGAAACACTCACTCTAAATATGGCAGCTAAGAGAGAAGAAATGAATGTTCAAGAGACCAAACATGTTCAAGTAAGACCAGAGACCTGCAAATGCACAGATTGAGCCACATGGATGTCACCCAAGCCCTTGCAAGGTTTGAGTGGATGGTGGAGTCAGAACCAGAGTACAGCATGGTTGAGAAATAAGCATCAAGTGAGGAAATGAAGGCAGACACCTCTGCCAAAGAGAATGGGAAAAAGCAGTCCCAATCATCCACGGGCACTAGCGTGCCGCTGTGTGCACTCACGGTCACACAAAAATCACGGGGTTGTGAAGAACATTATCTATTGATCCTTTAATTAACAGAAACAACCAACATGCTTAAAATCCAATGGGAAAGATCTCTGGAAGAGAAAATCAGACCGCCACGGAGAGGGGAGGTGAGAGGGAAAGGCAGAGAAGAGCGGCAGCACCTAAATGATGCAGCATCCCAGCATCAGCACCACTGAGCACTCAGCAGCAGGGTCTTCGGATGGGTGGAAGAGGATGGTTGTGCTGCACTGAAGGAGAAGCGATGGACCTGGAGACAGGGAGATGGGTGTGCATCCAGGATGGAGAAGGAAGTCTTTATACTTGCCAGCACCTATTTTCCATGAGAGGAGATACCCGATCTTCTGTTAAGGGTAAAGAGAGACGAGGGGATGAAGGACAAACAATGTTAGAGTGACCCAAAGTCAGACACCTCACTGTGTGTCCACTCCGGCTCTAGCCTGACCTGTGACATTCCACGGCGTGCATCACTGCCTAGGGACAAGCATAGACAGGGCAGACGGCTGGGCTCCTGCAGGAGCAGGCTTTCCTAGGAAAACCAAGTGCTCAGCAGTTTGTAGAAAATGATAAAGGGTTTTACCCAGTACAAGTTTTAATATAAAAACAAAGAAAACCCCATTCCAGTTACCCCGAGGTCAGGTTCAACACAAACTCCACAAAGACACGTGTAGCAGCATATGTTGCATAACATCTGTCCTCTTTTCAACAGATCACACAGTAAGAACATGCGTTCCCTATGCCTCACGTCTCCCGTGACAGCACAGCAGTTACCATAACAAATTCCTGAAGATGACTGTTTGGGTCAGATCGTGTTCAGACTTCACATTCTCTAACTGTTCTTATTGGTGTAGCAAGCATCTCACCTCCTCCCTCCTCCCCCTCCCAAAGGTCTATAAAGCTGTCTCCTCCCCTGTCCCCCAGCAAAAAATATGGGCTTGCAGAAGAATCACACACAGTTATGTAACAGGGCGTTGGCATCCCTTTATGCTCTTATTTGGGCACACATATTACCGAGACAATCAAAGCCAAGAACTCCTAAGTGGCAAACGGGGTATGAAGATAATTTCCCCTTGTCCTCAAAATGAGGCGTCTGAGTTTATTTCAAATATTCTTCCCTTTTTAACCCTACAGAGTCCCACTCTATTAACAAGGCAGAGAGCAAAGATTAGCAGCACTGTATTTAGTATAAGCTTTGTTAGTATTTCAGGATCAAAATCTAGTGTAATAATTAAAAGGTAATTAAAGAATTGTGGTGTTCGGCTTACAAACAACAAGGTCCTTCCTAGCGGCCCCCTAGCCTGGGCAAGTCCAGTTGAAGTCCACTGGCTTCAACACGGAGTGATCTCCTTCTAAGCACTGGCATGTAAGTCAACTGCCTTGAGTAAAATTTGAAAAACAAACCAAAAAACCCTGAATCTCTAAGAGACTAAAAAAACTGCAAACCTTCCCCAAACAGGGAGGTGAAAATCCACCCCTTTTCCTTTCCTTTCCTTTTCTTTTTTTTTTTAAAAATTAGCTACTTTCTTTATTTACATTTCAAATGCTATCCCCTTTCCTGGTTTCCCCTCCAAAATTCCCTATCCCCTCCTCCCTTCCCCTACTTACCAACACACCTACTCCTGCTTCCTGGCTCTGGCATTCCTCTACCCTAGGGTATAGAGCCTTCTCAAGACCAAGCCCTTCTCCTCCCATTAACACCCAACAAGGCCATCCTCTGCTACATATGGGGCTAGAGCCATGTGTCCCTCCATGTGTACTCTTTGGTTGGTGGTTTAGTCCCTGGGAGCTCTAGGGGTACTGGTTAGCTCATATTGTTGTTCTTTCTAAGGGGCTGCAAACCCCTTCAGCTCCTTCAGTCCTTTCTCTCACTCCTCCATTGGGGACCTTGGCTGAGAGCATCCACTTCTGTAGTTGTCAGGTACTGGCAGAGCCTCTCAGGAGACAGCTATATCAGGCTCCTGACAGCAAGTTGGCATCCACAATAGTGTCTGGGTTTGGTGACTGTATATGGGATGGATCCCCAGGTGGGGCAGACTCTGGATGGCCTTTCCTTCAGTCTCTGCTCCACGCTTTGTATCTCCTCCCAAGGGTATTTTGTTCCCCCTTCCAAGAAGGACTGAAACATCCACACTTTGGTCTTCCTTCTTCTTAAGCTTCATGTGGTCTGTGAATTGTATCTTGGGTATTCTGAACTTCTGGGTTACTATCCACTTATCAGTGAGAAGCCATTTATTTTCATTCTGCTAAAATTAACATATTAAACTACTTCATATCAAATGGTAAGATGAGAATATGAACCTATAAACAAGTCAGAAAAATCAAAGAGTTTTGGAAACAAATAAATAGGCCTAGGGAAGAATACACATATCCGCCTCTGGCTCCTCTGGTGTAAGAGGATGCTGAAGGGAAGGAAGCAGGATGAAGGCAGGAGAGGCAGCAGCCGTCTGTGGCTCTCCATCACTGCTCTACTGTTACAGGCTCAACAGCAGGCCACAAGGAGAAAGGGGACCAGAGCTGGTCACAAGCTGCCTAAATCTCAGCATTGTGTGTTTGTGTGTGTGTGTGTGTGTGTGTGTGTGTGTGTGTGTGTGTGTGTGTGTGTGTGTTAATTTGGCATGCTGGGGAGGAAACATTTTATTTTATGAGACGCTCATTAAGCTGGAAGCCCACCATTTCAGCTAAGCTGAATCCAGTATTCTGCCAGGATCCCCTATCTCCAACACCTAACCCTGGGGTTACTGGGCACATGCAGCCATGCCTCAGTTGTATGTGGGTGCTGGGGATTCGAACTCAGGGCATGTTGTTTTCCCAGCAAGCACTCTTACCCACCAAGCCACCTCCCCAGTCATAGCACTGTCATGTTTGAAGTGATCACATCACTCGGAAATCTACCTAGCTAATTCACTTACCTCCCTCAACTCATGGTATAACTGGGGTTTTGATGAACACCTTGTGCCTATGATTTCAGCTTTCATGTGTTTTTAAGTAACGAATGTAAATAATTCAGTGAGTAAAAGGGTAAAGTTTAGAACAGGAAAAGATAAGGAGACCTAGCGGAACACAATTAAACTGGGAAATATTCACTTCTCAAAAGCCTCATGGAAGGGAAATGACACAGTCCAAAGACCTTACTCTATAAAGATTCACACATCCACACATAACACAAAGTTAAATTCAACATTTCGATGGGGAAAAATAACCAACAACAAAGGTGTCCACCAATTATGCATTTTAAATAAACTATGCTCCAATCACAGAACAGGATACTGTGGAAGGGAGAGGGACCTTGGCAGGGAGTGTCTGCTCGAGCCTGCCCAGGCTTATCCTGCTTCCGTTAAGGCAATGAACACTGAGGTGTTCTCCCTCAAGAATGGAAGCAGGAGAACAAAGGTAACAGCTTATTTTGTGTCAGTAAGTATCCATTTTCCTTCCTCAGGGAAGACTCAGCACCCCGCACATCTGTGAACTCAACTGGGCAGAGGGCCAGGAACAAAACCAAAGTCAAACAGGCTGGTATTTCCTCTGATACTTATTTGCCAAATTGTACTCTTCCCCCCAATTAAGAGTAAAAATAGATGCAATAAAGATGGCAAGCAGATGCACACCACCTAGCCATATTCCTTATTCTCTTCAATGCAGTGCACACTGGCTCTTTCCCAGCTTTAAATGTGTTTATAGTTACCAGGGACCAATTCCTTCTGAGTGCAACCATTCTGGGTTCCTTTCGTAAACAAACCATTTGATTGCCTTTGTAATATGAAGCACTGTTTTGGTTGGTGCTTTGTTTTAGATTAGTAGCCACCAGTGCTTATGGCCACGGGAACAGGAGCCTAGGAGCCTATAACACACAGATGGGTGCACACATGTGCACACACCCTCATGTATCCGGACTCTGCAGCCCGAGGTCTGAGGGAAAGAACTACCCAGCCAACACTCACATACCTTCCTGTGAGAACATTTCAAACCCTGAAGGGCCTCCTCCCACTATTAAGCCAGGCCAACCCAGTTGAGCTGCTAAGGACTGACTGAATCAAGGACTCTGTGAGTCACCAGCCTTCAGGTCACATGATTAAACAAGAAGACTCTGACCACAGCCTTCTGGGGAAAGTTACCCAATTAAAAGATTGTTAAAATTTTCATATGATGAAGCACAGTGTCCACAATAAATTTCCATGCAAAATGCAAATTATGAATAAAATAATTAATACTATACTATGTCCTCCTTAATTAGAAAACAGTTTAAAGGGCATGTTCTTGCAAACTATTGCCTAAAATTTCCAATGTTAATTGGCTAATATATTTAAAACAAGCCCATGGAAAGAATGCAGAGAATTAACTGGGAGTGAAGTGAATGAATAGGTAAATTAAAGACAAGAGCGGGACAGGCAGAAACTAGTTAGCAGAAATAACCTCTCCTGGAAGTGTTACCCCCCCCCCCACACACACACCCAGGTTTCTGGTCCTGAGATCCTGGGGTTTCCCACATCATCTTGCAGGGTCTCAGGGCCCGTTGCCCGTCTCCATGCTCTTTCTGGTCTACAGATTCAAGTTCACTGTAGTGTGCAGGCAGCGGCATCTTCACACTGATGCTGGCCAGTGCGGCTGATTGGAACCCGGCTTTCAGGTGGTCTGGGGAAAGCTCCCACTGGGAGAAGCTGACCAAAGTTGAAGCTCACAGTCAGAGCTTTATCTCGCTTGGTCAGAGACCTGTGAGCTGACTTAGGGCACAAGCCACCTAAGTGCTCCTAGAATCTCCACCTCTGACGAGCATGCAGCAATGTCCACAGGGACCTCCGCTACCTCCACCTGGCTCTCATCCTGCTCAGAGAACGCTTCTGGGGCGCCCTGGCTCTCAGCTCTTTGCCATTTCTCCCTCAGCCTCTCTTGGTAATAAGCTGACTCATCAGATGCTTCGCTTCTGTGAACTCTTTTCATTTAAAGGCATCAAATCCAGGTCTGAGCTTACTTGCAGTGAGGCATGCTGAATACCTCTCACTCGCTGTTTTCCGTGAAAAGATTTTTATTATAGAACAAAGAGCATCAAACTTATGTGAAGTGAACAAAAGAAACGAGCAGGCACGTGGCATTTTCATCATGTGAACTCTTTCCATGAAAACTGAACAGAACAAGTAGAGGTTCCTAGAAGGAGCTGGGAATAGCAGCAACATCTAATAAGATTTAATTGGGGGAAATTAATTTACCTATGACCTATTTAAACAAGCCCCAAGAACTGTTCTTTATAATCTCCCTATTTTCTCATTATTACCTGGACCATAAGCCAGGCTCGCTACTGCTTCTGGGTAATGAGACCTATTAACACTATAGAATTTGTGATTTTGCTCTTACTTAAGCTAAGTATTTTAATATGCTTTAATATTTATTTTAATAGGTCTCACCATATTACACGATTTTCATTGTTAGCTAACTCTGAGTTCAGCAGTTAATATGGTGTCTCAGTGATTGACAGAGAGAAACGAAGGCCTTTGTCTGGCAGTTACAAACGTACGGGCTTGTTTCCAGCTCACGACCACTTTTCACATCTTTGCTAACTCTCATGAATCATTAAGGATGCAGGACCACCCTATTCAGGTCAATACTTCCTTCTCTTTACAAACATCAGCATACAGAAATTATCCCAGGAATGACAATATCAGATCAGTCACATTCATTATTTCTTTTTTTTATCAATCAAATGTATAATTTATTTTTTATTAGATATTTTCTTTATTTACATTTTAAATGTTATCCCTTTCTAGTTTTCCCTCCGAAAATTCTCTATCCTCTCTCTCCTCCCCCTGCTCCCCAACCCACCCACTCCCACTTCCTGGCCCAGGCATTCCCCTATACTGGGGCATAGAACCTTCACAGGACCTAGGGCCTCTCCTCCCATTGATAACCATCTGGGCCATCCTCTGCTACATATGCAGCTAGAGCCATGAGTCCCACCATGTGTACTCTTTGGTTGGTGGTTTAGTCCCAGGGAGCTCTGGGGTTACTGGTTAGTTCATATTGTTGTTCCTCCTATGGGGCTGCAAACCCCTTCAGCTCCTTGGGTACTTTCTCTAGCTCCTTCTTTGGGGACCCTGTGCTCCATCTAATGGATGACTGTGAGCTTCCACTTCTGTATTAGTCAGGCACTGACAGAGCCTCTCAGGAGACAGCTATATCAGGGTCCTGTCAGATATGGACACAGGGGGAAAATTCCTGAACAGAACAGCAATGGCTTGTGCTGTAAGATCAAGAATCGACAAATGGAACCTCATAAAATTGCAAAGCTTCTGTAAGGCAAAAGATACTGTCAATAAGACAAAAAGGCCACCAACAGATTGGGAAAAGATCTTTACCAAACAAAAATCTGATAGGGGACTAATATCCAATATATATAAAGAACTCAAGAAGCTGGACTCCAGAAAACCAAATAACCCCATTTAAAAATGAGGTACATAGCTAAACAAAGAATTCTCAAATGAGGAATACCGAATGGCTAAGAAGCACCTAAAAAAATGTTCAACATCCTTAATCATCAAGGAAATGCAAATCAAAACAACCCTGAGATTCCATCTCACACCAGTAAGAATGGCTAAGATCAAAAACTCAGGTGACAGCAGATGCTGGCGAGGATGTGGAGAAAGAGGAACACTCCTCCATTGCTGGTGGGATTGCAAGCTGCTACAACCACTCTGGATATCAGTTTGGCAGTTCCTCAGAAAATTGGACATAGTTCTACCAGAAGATCCAGCAATACTTCTCCTAGGCATATACCCAGAAGATGCTCCAACATGTAATAAGGACACATGCTCTACTTTGTTCATAGCAGCCTTATTTATAATAGCCAGAAGTTGGAAAGAACCCAGAACTCAACAGAAGAATGGATACAGAAAATGTGATGCATTTACACAATGGAGTACTACTCAGCTATTAAAAACAATGAATTCATGAAATTCTTAGACAAATGGATGGATGTGGAGGATATCATCCTAAGTGAGGTAACCCAATCACAAAAGAACACACATGATATGCACTTACTGATAAGTGGATATTAGCCCAGGAGCTCAGAATACCCAAAATACAATTTGCAAAACACATGAAACTCAAGGAGAAGGAAGACCAAAGTGTTCACACTTTGATCCTTCTTAAAAGGGGGAACAGAATACACATGGAAAGAGTTACAGAGACAAAGTGTGGAGCAGAAACTGAAGGAAAGGCCATCCAGAGACTGCCCCACCTGGGGATCCATCCCATAAACAACCACCAAAGCCAGACACTATTGCAGATGCCAACAAGACATTCATCATTTCTTAAAAGGCGTATGATGCAAGCAGATGGATTAGCATCTGAACATTTTTCAGTATTGATAAAAATGAAGGCGTCTGTTTCATGAGGTTGGTTTGTTTTTTGAGACGGTGTTACTCTGTATAGCCTTGGCTGTCCTGTAGACCAGGCTGGCCTCGAACTCAGAGACCCACCTGCCTCTGCCTCCTGAGTACCTGGATTAAAGGCTCATACCCAGCTTGGCATACCATGGCCCAGCTTGATAATTTTTTAAAAACTAGCACATTCTACTGCAGGCCTCTGCTGGAGCCGAGACATCCATCTATGTGGTTAACATTCTATATGTCTCCATGAGTGCTAGCATTCTATATGTCCCTGTAAGTGTAAGCATTCTATATGCCTCCATGAGTGCTAGCATTCTATATGTCCCTGTAAGTGTAAGCATTCTATATGCCTCCATGAGCGCTTGTCTTCTAACACTGCATTCGTTTTACCTCTGTGCACAATTTCAAATTATAAAGTCGATGTTACCCTTAAAAATTCCTTTTCATTCAACTTTATATTAATATTTCTTTGGACATAAAAATGAGAAAACTGAGCCGGGTGTGGTGGCGCACACCTTTAATCCCAGCACTCGGGAGGCAGAGGCAGGCAGATTTCTGAGTTCGAGGCCAGCCAGGGCTATACAGAGAAACCCTGTCATGAAAAACCAAAAAAAAGAAAAAAGAAAAAAGAAAAAAAAGAAAAGAAAAAAGAAAAAAAATAGAAAAGAAAAGAAAAGAAAAGAAAAGAAAAGAAAAGAAAAGAAAAGAAAAGAAAAGAAAACTAAACTATGTGAAAATCTTAGGCTACTGACCTGTTAATTAAATACTGCTTGCTTAGGTTAGCAAGCCTGTTTCTTGCAGATATTCTAGATGACAGTACTAGCAAGCACTGCTGTAGGCTCTCTGAAGTGATTCACCCCACCAATGGCTTCTCACAATGCAGTTTGTATAAATCGAAAATTTTGAGCACGGGATGGGGGTGGGGGTGGGGAGGCTGAGGGACAACAGAACCCAAGTGTGTTTGCAAATGCAATAAGGAAACCTACTGAATCTGCAGTGACTTGACTCTGCTTTTATGTCAGACCAGGGTCCCTAACTCCTTAGGAGATCTTATATAAGAAAGCCTTAATAAGTTTCTGATGCAAAGTAATCCTTGCCTACTTTGTGATGACAGACAGTATATTTCCATTTTTCCACTGCAACCATTCACCCCTAGCTACTACAGCCTGATATCACCACTTCTAAAGGTCCTCATTTGCTTAGAAACCAGGCCCACCTACTAGCTCAGATAACATGACTGAAGCCAAATGAGATCCAATAAGAGGTACAGCTTCTTGTCTAAATGAATACAAAGGATAAAACCCCAATAAATAGAGGTTTCCACAGCAAACTTAAATACATTAAAACTGTATGGGAGTAGTTATATAAAACCATCTATAAAATGAAACACTGCTCCTAAGTTCTTATGATTGTCAATACTCCAAACCCACGTAAGGTGAAATTTTCCTTGCTTATTATTTGGTCTCTTGCACTTGGGATGAATTAAGATATTAAGTAAGACATGTGTGCAAGTCGAGCCTAGCTGTTTCATTCTTACACACACTGGAATAAAAGAACTCAACTGTTTTCTTAAGAAAGGCCCAAAGACCTTAAAAGAAGCCTTACAGAATTAAGGCTTTTTATGAAAGAAACCAACGATGGGACACGGGCTCCTACAACAAAACTTGAACACAGAGACCTTGCATGCATTTAGAGCTGGTATTTTCAATTCTACCAGGAATTCTAGTGAAGAAAAAAAAACCTACCATTCCAATTCCTGGGCTGCAGAGAGATGGCTCAATGGCTATGAGCAGGCTGATATCTTCCAGAGAAACGATTACTCACACAGCGATTTACAACCCCGCTCTTTTCACCACCACCCTAGCCCTCACCCCTGAGAACACTGGGTATGCTAGTGCTACATAAACAAACACTCATGTACATAAGATAAATTAAAACACAGATACCATTCCTCACCAAAAGCAATGACAGTGAGTTTAATCTACCTACCTACCTACCTACCCACCCACCCACTCACCCATCCTCCCTCCCACCTACTTATTTAAAGACAAGGTTTTGCTCTGGAACACAGAGTGGTTTCAAATGTATGAGCCTCCTGCCTCAGCTTCCTGAGTGCTGCCATTCCAAGTATGTGCCACCAGGGGCCAATACAGGTATTTCTTAAGCTAGCCTCTAGAAACTTTTCTATGCTACCTAACAAGATTCAGAGAAAGAGCTCCACAGTGCCCCAGTCTCAACTCCCTGGGACAGGAGGATGACGGTGGACACGCCCTCAGCACCATGATACTCAGTGTCTGAACTCTGAGCAAGGCAGGTGAGCGGACCCAGGCTTTCTTCTTAATTCAGAACGTGAGTGCACTCACCTCTGCTTAAAGAGTGTTCCGTAACGGAAGGACATAATATCAGACGGCTTAAACATAGGGGCTGTTGAGCGTGGATACCTGAAGAGTTCACTACTCATTTTGTATGATTTTTTATTATACTCAATACCTTTTTTAAGTTTCATAAGTTTATAGCTTGGACCTAATCTATTTGTAAACATATGTGGTTCTTCAATATGATACAATCTTTGGACAATCAAAGAAAATAACCAAGGATAAACCCAGAGTTGTCAATGAACATTTTATGTGGGTTTAACTTCCAGTTCAACAGTAAAAGCACACACTCGAGAGCCAGCTTTCCACGTCTGAATGCCAAGGGTGCCACTCACTAGTCTTGTGGTTAGACAAATATTACCCAGTGTCTCGGCTTCATACATAACCAGGGATGACAAAGATGTCATGAGAACTAAATTAACCAGTGTTTATAACAATGCTTGTTATAAACTCACTCTCATTTCACTGTCAACAGCAAGACTTCATAATTTTCACAGGAAAACTGTTCACCAACCCCAAGTCTGCTACCCAGTCACCCCTCAGAATGACAAAGTGGTACGACCTGGAGTTTCACGCCTTGTTAAGCTTGTGAACTATGAACCTTTGCCTGTCTACTCATGAGTAACCTGTAGATAAACTAGATCGTTGACCTGCAGATTATAGGCATCTGAGTTTACTTTCTGCTAAGGTATATATATATATATATATATATATATATATATATATATATATTCCAGATATAACACAACTCTGTTGCTGTGTGTGTGTGTGTGTGTGTGTATTACAGTTTAGAGTACTAATTCAGTCGTGTGCCAGTGCTGTCTTTCATTTTTTCTGGACCTTTCCTCTCTTACGCACATGCATTGCCCCTTCAACAGGAGCATGCGATTTAAAATGCCAGAAATGAGAGAATGACTTGTATTTGCATGTGACAAAGGTTGAACACATTCTGTACCTGTATTTATGAATGATGGCATTGAATAGTTTCCCATCTCTCCAGCAGGTAGTGAAGTTTTCACACCGCACCCCGGCATAGCCTTCTGTCGCCTGCTGTGTCCACAGGAGCAGCCTTTCTTTCGCAGACATGTCCTCTGATTCTCCAGTTACATGGATGTCAGAGATCTAAATATAACCGAAGCATCAGACCATTAGGAAGGAAGGAAGGGAGCTCGGAGGGTAAAAGGCTACTATGTGCTAAGTCCTTACATCCCATTTTCCTTGATACTGTAATTCTTCTTGTTGTGCTAAATATAATACTAAATATGCTTCCCCCTTTAAAAGAGAAAAAACTGAATTCCAAGCATATTTGACTTATCTGTGTCCAAGTTAAAAGCTTCCAATGAAATTTTAAATATAGAACACACTAAATGTATAGTCTTTAAAAGATAAACAAACAACTACAACAAAAATCCCTAAAGGCAAAGAATCCAGACTACCCCAGACTGAGGTGGCACAATGACGTCATGCTGGTACCGTTAGAGAAACAAGAGGAACTGGATTTACAGACAGACATCTTCATGGGCAGAGCAGCATGCTAAGCCACAAAATGTAGAAGATACAGTTTGGGCTTTCATCCTTGGATTTGTAATGGACTATTCAACTTCTGTTTGACGCAGTTACTTTGATAAGCCTTTCTCTGTTTTGTAGCGGATGCTAGACTACTACATCCGTGCTGCTTTCTTACATGAGCAGCCGTGGCGACCCTCACGCCAACCCATTGGAAGCTGCCCTGCAAGGGGGGGGGGTGTCTGCATGCTAGACCTGCAAAGCTCACCTGCTTTTGTATTATACCAAAACTTAACGGCATGAAAAACTCACATTCTTTGCTAATGACAACTTATGTGGTCCCCTCCCCCACCCCCATGCAAACAAAGCAGAAATAAAAGTCGCAAATGACTCTTATGCAGAATCTGATCCAACAAGTATTTCATGTGAAGACTAAGGAAATGGTGCCCTTCATGTTTATTAAGTATATTCTGTAATGCTTTACCTAATCACCTATAAACATTTTGTGACTCTTTGCTCCGTTTTAGTAAAGTTGTCCTGTGCACTTTACTTGTTTGTACAGTTCTGAGAACCCCTTCCCCTGAGCAACAAAGAGGACGTGGGTGTGCACTGTTCTCTCAGAGCCCCTTCCATTGAGGGGTGGGAAAGAACATGGATCTCCAGGGGTGCATTCTCCCAACTCTTTGATCTGGGTTGTCCTTGACCTGCTGTCAACTAGACAGGGCACAAAGCGTCTTCACCAGGGGCTGCCTAGTAGATCCACAGCTGGGATTAACATTGATAGATAATTGTTTGCCAGCAGAGCAATGTGTGGAACTAAGAGAACAAGAACAGGAAGCAAGTCAGAAGCTGGGAAAGGTGTGTGTGTGTGTGTGTGTGCGTGCGAAGTCACAAACTCCTCTGCAACAGAAACAGAGTCCCAGAGCAGAGCAATGACATCTGCTTCTGGTCTGTGGGCCAGCTTCTTATCTATCAAATGAGAGGTAGGCGGCTGCTGACGAGGTTTAAGGCCCCTCTCCAGATAAACTCTTAAAAGACTATAAACACAACAGAGAAAACAGAGAACTAAGAGGTCAAATGCAGAGGCAAACAGCTCAAAGTGGATACTGGGGCAATGCCAAGCTTGAACAGGAAGTTCTTCATTTTTCCCAGTTACCACAGAGGCAGGGGCATGGCCAATCTGAGGGTCCGAGGTAGAAACACTGCTCAAGAAGAGCTCTTCCTAGGCTGGCATGGCAGACACTACCATGTCTGCTGTTGTAGATGAAGGTAGGGCCTCCCTCCCTCCTCTCCCTGGCCCTACAGAGGCGGTCGGCATGGGGGCAGCCCCCTGCACTGGGCAAAGGTGGAGACACTGGCCTTAAAATGGCTGGGATTTGAACCTGAAGCCCTTTCTCCATTTGATTCATCTTCCCTAAGAATCTGTGCTAATCTCCACAGCATGGGAAAGAACCGAGTGCACGGACAGACCACTTAGCACACAGAATTTTGTTTTCATTTTTCCATAAGGAAAACAACTATCACTGCTTTCTCCTTAATCACGTCCAAGGATGTTGAGATGTAATGATCTGAGATGACTTTGGTGGCACGGCCCAGGACGATTTGCTTCTCTGTGACTGCACACTCATGTCAGGAAGCCACATAGGAATGTTCCCTCCCTTGTAACCTAATGGGAGTTATTACATCATGTAGGAGAATTCTGAACTAGCATGGTGATATCATCACCTTGCACAGAGGAAGTCCATGTTCAGTGTAGACTGAATGTTTTACTCAGCATTAGCATGACTTGCTGACACATGGCACACGGGAAATACATGTTCAACGTATTTTATGTTGTGTTCTTGTTCCTTTTTACAAAGGGAGACACAAAACCTGCACTTTATGTTCTTCCCAATTCTCAATGTATAGAGGACTGTTTCTGCTGTTTCTAGCTTATTCAAGAACATTCTGGGCCAATCCAGTTACAAAAGTCATAATCCATAAATGAGCAAAGTTAGTAAATTTCAACAATAAGGTGCCAGTGTTTTATGAGCATGAATGCTATGCTACCTGAGAGACAGCAAAGATGAGTTTACAGGTCTGCAATAGTGACCAAAAAAAGTCGATCTTATATTTAAATAATTTTCAACAGGAGAATTCTAGACTGCCAGTCACACACGTACTAGTTTGGACTATTACACATATACACACTACTTTTAAAACTCTAATTAAAAAATACACATTCAATTATGTCACAAAGCATGACTCGCATCGACAGCTAACACAACGGCTCATTTTCTGCTTCTTGGGCTATTCTCAATGAGGTGATCATCCAGTTGCTGAGCCTTTCCATCTGTGGTGTGTGTTTGGTTCACTGCTTCCGATCCGATCTGCCTCCCACAACTCCAGACTTGCCAGACGTCGCATCCCATGACAACTAGCGCCTCCTGAGTGCCTGACGTGGATCCTCGCTTTTGACTGAGTTTCCAGTCTCCTCCTCAATCCTAACTCAACCTTCAGCCAAGTCCTCTGGACCTGTGGGGATGCTTTCAAACCAATGTGCCTAGGATTACAAAGATCTCACTTTTCCCATTAAAGGACGCTGCCATTCTACTCCAAAATCATGGATCCATGCCTGCTAGGCACCTGAGTGCATCTTACAAGCCTCATCTCCACTTAACGTGGAAAACTTTTCCACGTTCTTCACTCACATTCAGCATCCTTGGTATGAGCCTCAAACAAGCCAATCCTATCAATCTCAAAGACTAACTCCCAGCACACTCTCTCCCACTGGCCATATTCTCATTCTCAATCTCTCTCTCTCTCTCTCTCTCTCTCTCTCTCTCTCTCTCTCTCTCTCTCTCTCCCTCCTACACCCTCACCCTTAAGAGATGTTACCCTTACCTACAGAGATGCACACCATGACCTTCAAAATTCAACGTGCCTGACACCAGACTTCTCATTCTGAGTCATGCAGTCCCAACGACGTTCCTCGCTCAGGGAACGGCCCGCCATTTGCCCAGTCCCCACACATCGAAAGCTCTGTCACCCATGATGCATCTTGAACCTCTACACTCATTTTCCCTGGCTCTCCCTCGACCCTAAGCAACTCTCATACAATGAACAACAAGTACTCCAGTGTCTCTTCAACTTAGCATCCCAGCGCCTTGCTCAGGTACCCCCGATCACCTCAACCATAGCATGCGCTCAAATACTCACCCCAGGAAATGCAGGGGCTGGGTAAGGAGGTCCTTGTGCTCACAGATAAGCATAAGGGGAACCAGTCATGTTAAATACACAGGCTGTTCCTTCAGAGGGAGAGGGTTTGTAACAGTTTTCCACCCAGGGTTAGAGGGCTGGCTCTTTAACTACCAAAGCCCAAGTTAGCTTCAAAGTCGCTTTCAATATAAAATGATGTTCTGGTGAGCTCCCAGTAATTTTAGCCTTAGCAAAACCTCCGCCATCTTCCAGAATGGACTTTCCCTACAGAAATCTGAGGGTATGGACTGTCATGTCTTTGGTATGCTTTTAAGACGTTTTATTCACTAGTGACACCAGCCTTTAACACAAGGAAATGTTATTTAACTTTTCAACTAGGCAAATTCTGTGAGCTTTGGTCCCTCTTCTGTTTCAACTGTTAAAATTGAGAAGCTAATCACAGGCTCTACCTTAAGTCCACACGATATAACTAGTTCCACTCACACATGAGAGCTCTGACCCACTGAGCGTGCCAACATAGAAACACGCCAACCACTGTGTGCTTTCTGCCGTTCACACGTGGATGAACAGGATGATCAAAATTTCACAGAATGAATGAGGAAGTGCTATTTGTTCCTCACGGAGTAAACCCATCCAGGGCACAGCAGAGTGGGCAGTGGCAGCTGCCGTCTACCTCTCTACACGTATCCCTTCTGATTTATGATTCTAAGAAAGAACGGTCTTCAGGATTTCCACACCAAATGCGAACACTTCCCAGAGTCCCATCAGGAGCTGGTTCAGAGTGTTACCCAGTTACTGACCTGCCTCCAGATTAGCCAACAACCATCTACGCTGAGGTCCGCCCTATTTGCATGAGCAGTGCAGTTTATTCTCTTTCCTTCTAGTTTCTTTCTGTTTGTTTTCTGTAGCAGTGGCTGCAGAATGAAGACTACACTAAGCCAGACTGGTCCCCAACTTGCAGAGGTCTTCCTGTCTCTGCCTCCAAAATGCTGGGATTAAAGGTGTGCACCCCTATGCCTGGCTTGTTCTTTATTCTGCAACCACCGCTGGCCTCTGCTGCTATTTCCAGAACCAAGGAACCACCACCACCCCCACCCCTGATTCTTTGCTGATGAAATCACATTGAACACATCTGGCTGTATGTATCATATGCTCTCTCGATATATAGGTTTATAAGTAACTTCTACCCTTAGAATGTTCTCTTCATATTCTGCCTAATACAGACACATCAGGCAGATGTTAGATGTCTACTTAATAAGGAGGTGTGGGGATGGGGAGAAAGGAAGAACCAGGCATAAGTCAGAATGACTGCATACTGTCACGTAAATCTCTGCAAACCCTGCCACTGCAGGAATGAACGATGATCAACGTCGCTTTGCAGTAAAAGCAGATAATCTGACCACCACATGTAAGTGCCTCAAAGGGAGCAGAAGCGGAGGCTATTCGAGAATGACCAGTATCAAGGAGAGAAGCTGATTATTTTTCTAAACGAACAAAAAGCAAGAAAGCCCTCCCAAGCTTGATAGGACATGATCTGGAGGTGAAAGAAAACCCACTACCGTATCCCAGCTAGCTCCCTGATTGGATTCTCAGTTGATTGCTTAATGGCCCATTTACTGGGAAGTGAGGAACGTTATCAGTGTAGAGTCAGCAGGGAACAGGAATGGCCTCTGAGCAAAGTCAACTGGACCAGACGACTGGGAAGCAGGGACGTCCTATTTTTACAGATATCGTCATCATGATGGCATGCACAGAGCCCATTCCAAGGTTGGCGCCAATACTCCCTGAAAATGTATCCACATTTTATTCACTTGTTTTCAGTATGGGAGGCTGAGCTCAGGCCATGCTCACGTTAGGCAAGCATTTTGATGAGGACTTATATATCCTACCTTGTGTGTACATTTTCAGTATTTAAAAATAATTATGTGTTCTTTTAAACTTTCATCGAATTGATTATTAGTTAATGTGCACAAAAACTAGAAATGCCAATATAAGCTGTTTCTTGTAGGTAAGGCTATAGATCAGAAGATTAAGAAATCAGAGAATTCAGACTGACAAACAGCAAAGCCACTTGGGGAAATCCTGTCACTTTAATAGCCAACAAGCTGAAAGAAAGACATGGTGCCCAGGGTCTAACCTCTTGCTTGGATCCAGGTTCCCTAGATTCCAGCTCAGGGTTTGTAGGAGTGAAATTTCTCTTCCAAATTAAGAAAACTGTATTAACAGATATATTTTCAGCAGCCACTGCTCAACTGCTTAAATTAACATCACTTTCCTGGATTAACAGAGACAGTAGCCACTGCTATGGGCATCATCCTGTAAGGTCATCCCCTTGTTCTGCCTCCACGACTGTAGTCTCAAGTTGGAGGAGTGTCAGTTTCAACGGGGACAGGGTGGCTAGTACCCAGAACGTCACATGGTTCCCGAGGCATTGTCATGCCTGGCTCTCTCACATAAACAGGAGACAACAGGGCTCATAAAAAGACAAAAAGAAACAGAGCTCTCAGTAAACTGCACATGGTAATATGTGATCACTCGGGAGGCTGAGGCAGGAGGATTACTTGAGTATCCAGAAAGTCAAGCCCAACATGGACAACACAGTAAAAGATTCCATCTCAAATGCACTGATATTTTTCCTTCGCTGGCAGCCCTCCTCCCTGCAGACCTGCAGATCTATCTGCCTCTGGTATTCTCTCACCTCCTAGCGACTCAATGCCTTAAGTGCATCCTACGAAGGGGTAAACAACCAAAGGTGACTCCAAGAACTGGCTTCCCCCAGGAGAATGCCTGTCTGGATAGATGAAGCTTGAAGCTAGCTCTGGCATCTGTAGAGCAGCACACTTATCTGGGATGGCTGAAGAGAGGGGCAAGGAGCACAGGCTGCAGCAGCCTCGCTGTGCTGTGTGGGATGCTCTGGGATGGCGGGACAGAAGGGAAGGTCTTGGTAGAACTTTTAAGAACCTTGTGCCTCAGAGGATGGTTAAAGGCTTTCCCCGAATCCACAGGAAATGATGATGAAAGGATCACGATGCACACAGCATGCGCTCTATTTCTATGTCACCTCATTTAATGGGACAGAGAGTCACACCCACTTTAGGGATGAGGATGGTAAGAACTAACTTTAAGTTTTCTGATTGAAGATCTCCAATGTGTTCTGTATTCTACCACACACAAGAGGTGTTGCCACCGATGAACCACTTTGTTCTAGTAATATGGGACACGACATCTGAGACAGATGGTGGGCGTGGTAATGACACCTGGTCAAAGGGTCACCTACACAGACATAAAGTCCTTAACCCTTTACACAGTTTGCTGGCTAGTCTTCTGTCACCTTGATACAGGCTCAAGCAATCTGGGAAAGGAGAGTTGGGATGCTTCCTACTGGCCTGTGGGTACAGCTGTGGGGGTACGTTCTTGACTGAGGACTGATATGGGAGGGACCATCTCACTGGAATGTACAACCCTTGGGCTGGAGGCCCTGGGTCCTATTGGACCCAGCAGAAGTAAGCCAGTAAGCAGAGTCCCCCCCCCCCCCCCAGGCTGTGGCTTCAGCCCCTGCTTCCAGGACCCTGCTCTGACTTCCCTAACTGATGAACTGTGCTGTAGAAGTGTGAGCCAAATGAGCCCTTTCTTCTCCAAGTTGTTCAGCGTCATCATGTTTCATGACAGTAACAGAAACCTTCAGACCCGGTTAGATGGAAAAATACTGTCAAGCAGAAACTGGATTTCTTAGCATATTTTATTAGAATAAAACATTCTTTGTGAGAATTTAAACTGCATTAAGAATGAATGAAAGCCATAGCTAGGGAAGAAGAATGAGCACAGGGTGTCCTTCTAAACCAAGAAGTTTTTCACTCAGATATGTATGTCCACAGAGGACTCTGGGCCACGGTGTGGCAGCTACTACCCAGTCCCACCCTCCCTCCTCCGTGACATTGCTGGGCATCAGTTTCCTTTCATACAAAATGCGGAGACAATAGTGTCCTGTAGACATCTCAGGGTAAACTGAGGTCATTGTATCCGGAGGAACACTGCTTAAACTCTGATTCACACCATTTGCGACTGCAGTCAGGCAAAGTCTAATTCCACACTGAATTGCGGTCAACACAGCACGTATTTTCAAGTTAAGATGTTGCTTCTAAAGACAATTCTTTCAAAAGCAATCTAATTATTTTGGCAGAAAGAAGTATAATCAACACATTTTTAGTGGCTGCTTCCAAGCTGCTTTAAAAAAAAAAATGTGATAGCATGTTCCACAAAATATTTTAAGTGAAAATGTTGCTCAAACATTTTACAACTGTAAAGATTACAAACCTACAAACTACCGACATAAAAGAAATGGCTAAAAGAAAGACAGAAGTGATCTAAACATTGGCAAAAATCAGGCTGAACTTGTAGATTAAAAAAAAAAAAAAAAAAAACTTACTAAAAATAAAATACCAACGCTAAATTGAAGACTCCAGGAAATTCCCTCATTTTTATTCAAACACAAAAATCGCCCGTTTCTTTGGTAGAAAGAGAGAATCTCAGGCTTTTATAGCTCCTCCATAGACTTTAAAATATAGGACATTGTAAAGCTGACTGGTATCCAACTTCTAAGTAATTACATTTTCATTAATTAAATAACTACAAACAGTCAAAAATCAACACACACATACTAAAAAGAGATAAAATGGTTCAGAAAGGAACAAATTACTCTACTAATCCATGATCTTTAGCTTCAGGATGTACAGAGTTCAAGCTATCATAGGACAGAAAAAAACACATTCTGAGTTTCTAACAGTCCTTAAATCTCAGTATGAACTCTGTTAGCTGAAACAGAGAAAAAATAATGAATAAATATATTTCAGTATATTGGGTTCCTTTTACATTTTAAGATGACTCCAAATTTTTTTAAGCTTCAAATATAAAAGTTGATGTAATAAAACAACTCCTCTCTTCATTTACTGGCAGAGACCGCCAATTTCTCTACAAGAGCCACACTGATCATTTTCAGTCCTTGACTCAAAGAAGACTGGAGGTTCAGCACACAGAAGTACTATTTTCATTAGTTGGTACATCTGGTTTTGGGGAAGAAAATTCAACCCCACCACTGTCCAGAAACCTGAGTTTTAAGGGACTTAGGTTTACAGCCTGGTCCCCGCCATCTGCTGTAAACAATGGGCTGTAAGATAAGAAAAGGGTACCCTACTTTACTTAATTTCTTGTCTTAATCCAACATTCAATACACAGTAAATGCCAGACTAAGGAAGAAGGGGAAAGAAATCACTGAAAATTGCGAAGTGTATATTTACATACAAGAAGTTACAGGAATGTAAAACTGGGAAAGGTGTGCAGGAAAAGGAAGCGTGTATCAGGTCAACAGCTCAGCTCAGACAGCTTTAAGTCAACGTGAAGTGAGTTGAGCAGTCTGTTTAAACCTCCTGAGCCTCACCTAGAGCCACTTCACAGGCATCTTCTAAAAATGATCTTGTGGGGAAGTGCCTAGCATATAGTAGGACCCAAAGAAGAACATGCTTAACAGAAGACCATGGTCTGTTCCAATGGAGTCTGAAAGACCAGGAAATCACACAAGTGATGATGGCTAAGTTATACTGCTTTCTTTCTGACGACTGTAAGAACTCAGACCTGATACACACAGAGGCGTGCGCTGACATGCACACACCTGTACACTCTGTCGCAACCACGCTCATCTCCTGTTGAGCTCTATCTTCGTTTACTACATTGGAACCACTGTGAATGACACACAGGGATCTGTATTTTCAAGAATCTACCCACATTAATCTCACACATGGTTAGGTTAGAGAAGCCATGGTCTATAAGGAGAGAAACCAAGGGAATGGCAACTGTATCCACCTAACAAGACTGGGATGAAGTGGGTTTTGTGAAACTGAACAAAAACTATGTGTGAGAAAAGCTAGCGGGTGAAGGTAGAGCCCATGCCAAGGGGTATGGTAAGCATGAGTGTGCACAGCAGGTATTGTGCCATGGGATATAGGACATACACAACACACACACACACACACACACACACACACACACACACACACACACTAGTGTGCACAGCAGGTACCATGCCACCGGATACAGGACACAGGAGTATGCACAGTAGGTGGTCCCTTTAACCACAGGCACTGAGACAGCCTGTGTACAAGAACCACCTGAGCTTTGCTGCCTGTGTCAGTCACTCCATCCTTCACCAATGATCCTCCGAGCATCAGCTCTTGTTCTCATTTCTTCTAGTGGTTTCCCTCAGGACACTTGCTTTAAATTAAAGTAGCCTCACTGTGCTGCCCAGGGTAAGGTGCCATGGCCATTCACAGACACAACCGCATTACGAATAAGCACATGAGTTCTGATCAGCTCTATTTCTGTACTGGGGTGGCTTACTGCTTCTATGCCAAGCAGTCCACACCCTACTGGGCATAGTGGACAATTTCCTGGAATTTCTGAGCTTAAGCAAAGCCCCTGCCTCAGCTGGCTTGGAGATCAGCAACCACTCCCAGGTAGAACAGCTTTGACAATGTAACAGACATCATGCCATTAAGTCAGAGACTGTATCATGCTATATTATCTTAGAACCTATTTCATCTTTTGAGTTTTCTTTTCTTCAATCTGTATGCAGACTACCTATTTGGCCTATTTCATACAAATGCTTCGGTAATCTAAAGACATAACATGTCTGAAAGCATTTTCCAATCTCAAAGCATCACACAAATTTAATACCCATTGCCCCTTTGCACAATCAGCCACCTGTCCCAATACGCATGTGTGCGTATGAGATGCTCATTGGGCACGTGCGAAAGGGGAGCTGTGAGCCAGGAATGCCTCTCAGCACATTATCACAAGGGATTAAAGGAGAGACAGGCTGGTCATCTGCACGGCGAATGATCGATGTCACAAGACCAGGGCAGTTCAGACCAGGTTAAGAGGAGCTCAAAGAGATGCTCCCTATTCTATTTCAAAGTCCTCAAAAGTCCTCAAGGCCAACCCTGCGCACACAGTGAGGAAGCCTGAATCGGGTGAGACAAATATGAAGGATAAAACAAGGTAGATGAACAATGGCTGTGTAGCTCACAAGCTATTTCTGAGGGGGGAAAATACTACTGTAGGGGCGAGGTCCGTCACCTACATCAAATCCATGAAAAGCAGAGTCCACTGTCACACAGTTAGGTAGACAGTTCTGATCAAACACATTTATGCTGACATGAGAAAACACCTGTAAGGATACAAGAAGAATGACCCCAGACAAACAGCCACGCTGTTGATGCTGACTCTTTCTGTATGCCAAGATAAACAGTCTTTATTGGGACTAGAGGAGACGAAATGCCAAGGAACTTAGGCCAAATCGTAGCTCCCTCTCTCTGCCTTGATCTAGGAGATGCTACACGCCACTGTAGCACAGTCACCTAAGAGATCCAACTGTCAGCTACACACCAGCATAGTGCAGCCACTTAGCACATCCAGCTGTCAGCTAAGTCACACACCACTGTAGCAGTCACTTAACAAACCCAACTGACAGCCTTGTGATATTTTCACATGTATTTTCCAATGAAACTTAACAAAACAAAAAACTCATTTGGTAGAACAGATCACAAAACCCTTGATATGAGAATTACAAAAAAGGCTCACTAAAGAAACAGGTTTTAATGAATCCCCATGAAGAAAAACAACGACCACCACACAGAGCTTACTTGATGGCAAATTATGAGGGAGATAAATGTAAGTGACATTCATAAACATGGGCAGCTTATTTGCTTTCTTATGCACTGGCCTTTATGCCAGACCTGCCCAGAGAATGCCTCCATGGCTTGTTTTCCTTTTAAAATGCAACCAGTGTAAAACATAAACAGAACTTCATGAGGCAGAACACTGGCAAGGCCTGTGGTGTACACAAACAGGAATTCAGTCACCAAGGTCAACAATGACTATGCACACGAACCCTAGTAAAATCTCCTTTGGTATCTGCCCAGGGACCCACACTGGTGATACAAGGACCTGCCCAGGAAGCTGAGCATCACGGATACCATTTACACCCAGACCTTTCTGGGTAAAAGATAAAGTTAGGGAAAGCTTAATGGGGGGGGGGGGGGAGCCCTGATTTAGTAACTCAGAGAAGTCATTTAGGTAATTCACTTCCCAGGGAAGTAAATTATACTGATCCAATTACATCTGAAAGATAAGTAATTTGTCCAAAGGTAAATATCAATGTCAGGGAAAAAGAGCCCAGCTTCCTGGCAGCCTGAGTCACATCCCAGTCCCAATGACATGCTGCCCCAACAATTTCTGATGTCAAACAGGGGTCATGGTATTTGGGCAAGCTAATGTTTGCCTCTGCCCTCAGCACACAGAAGATGGAAAGCAATTATGTGAATGTTCTTGCATGACAACTGATAAAGAGAGCTGGAATCTGGCCTCTTGGACTATAGAACAGAAGTCAGAATGTGGAGGACTGTACTATGTGCTACAGGGTCACTACATATTTCTTTTTAAACAATACTTTGTATTTTTATTGGCACGGTGATTGAACCTATTTGGGAACCACAGTGTGTATATGTATAACTGGCAATAATCAAATGGGCACTTTAGGCAATCTATAGTCTCAAATGTTTGTCTTTTTTTTTTTTTTTGGTATATGTTGGGAACATTAAAATCCTCTCTGCTATCTACACTGAGGTATTCAACTGTTTTCTTATTTAACTTTCACCTATCACAGAGCTAAGTTTCTATAGACTATTACAAAAGAAAAATCAAGAGCCATGAATGAAAGACATCAAGCCTAAGCGGCCTGCTAAGCCAGCGCTTTCCCAAGTTCCGCAACGATAGAATGTAAGTGCTATTTAAAGCAAGGGTAAGAAACATGGGTCACAGGCAAGAGAAAGTCGCAGTGTTGACATATGAAAACCCTTTACCTTTGACATGGGCTAATACGCAGATGGCATTTTTGAGACGCTGCTACTATAGAGTCTGGTGTGAGGAGGAGGAGGAGCAGTCACTCCAGTGCCGCTTACCTGGCATCCATCGTCCCCAGGTGCATCCTTGGAGACACAGGACACGCCAGCAGAGAGGGAATGGTACCTCCTTTTTGTGAGCTGATGATGGTGAGCTCCGAAAGGGCGACCTCTCTCATCGTCGTCCTGTTCCGGGACACTGTTACAGCTTTTTGAGAGGTTTCCCACAAGTGTACTGTTTTTGAGGGACTTCTCTGTGACACAAAGAATGGGACTTGAGCTGGCTGCCGTTTGGGAAAGAGAAACATCGTCTTTTCTCAGGAATGTTCTGTGTTTTGAGTTGACATCACCCAAGTGTCTCTCCGTCTCTGGGCAATATGGAGAGCTATCTTCTGAAATCGTCTTGTCCGGGAGGCTAACTCGGACTTCTGAGTATCTCCCCCAAGCAGAGTTAACTGTCACTCGGTGGGGGCGGCCATCCACAGGGCTGGGCAGAGGTTTCTGATCACCGTGCCCTGTGGCCGCTCTCTTCCCCAGCTGCACAGCATCTTCCTTAGTGGGGCTTGCGGCAGGGTCCTCCCTCAGCGGTTCTCCGGAGGACACAGCTGGCTGTCCCCAGGCAGGCTGACTGACACCCTTCTTGCTTTCTCTTTCACTGCTTTGCCCCACCGGCTCGGTGTCATCTACAACTTTTTGGCCAGGCTTTCTTCTGAAATACTTTCTTCCGGGAGAGTATTTTTCAGGACTCAAGGGACTTTTGGCAGGATCGAAATACGGCTCTTCTTTCTCAGCCCGCACACAGCCACAGACATTCCCCATTTGATTCACGGGCACTCACGGCTCCACGAACTCACTCATTTCAAAATCCGGGGCTTCCAGGGACCCGCTCCACCAAGTCCCGAGACTCCACTCTGACCTGTAATTCCCAGCAGGCTGTGTGACCATCCTCTTCAGCCCAAAGCCATGTTGCTTATGAGAAAACCTCTTGCAAGAAATGCTGTGGCTCCCTGCCAGCCCGTCCTGTGTCTTATTAGGCACTGTGGCTCATTCCTGGCCACCAGTCCTCTCACACAAACATGACTGCTCACAGTCAAATCAGACCCCAGTGAACTTCCACGGCAAACCCTGAAGCTCACTCCGGAGACGACGGCCCTCCAGTTAACACTGTGCCTTCTGAAGTGCACACACACACACACACACACACACACACACACACACACACACACTATCAACAGCTGCATTAACCTCTGAAGCTAAGCAAACAGAAAGTAAACACAGTCAAGAGACTTGCTAGCAAAGTGCCCTTCAAGTTCAGTCTCAAAGTGCCTTTCAAACTCAAGCTCAGGGAGCCTCCCCTGGAAACGTCAACTACTTTTAGGGTCCATGCACAAATAAATGAAAAGCTTATGAGAATCTAGTGTTAAGACCAACTCAGAAAAAAGTAGCATAAAGGTATGATTCAACAATTGGATGAAGGGAAGATAAATACTGAAAGCCAAAAATACCTTTAATTATATCTAAAGCTGGTCTTTTAACATGGCTTGAGATAGTGTTCAAATCATAAATCTCTGATTATCTGCTCACTAGGATAGGATTGCCACATGACCAAATAACTACGTGACGGGATTTAAAGGGGGAGCACTTAGCTAAAGGAAGTGTGCGCACACTCTGACACATACATTGGGGCAGTTAAACTTTATGCTCTGTAATTGCACTTGGGTTAAATATTAAACAGCTTTAGCAGGGTCAAGGTGGGAAATTAAGAAGTCAGTATGGACTCAATACTCTGAGCTGCTTGTATTCCTAACCTTGAGTCACAGACACAGTGCAAAGGAAATCCGTGTGACAGGGAAGATACTGTCACACAAGCCAAAGTCAGCTGGAAAGTCGGTCACTGCCTTTCCTGGGGTAGTCTTTCACAATAAGAAAAAGAACTCAACGTGTTTTACTGAGGAGGGGCTATCCAGTCAAGGGTCAAGTCGACACACTGATGTTAAAGACGTCTGTAACCTATCTGTATTGTAAGGGTTTTCTTAATCATTTAGAAAGAAAATTAAACGTTATCCAGTGATATATTCTAGATGAAGGCTAGGGGGCAAAAAGTCTTGGGTTTGTTTGTTCTTAAGTTTTCAATGTGTACAAGGACAACGAACACCGTTTGAATGTGGAATGGCTTCTGTGTGTGCTGCCAGGGAGGGGAAGCAGGCTGGGATTGGCACACCCTCCACCCTTCCCTCCGGCCCTGCCAAACCAAGCAACTGTCCAGGGTTAAGTCACACGCCCTGTGCCCTTCCAGAAATGGCTCAGCCTTTGCATCTGCCTGGTAACTGGTACTTTTACAGTCTTCTTCTCCAATGCCCTGCCAGGCCTGGCACAGACCCTAAACTTTGCTTCAGACACTTCGAATTGTATTTCCTCCGCCGATGGATATACCACCCTTGGTTACGCTAACTTTAAAGAATCCTTTAACAGACAGCACACTGTACCTCATCATGATCTCGAATACAGTGGTTTATGACATGAGACCACCAGGAGTATAATTCCTACCTTCTGAATGTCAGACTGAAAAACAGATCCAATCTGTGATGCTCAAAGCAGTATTTTAAAAACCTACCACTTCTGTAAGAAGAGACAAACTTTGCTATATTCATACAATGAGTAGAGGAACTAAAGGCTGTGACACTCTGCGTGAGGTCGGTCACCACTCTTCTTCCTGGGCACAGCCAGGAGTTCTAATCTACGACGACGATCAGCACAGCACCAAGAAAGGCTTTATTTCATTTACATTTTACCCAAACAACCGTATTCAAGCTGTCAATCCTCCTGCCTCTAATCCCTGATGTGGAAACACAAGCAGTGGCTGACTTAACAGGTCATTCTTAAACAACCCTTACCGTTAACGTTCCTCAAATGTAGAGCCTATATGCTCTACATCTAATCCCCATTTACCGACATCCCCATCTGTTATTCCCTTCTTCCTACAGTAAGGAGCTGGGGACCGTTGTCCCCGGCAGCATTTCAGATTGCTGACCATCCCGCTATGCTCCCATTTTTCTTCTGAGGCTTCATCCATTCATTTTTCTGTTGCCTTCCACATCTCTCTGTATATTCCTATTCTGTCTCCACAACAAGACCTGCTCCTGCATCCTCTGAGGACCTCTCTGACAGAGAAGCAGCCACTTCTATGCTGTTAATTCGCTGACATCTCAGGGCTGCTCTGCAGCAGAATGGAACACAGGACAGTTCACTAACCCTTCTAACTCATCCGGACAGTAGAACGTCTTCCTCTCCACCACCCCAGATCTCACGCTATGATTTCTTCAAGTTTAACCTGAGCTCTCTTCTCCACTTTCTATACTCTGTGGCCAAGTTAGTTTCTTCTTTTCCCTTTCCCTTTCCCTTTCCCTTTCTCTTTCTTTCTTTCTTTCTTTCTTTCTTTCTTTCTTTCTTTCTTTCTTTTTCTTTCTTCAAAATATCACCTCTTAGATAAAATTTTTATCCCCACCTGGTCTATATCTCTCCTGTCTGAAAGCATTTCTGTGTCTTGCCCTCCCCCCACATACACACTATGACAGCCTCACTTCCATCTCGTTGACATAGAATTATCAATTTTAAAATCATTATTTTATTTATTGGAGGAGGGAACACTTATTAAAGTCAGTTCTTTCTACCATGTGTACTCCAGATACCAAAGTCGAGTCTTCAGATTTGTCAAGAAGAACCCTTACTCGCTGGGCCATCTCACTAGTTCATCACACTTTGTTTGTTGGTTTAAACACACTTTCCCCCTCAAGCCTACTAGAGTGGCCAACAAAACAAAGAATAAAAAATTCGAAGAATAAAATTCTGTTTCCCTCTGCTGAGGTCCTTTAACTGCCCCCTAGTGATCTCCACTTAAATTTCAGACACAACCTGTCTGAGCAACCCTGTGATGAAGTAGCTGGTTCCCTCCAGGGAGAGTCTCGGACTTTCCCCTCTGGGGTCCTTGTAGTTTCAACCCTAATTCAAAAAGCACTGGACCTAATCCACCGAGTCCGAAAACAACTGAGGCGGTCTGCATGAATATAATGTCTGGATCATTTCTACTTGGATGTCATACAATTCTGGTAAAATGGCTGCTTAGGTCCCACAAGCAAGCCCCCCATGCCTGGGTTTAATGCTGTGGTCTCTTAATTCTTCCTTGGGTAGGGTCTTCTAGCAATGAGGAACCTTACTGCTGTGGAGTCTTGGCTTGAAGTTAGTTAGTGACTGGCTTGCCCGGACTTCAGCAGCCCCGTTGACTGGACACCTTCAGTACCAGTCCAATAGGCAGGCTGCTTAAGACTATGCCTCCACGTACCTGGCTCCCTCCAATTCCCGACTGCTGGGACTGTCCAGCGGCCTATCAGGCCTGGGGCTCGCTAGCCACCCTCTCTAGACCTTTTCATGTTGCTCAGATCCGGTTCCCAAACAAACTCCTTTATTTTTCCATTAATACTTTCATAGGTTTTACTCCCCCTGCCTCCTTTTTTAAGATTGACTTTAAGTCCTCACTTCCTTTCTGAAGATAAGCTGTTTACTTCCCCACTACTACTGAGGGTCTTAAAAAATGTTGTGAGACTATGAGCAGTTAATAAATTAAAGCAAATTACAAAGAGGGGTCACCATAAATCAAATTACAGATTTCTTTTGAAACACAATCACTGTCCCCAGATCTGCATAAGGCACAGCTGTTGGTGGCACTGTTCTAATCTGGCTCTTTAGAGTACACCTACTGCCATCTAGTGCCTAGCACAGGAAATTTAATTTATTTACAATAAGGATAAAATTACTTTAAGGATTTTGAGTCATAAAACTCTTTAAATGGCTAAAACAAGTAATTCTGCTCAAAGAACAAAAGAAACACGTCTGCATTTATGATAGAGAAAGCCCTGCCTCTCAACTCTAAGATTACCACAGGAGGCCTTTAAAGGCAGCTACAGAGGCTCACAGAGACCAGGACACAAGTTGCCATCCTCACAGAGTTATCAGAATAACTTAGTTATGAAATTACCCTGAAATCCATTATCACTCAAAGGATGTCAAACCCCTGCTCACGGACCACCTGAAAACCAGCCGCGAGACGTAATGACGGCAACAAAGACAAAGTGAACTCACCTGAAAGTGCAGAATTATTGTCCAAATTAACCCCAAGGTCAGCTTAGGATTTCCATCTGTTATGTCATCATTTCTGATATTCACCAACTTCACCTGTTTGTAGGTGAGAGACAGAAACGGCGATTATTATACACCAGCACGGGTTCTTGTCGCCTACAAAGGAACCGCTAAGTTATGCAAAGAACACATAGGTCACCAGATGCTGCAGCCTTCCCTTCCACACTCTAGATGACAAACACATCTAAACCCAAACTGGGTACTGCTGGGGCTCTCTCTCCTAGAGCACGTACCAAAAGTGACCACTTGTCAAAAATATGATGATGGCGCCTGGATAAATAGTATTTATGACCTTAAAATGACAGGACAATCTTCTTTTGAAATGAACTTATCTTACTCTTCTAATCAAGCAGAAAATGAACCAAGTTTGACAAGTTTTCTATTGTATGTATTTCTATCGTGTGTACTTAAGTCACTGAGTGAGTCAGCTAGAAGCTGAGCAAGCATCAAAGACTCGTGCAATCCTCAGAACCACAGCTTATCAACTGCTGAGCTCCGACATTCAGTAAGTGCGATGATTCCCCAACACTCACTTCTACAAAAGAACTGAGAACCTGAAGTGAACACCAAAATTTATACGTTATTATGTTGGACACTTTTGTTCCTTATTTTAGGGAGCACGATGGAGGAAGAGAGAGACTTTGCCATCCTTGTCCCTTGTCATGTGAGAACACAGGCTGCCCTTGCCAGATCCAGAGTCTTCATCTCCAACTCTCAGCCTCTAGAACCACAAGGGATGAATCCTGTCCTTTATGAATTACACAACACAAAAGCTGCACAAAGCGGACCGAGCCGTATGACAAAGAGCAGACTGGTATACCAGGAGTAAGAAGCTGGCTAGCATGATTTCTAGAAGGAGGGTGTGAACTATGAAAATATTTTAAGAAACCCAGTGCAAAATGTTAACTGTTGCCTCCGCCCTACCGGGAGCTGTGGTGCACGCCCACATTCTTGAAACACTGTTGCTATTCAAATGTTTATCTGCTTAGGCAGCCTCATCCCAACTCCCCCCAGTGAGACTTAGCCCCTATTAGTCACTATTTTTCTGAGCTCACACCACTTCTTTTTCTTAGCAACAGGCATTTGAAAACACTGTTAAATATTTGCCTCAGTAATGGCCCAGGATAATCGACACAAGTCAGACCCAGTTAACCCTTTACATTCCGTGACTCATTCCTCGGCAAACTTATTTAATCACTTCACCCTAGAGTCTGAAAAATCTCATACCTGGCGTCTTTTCAAATAGTCGAGTGCAATCTGTACATTCTGTAGCCTATGAAAGCGCATTCGACCCTTCTCTCGGGGCTAAGGAGAGAAAATGGAACGTGTGAAAAATTACAGTTTGTAACACCACTGACCATGCGAATTTAAAGATACTTTCTGCTCATCTTAATATTTTTAAACTATTTGTTAAGTAGGCACAGCAACTTTTTTAAGAGGCTCTTAACTCTTCTCTTTTCTCTGGGACTGAATTTTAAGGATGAGGGGCATTTTCTAAATTTATTTTATACATATGCTGTACTCCAGATGCTTCATGTAAACAGAAGGAAAGCCACAGAGCTCAGAGACCTCTAGTGCTCGCTAACAGAACCACCCTGGCCAACTGGTGCTTAGCTATGAATCCATAAAGATACTTCTCTATTTTACTTCTTATAGTATACACTATTAGCAAGACAAGTTTTCTAAATGTATTTATGGATTTACGAAAATGGTAAAACAACATGCAATTAGTACATTAAAAAAAACACACACACACTAAGGAGAAAGACAGAGGTTTGTTTAGCAGTGACAGAGGAGGGGGAAAAGCAACTCGCACTACTCGCTATGTTTCCTCTGTACGTCACTGCATCCAGTCTTTCCATGAAGCTGGATGTGACACAGGCAGAATGGACTATGTACTTCTGTGTTACACTAGATGTGACTGTTTTCCTAGTCCCAGGAAAAGTGACAAATCACAGTCATTTTCCCTACTGCCATTTTCCACATTAGCAGAGGAAAAAAGAAAAGGGGCTGGAATTTTCCCCATGAAACAGTCTAAGAACAAAAAAGGTGTAAGAGACTGATTCCCTCCCTCTCACCCACGAGCTGTCGACATCCGAGGTGTCGAGATAAAAAGACGGCACACCACGAAGGGAAGGGACGTTTGGTATCAGGGGAGAGATGGTGCTGGGTATTCACCAGTTGGATTTATAGAAGCACGTCTCCCACGGAAATCAGGGTGGTGGGATGCTGGCGACCAGAGTTGCTCACGTCTCTGCAAAGGCGCCTCACCTGTGTCAGCTAAATGTCAGTCAGACCGCCCTGTGGATTCTATGGGACACAAGACAAAGTCTTGTCCCCTTCTGCACCCCACAGACAAAGAACAGCCATCTATGCCAATAAGTTTGATTTAAAGGAAACTGTGAGCACCTATGCCTCCCTCCCCTCAAAAAGAACAGTAAGTTGTCATGTTCAAAAACGTCAATTCCAGAAGGGAACAGATGCGCATAAAAATTAGTATTCTAGTTATCAGGGCCCTATGTTTATACAGAGCATAAAAAAACTCTACAATAGCAGGGCACAGTAATGTATGAACATGTTGGCCATTTCAGCTCTGAAGATAAATTTAAAGAGAAAACATTTCCTCTGCCCAGTTTGTGAATGTGCGCGTCACACACAGGCCTGGGTCCCTGTCTTTACGCTAGAGCTCCCGTGAGTTACCAGCCTGCCGGGTTAGCACTGCACACACCTGCACACACGGCCCTGCTAGGTTAGTGAGTTACGGGGGTGACACCTACCCCCTTGTCCTCATCCTCCACCTCCTCATGCTGCGCACACTCGCATGCTGCTGTTGCACTCACCAACCGTAAGGTCTTCAAAAAGTCTCGCTCCCTTGGCTAATGAATATAACAGACAGAAGACAGGACAGCAAGGAGACAGACAGACGACAGACAGACCGGGAATGAAAACAAGAGCATGAGCGGAATGCAGTGAGGGAGAAGAGGTCACCGAGCAAGGGAGCAATGGTCACATCACACGAAGGGAGGTGATGCCTGGCTTAGCCCAGCACTCAAAAAGGATACTTTCTCCCTTGCTATACGCAAGTCTTTCCATGTGTGGTTATACAGCACCTCTGACTGACTTTAAGTCAATACAAAACAACCCAAAGGTTCAAAAAATAAAAAGAAGCAGAAAGAAAAATGGTATGTTAATTATAGAGCCTATAGAGAAAGCAGCATCTTCAGGTCCCCGTTCATGTCACAGGAAGATGGATGCGGAAGCAACTGAACAGCACTGACTGTTTTCTTCTGGCTGAACTCGTGGTTTGAAGCGCAAGTGCTGCAAACGCCTAACGTCTGTGCTGCAGGCGCCATGGTCACGTGTGTATGGAATCATATGCTCGGCAAAAGAAATCAAGAAACATCACACTTACCAAGGTGTCTCCAGACAGAACCTCCAGGAGGGAGATCAAATTGTGCCCGTCCCTCAGATCCTCGTAGAGATCGTTCACATGCTTCCGAACCTAAGGCGACAAAGTGGCCATCTTTAGTCCTGCAGCTCAGAACGAACCAGGCGGGGTTAATAACAGACATGCTTTATGGGGTGTTCACCTACGCACCTATTTTTTTGTTTTATTCTCTCATTACTTGAAAATAATTGTAAATTTAAAACCTAAAATTATGGTTTTCAGGGTGACAATATATAAAGACAACAAGAATTACTACTTTTTAACATCTCAAACTGAATATTATCCTGGACTACAATATGATTTTAAATATGAGTAATATCCTGATTTTATTCGTTATCCCTGACACAACCAGGGCCACCTTAACAATGAGTTGTATTTTTACCTCCAGCTGGTCTTCATAGTATCTCACACATAACAAACAACAGATCAAGAGGCACTTTGTAAAGACCCATCAATGAAGGCTGGGGTACAGGACCCAGAATTCTATGTACCATTTCTACAACTTCCTGTAACTCTTTCAAATAATTTTAAAAAGTAAAGCCTAGGTTAGAAGATGTCTATCCAAACCTTCTTCACAACTTAAATTCTTCCCTGGAGAATCTAAATCACACTAACGTGAAATTGGCCTTCAGCCTATAGCAGTTTCCTGTGTTCCCTTACCTGACCAGAGCCTGTGGCGTTAGAACTAGAGGCTCTCTGAAGACCCTGATTAATCTGTTCCATGGGGACAGTTCAGTAATAAGTTACCCACTACAAGATCTGTGCTCCACAGACAAACACCACAGCAGGCCAAGAAGATGGCTGGTCCACAGGGGCAAAGACATTCCCAAAGTTTTCACCTTTCTGCAAGTCGGGACTTTATTACTTTGAGATGATCACAGGAAAGGAACCAAAGAAAAGATGTATGACAGCGATTCTCAACCTATTGGCTGTGACCCCTTTGGGAGTAATCAAACGATCCTTTCACAGGGGTCATCTGTCAGACATGCTGCGTATCAGATATTATATTACCATTCATAATAGTAGCAAAAGTACAGTTATGAAGTATCAATGAAATAATTTTATGGGTGCAGGTCAGCACAACATGAGGAACTGTATTTAAAGGTCGTAGGAAAGTTGAGAACCACTGTTCTAGAAGAACCCCACCTCCTTTACCCAGGGCACAGTCCCAGTACCTGCCCATCTCTGCAGTAAATTCTCCACATTCTTAAGTGTGAATCACATGCCATTGAACTTCTAAATGTCAAGCAAACATGCACCATAAAGCAATAAAGTGACAGACACCTGTGCTCAAAATTGTACAAGAAAAGCCTAATGACAAATGAAACTGAAGAGCTTGCTAACTGGAGCTTAAATGCCACTTACTATATCATCTTAGTTGAGTAGATACATACATTTATGTGTGTGCATATGTGTACATGTGTGGGCGTGTATGTGTGTGTGTGTGTACATGCACATATTATAACCTCTCTATTTTGCTTATTATACGAGAATCAAACCCAGGGCCTTATATGCTTGGCAAGAAAGCTATCACCAAGCCACACTCCTATCCTACTGCAATTTATTTTATTAGTGTTAAAAATATATGTGACTAATGAAGAAACTTCCCCAGGAGTGTCCCCTAAATTTACTTGTTTCTATGCCCAGTGCCTGAGCCTTTTAGCCAGTGACAAGGTCTCTCTGAACATGCACATAAACATTTGGCATCATACTGACAGACATGGACAAAATGTAGGCCCAAGTTCCTTTAAGGACATGGTAAGAGAGAATTACTGTAATCCAGTTCTCCCTCTTTACAAACTGAAGTTTTAATTTGACCTCCCAATTCCCACAGAATATCACTAGAACAGACATGGATTACACCACAGTAAAAGAAAGCTTTAAAATATGTTATCCTTGGTGGGAAAATGTGATTTGAAAGATAATTTTAGGTAATATTCATTTATAAAATCTGAGGATGGGCGTGGTGACACATGCCTTTAATCCCAGCACTCGGGAGGCAGAGGCGGATGGATTTCTGAGTTTGAGGCCAGCCTGTTCTACAGAGTGAGTTCCAGGACAGCCAGGTCTATTCGGAGAAACCCTGTCTCGAAAAAAAAAAAAAAACCAAAAACCAAAAAAAACAATTTTTAGCTGGGCGGTGGTGGCGCACACCTTTAATCCCAGCACTTGGGAGGCAGAGGCAGGTGGATTTCTGAGTTCGAGGCCAGCCTGGTCTACAAAGTGATTTCCGGGACAGCCAGGACTACACAGAGAAACCCTGTCTCGAGAAACAAAACAAAACAAAACAAAAAATCTGTAATTACCCAAGGCAGTTATGAAAGTGTTACTGCTCTGTTGGCATATTTATCTCAAGATACTTTTGATCAGCAATTTTGCATTGACAATCTTCTCAGGGTCTTAACTATAATTCAGAGGCAAAAGACTTCTCAAGGGTCTTTTCAAGAACATACATGCAAAATACACAACACATTACCATCTCTCTCTCTCTCTCTCTCTCACACACACACACACACACACACACACACACAAAATCAAGGATGTTTTTGGGAACATACATGACACACACAGGCATATGTGTATGTCCTAATAAAATGAAAGCACTATTGTAATTTTCTGTTTGCATACTAGACCCCTATAGAGATTCTCAGTCTCCATCCAAACCACAGGCCTGAATCTGTAAGGCCTACTTGGTATTTGGTAGGCCCACTGTGCATCTGCACCTGTGCATTTCCCGTGTCTGCAGTGTAGCCAGGAAGCAGTCTTACTCTAAGGGAGCCTGACCAGGACCACCCAGTAACACAACAACACCATGTAACTGGTGATACCCAGCAGTTGCTTCATCTCTCAAAATAAATGAATTTGTTGTCGATCTGACATCCTTGCCCACAGGACAGTGTGCTCAGGGTGGGGCCTCCGGCTGGATCCTGCCAGACAGAGAGTCCTCCCACGCCCCACATTCCACTTCCTGCCATCCTCTCTCCAGGACAGTTTAAGCTGGGGTGTGATTCTGAACACTTATCTCATGGAAAGGCAATTTCACAACTTGCCACGCTAGTAGACTACACTACTCTCCTCACCAGAAAACTCAGAATCAAATGTCATTTCTCACCATTACATTTATGCTACGATTAAAAAATAAAACAAGTTGAGCATGCTTCAAAAGGAAAATATTGCTTCGCATAAATCTAAACTGGGGAAAGAAGAAACTAATTAAGAAGAAAAACAAGAATTTGGAACGTGTATTCATTTTAATTTTAACTCTGACCCCATGACCTTGAAGGCCCTGCTGAAGCTATGCAGGCTTAGTTCTTTCCTTAGCAACAGGACAGTGCAGAAAGGGAAGCCAGGGGTTCTGAGCAGAGACCAAAGTCTGTGCTCTTAAGACAGGGTTACTGTTTTGTTTTATTTTTGTTTTTTAATTAATGACTTGCCAATTTAAAGGAAAATGTTTAAAACGGAAGTTACTTTCAAGCCTGGAACATAATTTTCTAAACATTTTTAGGAGAGGAAAAAAAATCAGAGTAAACATTGTAATGCTGCCAACAGTGGTGGCTACATGTTACTTCCTATTGTTCTTGTCTTATGGTCCAAAGAAATAATGTATATACCATGCCCTTGACTCTGAGACAGCAGGTGAAGCTCAGCATAGAGCCTGGGTTGTGAATCTTGGGTTAGAGCCTCAGCACCAGAGCAGAGGCTGTCTTACTCCTGTGTTCCCCAAGCTAAGAAAAACACATGCCATTGCTATTATCAAAATGGTAGCGGGAGAGAATGGATTACTGAAGTATCCTCTGAATCCACAGGTTCACTGTCACACAAACACGAATGTACACACACACACACACACACACACACACACAATGCCTTTTAAAATGCTCCAAATCCACACATGAGAAGAGAAGGTAGTGGATGAGATAAGGGGTCAAACTCTGGGCTCTGATCAACTGGCCAATTAAGGTAAGCCAGGGAAGTAAATAGGTAAGCCTAGACAGAGGGCTTAACTGTTTTACTGTGTCCAAACTCTGAGTCACAGACACTTGGCCTGCTAACTGCACTTCACTGGTAGCTACTGCAACTGCCAATACTCCTCCCCCTTCGTCCTCCTCTCCCTCTTCCCCATCTTCCTTCTCCTCTCCCTCTTCCCCATCTTCCTTCTCCTCTCCCTCTTCCCCATCTTCCTCCTCCTCTCCCTCTTCCCCATCTTCCTCCTCCTCTCCCTCTTCCCCATCTTCCTCCTCCTCCTCTCCCTCTTCCCCATCCTCCTCCTCCTCTCCCTCTTCCCCATCTTCCTCCTCCTTTCCCTCTTCACCATCTTCCTCCTCCTCTCCCTCTTCCCCATCTTCCTCTTCCTCTCCCTCTTTCTGCTTTCCATCTAAAATTAAATGCAGTTCCCCTTACTTTTTCCCTGTGAGGCAAAAAACCGTCTGAATCGCCAGGAGTCAAGGAAATGATAAGCAACATAAGGCATCCTGACACCCTGGGGTTAAGTTATGCACCCAGAAGAGGGAGACAACCTTTCCCCTGTGTCACACAATCTTCCCAGAATTCTCCAGTGCTTGTTCCGTTCTGTCTGTCTGTCAGTCGGTCTGTCTGTTTCTCTCTGTTGTTGTGCTTTTGAGACAGGGTTTCACTATGTAGCCCTGGCTATCCTGGAACTCACTATGTAGACTGGGGCTAGCCTTGGACTCACAGAGATCTGCCTGCTTCGGCCTGGAGTGCTGGGATTAAAGGCCTGTGCTCTTAGGGCCCCCTCTGGCATCCAGTGCTTTTGAAAATGTGTGTACTGCTCAGCACCCATCATGTACCCACGGGAGCACTCATTTTGTTCTCAGGAGAGTCTCCTATGGAAGGAAATAGGTAGACTGGAAAACAGGAAATGGGGAGAAAAAACTAATGGAGGTGATCAAGATGACCCATGAATGAGCAGGGGTAAATATGGCAGACCCGTGCCACTCGCAGGGGTTAACTGATTTAAAAAAAAAAAAAAAAAAAATGGCCGGCACACAACAGCTCTGTTTTGTTAAATTTACCTGAGCTAAAACTCAAATCCAATTGTGGACAGAAGTATCTTCACATACCTGTTTATTCAGAATTCTAAACTGTCTTTCTCAGAAGTTCGGCATCATATTAGCTCTCATTAATCTAGAAAAACTCTGCAAGAATTCAGAATCTCGTACATGTCAACTCTTTTACAGCTAGGACCAATACCCAAAAGAAGCAGTTTGAAGGAGCTAAGAGTTATTCTTACTTTCGGTCTCAGAGGCTGTCACAGCACAGAGGGTGTGGCACAGCTGAGTGGCTCCCACCATGGAAGCCAGGGAGAACACCTGATCCAGGGAGGGGGGCCAGGGATGGGCTCCAGACTACTGGAGTGGGTTGCCCACAATCAGTGCAGGTCTTTCCTTTTTTCTTGTATCTGGAACTGCCCTGACAGATACACCAAGAAACACACTGACTAATATTCTGCCTATATCTCAATCCAACCACCTGACCATCAAGAGTAATCATCGAGGCATACGTGTAGCAGCGGTTCAGTTCGATAAGTATACACTGGACTCAAACCATTAAGCTAAGACATCCTAAAGATAGAGACGCATGTAAGAGAGTGCAGTCTTCAACCTGAGAAGGCAGACGGGGAAGAAATTCCAGCAGCAAATAGATAGAATCACACGCTAAGGAGCAAGGGAGCTCTATCCTGCCCCGGCTCTATGAACTTTGCAAAAAAGATGGCAGCATATCAGGTCTAGAAGAGCAAGCAGTGGGGACAGGGCAAAGAGGTTCAAAACTGTGTAGTGGGTACCAAGCAAAGGAAGCAGCTGCCCATTTAAAGGCGTGTGAGGTAACATTAAAGAGGCAACTGGGGGACCGGGCAGCTTATTAAGAAGCTCTGAAGGCCACTAAGCAAAGTTAGGATCCGTGGGAAGCAGAATCATAAACAACTCAGCCTTCCTTTATTTAAATTCCTAAAAGCAGGGCATGGAGTTATAAATAGAAGTACCCTCCTGCCTGATTCAACCAGAGAGAAGACTTCTGCCCTTGCGGATGGTAACTAGAGGATAAACAAGAACAAGCTTCAATAATGAGCCTCCGTCTGCCCCTCAGTTACTGTCCCTGAGGCCCCGCCCCTTGAGACTCCACTGAGTCTATGTTTGTCTTGTCATTTAAAAAAATGTACCCTTCTCTGTTGAATACCTAGAGAAACTGGAATCAAAGCTCTTGCCCAGAACTCTGCTCACTCCCAGATGGCTCTCATCATGCGTGCAAACGTGGAATGTGCTAATGCGTTCATCCTACTTCTTCTTAGTCTTTTGTTACGATGGTTGTTCCATCTAACAGGGGATGAGAGTTAGTCCTCCCTACACCATGTCTCGTTACCTTCCTGTAAACTGTGATTTTTCAGTGAAGCCAACTCACAAAAGCCAGTGGCCCAATCTGTCTGAGGAGAAAGGGGCCCTCAGGAGAAAGCAAGCTAGAAAGGACCTTCAGAGAGCCTGGATAAAGCACACATATATCCCAGAGGCACCGGCCAGCCAGATAAAGGGTCTACAGTCCTCTTTTAAAGGACACAGAACTCTCAAACACATCGGCGACCTTTTAAAAGGCAGGGATGATAAAAGACGGCTTGTCCCAAGAGCTCTTTGCTGCCTTGACCTAACGAGTAAAAAGGGCCTGTCTGCTTCAGTGAAAACTATCAATTAAAATGCTTTGATTCCTTTATAGCTCACATAAATACATGAAAAATGGGATGTTGGGTTCTCTTAGAGCAGGTTAGGTTCCTTTGAAGCCTTTTCCAAAAAAATAAAAATAATAAAAAAAAGTTAAATCCTAATATTGCTATATGAATTACTGATACAAAAATGAATTTTAAAAAAATAAATAATTAAATAAATAAATAGTCTTCAAAATATTCTCAGGGAGTTACCCGGCTCATGTTATGAATTACAAATTATCATTATTACTTCTTCAGGAACTGTGAAAGAATATTATCAACCACACTCACCCCTCCCCCGGTTTTCCATGTTATTATAAATTCTAACTGGTATATTTAGGTATTATAAGGAAACACCGCCATCTGCTGTGGTGCTAGCAGGGAGCTAATAGGAACAGCATCGGCACATCTCAGTGGACTCAATCAGATCTTTGAGGGAGGTTTCTTCTTCCAACTTTCAAGTGCAGGATCAACTAAACACCTGAAAGTCTTGTTCTGTCTCATCACCAGGTGGAACTACGGGAGTTGAAACCACTGCCAGTGCTGACAAACCCTAAGATTTCAGCCATGGTTTTATAGGGAATCATATACATGTCAAAAAAACAAAAAACAAAAAAAAACTTTCAAAACTGTCATGTTTTAGAAAACTTAAATATCTTCCTTCCGTTTTATTAATGTCAAATAGCTTTTCTGGACCAGGTTGGGAATTTTTCTGTAATTGTATGAAGTTTCATTTGATTCTGGTTCTGGTTTGGATTGGGTTAGAGTAGCTTTCTTTTCCCTCTGGCCTTTTTTTTTTTTTTTTTAGATATAAAGTAAAACTGACAAAAACCTACTTTGTGTGTTTTCCCCTCAGCCTACGTATCTTTCATATCTTACATAGTTATGTAAACTTTGGTGCTGAGAAATCATAACTGAAAGAGAAAGATAAACTTGGGAATCAACATGCTAGGCAGACTGTCCCCATCTCCATGCACTTTCTCTGGAGGTAACATAAGTCATCAATATGTAACACGTGAGTGTCAAGACACATGAGTGCTGCTTCACGGATACCAGGAGGCGGTGGGGGTGTGTGTGTGTGTGCTAAACAAGTATTATCACACCTATCACACCATCCTTGCTGAGGAGAAGTGGAGGCCATTTAAGGAAAGACTGCAGTACTCTGCCACGGAGGACTGACAGCCAGCCATATTCCGGCAGGAGGATAAGGTCTCACTTTGGAAATACGTTCTCGAGCATCTTCCTAGCCCAAGTACTTGTGTCATATAACCACAGTGATTACTACTAGGATCAATTTTAGGGGTAGATGAGGAGCCAGCTGCTGGCACAATTTTATTACTTCATTCACATTCCTTCCAACTTCTTAAAGAGAAAAGGCTAGGACAAAGAGGAGTCATAATCATTTAAAACTCTCAGTAAAGAAATAATACGCTATAACTTTGACAGGGAAGAAACCCTACGTGCACAGTGACGTATGTAACAAGACCTCGGAGTGCTGTAAGAACAGCTAACATGTGACACTTGTGGCTTAGGAGTCACTAGAAGGTGGGTGTGACACAGGCCCACAATCCCAGCACTGGGAAGTTGCAGTACCAGGCTCACAGGTACAAGAGCAGGCTGAGCTTGATGGTGAGAAATTCCCGGGATGAGGGCGAGGAGGAGAGCAAAGGATGGAGGGAGGAAGGGTAGGATTGCTACAATGTCACAATCCTGACATTTAACACAAACTTTAAAACAGGTCCATCTGCAGTTTCAAGTATTAGCTTACTGATCCTTTTTTTTTTTTTTAAACTGAACCATGAAGTTTTAGACTAATGAATTTAAATTACTTTTAGTTAAAATATATTCCTGATTGAAATTCAAAACTAGTTTATAAAATTAATCTCTTCCAAAAATCCCTACTGATAGCACATTGACTATGCTCCTCCCCACAGCTGGTCTCTCCTCCTCCTCCTCCTCCTCCTCCTCCTCCTCCTCCT